>NW_024039334.1:0-600000 GCF_016077235.1 Cyprinodon tularosa
AACTTGTAATTCTGTGACGTCAACACGCAATGTTGGTTTTATTACCAAACGCAGCTCGCCGAGTGGACCTGGGGAAGGGAAGAATCAGAAGCCAATCTTTTTCCAAAGTTAACTATGTTAGAATATTTTCTTCCTTTACAATGTTTAAAAAGGAATTGTAGGGGACCAGCCAAGGACCCATCAAGGAAAGTGGGGAAGTTTTGAATGGCTACTACTGTACCTGTGGTGCAATGTTTAAGGCCAAACTCTTAGAAATAAGAGTTGTGTGAAAGTGTGGCAATCAAGGCAAACTTTTCACCTTCCAAGAGAATACGGGCAAAGTTTTGCAATGTTGCCTCAGAGCAAGAAGGTTAATTGTTTGAGCCCTGGTCTCAGTCTTTCTGTGTGAGGTTTGCTTGTTCTCTCCCTGTCTGTGTAGGTTGTCTGCGAGTGCTCTGGTTTCTCCTACCACTAAATAAATGGCTGTCAGGTATGGGGCCAAAATGGTAGCTTTAATATTTGCAAATCTGTGTGGAGAGTTGTGTGTCTGTATCTCGATTTGTGTGTGTGCAGTGGGATTTGAAAATGTGTAAATAAATCTGTAAATGTGTGAGGAGATTTGTGTGTCTGTACAACAATCTGCAAATGTGTAAAACTACTTGTGTGTAATCCTTTTTGCAAATGTGTAAAAAATCCACAAATCTGTATTCAGATCTGCAAATGTGTACTGAGATTTGCAAATGTGTAAAAAATCCACAAATCTGTATTCAGATCTGCAAATGTGTACTGAGATTTGCAAATGTGTAAAAAATCCACAAATCTGTATTCAGATCTGCAAATGTGTACTGAGACTTGCAAATGTGTAGATCAATCTGTAAGCACACACAGAGACACTTGTGTCTGAAGTATTTTCTCTTCAAGACCCAGAAATACAGACAAATCATTGGTTACAAGTCAAGCGGTTTTTTCGGTTGGCTCTCTTTACACACATGATTTTTGCTAATCTTCTGCCGCGTGAGATGCACAAATGCGTAGAAGGATTTGTATCTGTATTTTCGCGATTTGTAACCCCTTGCGCAGGCTCGCAGGCTCACATGCTGCCCTGACCACAGGCTCACAGGCTCACAGACAGCCTCTACCTTTTTTTTTTCCTCCGCTGCGGGAGTTGACGTGACAAGGATTATATATTGATACCATTCAGTAAGGAAAAAATTTAATCTATTATTAAACAAAAGGTTACGGAAAGATGGCAGAAGCTGTGGGAAGAGCATAGAACTGGAAGGTGGCTTTATAGTATTCAAAGGAAAATTGGTGAAATGAGGAGAACGGAAAGGAATAAAAAAGAGGTTATATCTAGATTAAGTTTCGGAAACACGGGGTTAAATGGAAACTTATTTAGAATGGGAACAGGAGGTTGTGGTTTTTGTTATCAAGGGGAGACGGTGGAGCATGTTTTGTTGTTATGTTATAAATATTCTATGGAGAGAAGGGTTACAAGAAAATAAATTACAGTTAAATATACAAGATATTTTGGGGGGAAAAAATCTACTTATGATTATTTTTGTAATTTGATAAACAATCCTGAAAAAACGAAATTGGTAGAAAGGATATAAGTTTATTTATGTAAATATTGTTAATATTTATTTTTATTTTTCAGTGGGAAAATACATAGCATCCCGATCCACACTCTACTGAAGTAGATGGTGGTAATGCACATCATAAAGTTGCTTGCCAGCCGCCATAAAACAGAAGCAGAAGAAACAGTTTTACTAATGCAAACTATAGAAAAAATTAAAGAAATATAGGCCTACTTACAGAAAGCTGACGGGATTCCATTGCTCTCAACTTAGCAGGTACAACCCCTAGGACCCCAGTAACGTCACGTACTGTACAATACCACCAACTGGTGGTATGTGGCTGTATGTGAAGCAAGTTGTGCTGAACTGCCGCAGCAGAGAGAGGCTGTCTGTGAGCCTGTGAGCCTGCGGTCAGGGCAGCATGTGAGCCTGCGAGCCTGCGCAAGGGGTACAAATCGCGAAAATACACATACAAATCCTTCTACGCATTTGTGCATCTCACGCGGCAGAAGAGTAGCAAAAATCACGTGTGTAAAGAGAGCCAACTGAAACACCGCTTGACTTGTAACCAATGATTTGTCTGTATTTCTGGGTCTTGAAGCGAAAATACTTCAGACACAAGTGTCTCTGTGTGTGCTTACAGATTGATCTACACATTTGCAAGTCTCAGTACACATTTGCAGATCTGAATACAGATTTGTGGATTTTTTACACATTTGCAAATCTCAGTACACATTTGCAGATCTGAATACAGATTTGTGGATTTTTTACACATTTGCAAAACGGATTACACACAAGTAGTTTTACACATTTGCAGATTGTTGTACAGACACACAAATCTCCTCACACATTTACAGATTTATTTACACATTTTCAAATCCCACTGCACACACACAAATCGAGATACAGACACACAACTCTCCACACACATTTGCAAATATTAAAGCTACCATTTTGGCCCCATAGTCAGGCCAGGGTACATTCATATGAACGCATAATGAAAATGTATTTTGTTAAAACTTAGCCCATAACATGAAACATGGTTGTTTGTAGAATTTGAACTAAAGGAATATTAAATATATTTTTTTTTACCAGTTCAAGCTATTCATTTACTGTCTGAAAAGCTTTACTAAACTAAATACTGTGTAAAACTGTGTATTTCATTCAGTCCAAGTCTGTCTAAGTTTTTAGAATTTAAAGGGGTCATAGAATAATTATATAGGTTATTTGTTGCTGGTCCTTAAGGTCTCTAAATAGGGTGTGTAACATTGGTTGGGCTGAAAATGGCATATTTTCTGTTCTATGAGCCCTAATGCAAGCCTGGTTTTAAGCCCTAGAATAAAAAAACAGGCTTTCTTCCTTTTATGGTATGCTCATGAATATTTAGATGAGCTGTGCGCCAATTGGTTGGTTTAAAACAAGCAAAGCTGCAAAGCAAAGACGCATCATAGTAACAAGTACACACTCAAGGTCTTACCGGACAGGCGGGGGAACACTCACTGTGAGTGAGTGAGTGAGTGAGTGAGTGAGTGAGTGAGTGAGTGAGTGAGTGAGTGAGTGAGTGAGTGAGTGAGTGAGTGAGTGAGTGAGTGAGTGAGTGAGTGAGTGAGTGAGGAAGCACGGGGCCGCTGGTGTCCAGGCTACCGTCACCAGGTTGAGTTCAGTCGCTCCGTCCCCGGCTGGCTCCCTGCCCCCGGACTACACATCTCGGTTCAAGTGCCCTGTCCGGTCCAGTCAGCAGCCCAGTCGGAACAGCCCCTTGTTTCAGTGAAAGAAGTTTAGCAAATCCTGCTTTGAACTGTCCAAGATTTTGAAAGCTGTCTTCGGTAAAATGCTTAGAGCAAAGTAACAGCTGAGCATCAAACTTTGCAGGTATCTTTTGACACACAAAAATAGTCCATGCCTGTCGAGTCTGTGGACCCTTAGGAATACTGTGAAAATGTTCCCCTTTCTCTGTGCAGCCTGGAACACTGCATTTACACCATTATCAATAGAGAAGCTGCCATATTTGTAATTCCTGTAGAAGTCAACCCAACTATAGGCTAAACAGCTAAACTGGTGTCTTCCATCTATTCAAGTTCTTGGGCCAGTGAACCAGAGGGCTGGTCTGTATGTAAATTTTGGGGCGTCACAAAAGCACAGGCCAGAACCAAATAAGGCAACATCCCTGAGTTTACGTCAATTTGGTGCTTTGTTTAGATTCACCTGTTTTAAGGTGGAAGTTTAGAATTGTAAAATTTGAATAGAAATGAGGTGTCGATGGGGTTTGAACTTCTCTGTGTGTCCACTTCACACACTGAACTATTGTCATTCATCGATGACAATGTAAACTCAGTTTTGCATTCTATGACCCCTTTAAACTTTAACAAAAAACTATATCACATCTATAATCATAGAAGATCTGAGCACACCCTAAAAAATGATGGGAACAGCCCCAGTTGGATGTAAACTGTAAATATTTGGTCTGTACTCTGAGGACTATAACTTCCAGGTTTGTTGTTAAAGAAGGCCGCTCACACTGAGCCTGCTTCAGCTGGAGCTTTTTAAGTGAGTTTTTCTTCTCAGTTGTTGTTGCTTGCATGCTCGGTGAAAGGGGTTTCTGCAGAGTAAACGACACAATGCCAGCGAATATCTACTATTTCTACCTGCTCATCCAAGAGAAGCAAATCCTGCAAAGCAAATAGGTCCTTGCAATCGGCTGGTTTTCCTAAGATAGAAAACTTTGAAATAATCTGACTGGATGATCTGATTGAATTGTCTGTAAAATGTGCTATAGGACAAAAAATGTAATAAAATAAGTGGACAAGGTGCAGAGCATCACACATGTCCAAAAATAGGTGCATTGAGGCATGTGTATAGTAATTTTTTTGGCACCTGTGAAAAAATGCAAAGGTTAGGTTTTTAATGCAGCTGCATTCTAGTGAGGTTTTAATGACTGTCCTGCATGGGTTGTAAAAATAGTGACCTGCAGCTCCTGCGGAACGTCACACGTTAACATTTGTTGAAACAGTTCTCATTTTCCTGCACTACAAAAAAATCCAAATCTAAATCACAAATTTTTTCTTAAAATAAGTGCAGTTGTTCTTGAATTGAGGAGGTAAGTGAGACACTTTTCCAATGGAACAAGACAATTTACATTTGAAAAAATAAACGTTGCATTGTCTTATTTCAAGTGCATATTATCTAATTATCTTATTAGAGTTAAAATACAAATTCCATTGGCAAATCATCTTATTTACCTACCCTAATTTAGGGTAAATACACTTCATTTAAGACTTTTTTACAGTGTGCTGTTTAAAATGAGATAGATATACCGCAAATAATGTAAATCTCAATAAGTAATTTTTTGCTAAGTATATTTTTTCTTGTGTAAATTACACAATTTGCCAATGAAATAAGACAATTTACATATAGAATCAGAACAAAACTGCATTCTCTTATTTCAAGTTCATATTAACTAATTATCTTCATTTAAGGGTAACAATACTCATTTCATTGGCATATCATGTGATTTACCTACTCATATTAAAGGTATATACACTTAATTAAAGACATTTTTACTTCTTTCTAGATCGTTTTTTCAGTGCAGTAAATCCTAATAAAGGGAAAACCTGTGTTTGAGGGGGTGTGAAGACTTTTTGATGTAGAACATTACTGATTTATTTAAATAACTTTTATAGCACACTTAAAGATTATTGGACAGAATGAGTAAAAAGTTGAATGAGACACAGTCGACTCCTGTAAATAACAACTTCATCAGTTGGAATATATTATTCCCCCTGCGTGAAGAGGTGGCATGTTTATTGCAAATGAGAGTGCGGAGGCAGCTGTGGTCGGGCAAGCTTCTTACAAACCCTATTATTATCATTTCTTTCACTGTGGGCTTTAAGCGAGCATCTGGAAGTGGAATCGAAAATAGCATGAGGGAGAGAAAAAGAAGTAACACTCCGAAAAACAACTGTCTTTGAAGTAATTGCCAGACTAGAAGGGCTACAGTAAATTTAGTAATCATTTCTTCCATCTCAAAAGGGAAAACAGACATCAAACCGGGCCGCCATTTGCCGAGCCTCGGTCTCAGTCTTATCTAAAGCTGCCTTATAAGAGACCACTTGGTGGGCCTGTAATTAATTTCTTTTTTTCAAGCAGCATTGAACTTGCTGTAGAAGGAAATAAAAAAAATCTGGAAGTCAGTGTGATAAATACAAGTTTTGTGTGCAGATACAAAAGTAAACTGAGCGCTGCTGTGTTACAGACTTGAAATTCGATTGGAATTTACGTCTGAATAAAATTGTATACCTGCTGCTCTCTCTCAGAGTCGCAGGTTTCAGGTGGAATTTTAAATCAAATTTTATTTGTTTATACAGCTATAAAACAAAAAGTATTTGTGAAAAAATTGTTTTGAAACATATTTTAGAAATTTTAATGCATCATTTGAAGGCGAGTATATGAAACAGCATGTGACTGTGTCTTTGCCATTTCTATAAACAGATAAAAAACAATCAGTGTCAGCTGGGTCCGGTACCAGGCCCGCCAGGCTTAAGGGGTTAAGCTTTGCATCAGTGATTTTCTGTTTCTTATTTGGGTTCCCTGGAGCTCGCCTCTCTGAGGGGCGCGTCTTTGGCTCTTCACAGCCACTATTGAGCATTTTTCCTCTCACAAATAACTGCAGGTGCTTGGCTCCAGGTACTTAGAGATTCATTTCCATACAGAAAGCCCATATTCCTATCCTCACCTACAACAGTATACATTTCAGATTAAATAATACTACTTATACTTCAGTGATAGTATCAAGGTGTTACTTAATGTATCTCTTATACTATATCCGTTGGTTGTGCTGTTCTTTTTACATCTTTCTGCAGGTGATGAAGCAGACTGAAGATATTTTATCGTTATCTCCCTTTTATATCCTCTTTCTTTCATCTTTTCTCCTGTTTGCAGTTCCCTCTTCTACTTTCATTGCAGTGTTCATAAAATCTCAAATAGTCCCTGCATGGAATATAATAAAGCTATTTATATGCAATAATTAAGGGGAACACTATGGCGATAGCCGTACTGCTCCACCTGTGAAAGCAAAATCTGTTGGGTTCTTTTTGGCATCAAGACAATTATTCTTATTAATGATGATGAGACATTTTTTGTATCAGATGCATCATGTTGACAGATTCGTTTTTAAACACAGTTTAGTGAGTCAGTCAGTTACAAACAAGTCCTGTATTGGTCACATGACTTTCTGGAAACACACCGATAGAGTGTTTTGCTCTATGGGCTCCACGCATGCACCAACGCATCGGGGTTGCTGGACCCATTACTATTGTGTACATGTAGATAGCATTGTCCACTGTCGGCTGTCCATTATCGTTCATTTGCAGCTGCACCACCTGTTATTATTAATAGACTCTATGTGCAGCATTAACAATCTCAGGACTTATTCATCCTCCAGCTGGCACACACTCACCGCTGCTGGAAGAGTCAACGTTTTCAGTCAAATTTACAGTCTGGGCTGAATAAACAGTGCTGCTTGTAGTGACTCACACCACGGTTGTGACATTTCTGATTCAATATCTAACAAAAATGACATTGAAGAACGATGGCTGTTCTGTTTCCACCTCTTGATGCAGGTAATGACCTGCTGTGACTGTTGTCATCTTTTTAATCATCTGTTCCTTTATTTAGATCCCAGCAGCTGGTTTCCAGTTTCTGGTCATTTTTTTCACTCCAAGGTGGCTGCCTTTGATAGATAGCGTTTGTCATCCTGTTGGTCAGCTAAAATCTGTGAAAAATCATCACACAGCTTCTAAAATCTGCATTATATTTATCTTAAAAGAGGATAGAGCGGGCATCCCCAAACTCGGTTCTAGAGGGCGGCTGTCCTTTTAGAGGATTCTCTGCTTTAGCACAGCTGATTCTGATGATTGCAGTTCAATAAAAGCCTGGTAATCAACTATCAATGTAAATCAGCTGTGCTGGTCTTGTCTGACTTTTGTCTTAAGAGTAACTCAAACATTTAGACAGTCGATCACTGCTTTTTGCTTCATTGGTCATGTAAGTCCACCTCCACTGCGCCGTGCCTGCGCCATCTTTGTTATTAGCAGCTGGTTTCCAGTTTCTGGTCATGTTTTTCAGTCCAACGTGGCTGCCTTTGGTGGATTTGTCACTCTATTTGTTAGCTAATATCCCTCAAGAATCGTCACAAAGCTTCTAAAAACTGGAGTATACATATTGTTGAGGTAGTGACAGCCTATGGCGACAATAGGATGCTGTGAGAGCAAATCCCATAATGCTTTGCGAGAGGTGCTCTCCGTGCAAAGCAGTCTGGGATATATCTGCCTCTTGTTCTCATACACTTTGTGGACACTTTTTCTCTTACGACCCTTTCAAAGAAAAGGGTGAGAAAGGTGTGAAGGTGAGAGAAGAAAGGTCGCTCACCACAGATATACAACTGAAGGTGTGCATGCAAATAAAACGATAGTTAACGGGAAAAGCACGAAGGAGGAACTTATGTAAACACGTTGTGTGGATGCAGTTCACATAGGAGTTCACATACAAGTCACATATATTTGGAAATGTGAACAACCACATGAAAAAAATCGGATTTTGGAATTGAACATTGATACCTGCAGTGGGAATGTAGCCTTAGATTGAAGTCTTAATGTATAGAATGTGTTAGGTAACTATTAGGCTAGTAGAATTTAGCCCAAATCGATGGGAACCTAATAAAATTGTTAAATAAGTCAAAGAAAGTTAAACTGTATGATCTTTGGACTTCCCAGTGTACCATCTCATATATTTTGAAATTCTGGTTGAAAAACACATCTTCTCCATTCTCTCCCCAACATTCGACCCATTCCAATTCGCCTACCAACGGAACTGCTCCGCTGAAGACGGCATCCTCTCTGCTCTTCACCTGAGAAGAACACACAGGTGGGGATTCTGTTCCTGGACTTCAGCTCAGCTTTCAACACCATCATCCCACAGCATCTGATGGGCAAACTGGAACAGTTGGGCTTCAATACACCCCTTTGTAATTGGCTGCTAGACTTCCTTATAGACAGACCTCAATCAGTCCGGGTTGGACAGAACACCTCTGATGTCATCACCCTAAAGACAGGCTCCCCTCAGGGCTGCGTCCTGAGCCCCCTGCTGTTCACCCGGATGACACATCTGTAGAGGTGGTCAACAACATCGAATACCTGGGGGTGCACATCACATACACCCTCACCTGGACTGTAAACACCACCTCACTGATCAAAAGCACACAGAAGCGCTTGTATTTCCTGCAGAGGATGTGGTGTGGAGGCTGCAGCCCCTCAGACTGGAAGACGGTGAGAAGAGTAGTGACAACAGCAGAGAGGATAATCATGGCTCATCTTCCCTCCTTTAAAGACATAACATCATCAATGACCCCTCAAACCCGAACATGTCCTGTTCTCCGTGCTGCCCTCTGGGAAGAGGCTTCAAATCATCAAAGGGGGAGCGGCGGCCTAGTGGTTAGGGCATAGAGCTTTGAATCCTGAGATTGTGAGTTTGATTCCTTACTTCCACAGACTGTCACTCTGGGTCCCTGAGCAAGACCCTTAACCCCCACACTGCTCCCCGGGTGCCGCACAATGGCAGCCCACTGCTCCCCAAGGGGATGGGTTTAATGCAGAGAAGTAATTTCTCTCTGGGATTATTAGAGTGTATAAAATCAAAGAAAAAAAAATTTGTTGCAGGTCCAGCAGGTTCTGCAACAGCTTCTTCTCCACCACCATCAAAAGCTGAACTGTTGAAAAAACTCTAAATCATGCCACAGGCTCTGCATCAATCTGACAATACCAAACCAAAAAACTGCACCATATGTTTCAATGCGTTATTTATTATACCATGTTTTTTCTCCCACATTGTTTACATTTGATAACTGCTGCACTTTAATGGACATGTCTTGAGAGCTGTACAAAATGAAATTCTACTTTGTATATACTCTGTGTAAGTTGTCTAAATCTAAGTTCTTTAAATGTAGTAAAGAATGCAGACACCACAGGCCTTTTACAGTTTCCTTTTGTATCTATGCTTCTATCTAGTGTGTCTGCTTCTGTCTCCTTGAACCCCAGTCGGCCTCAGCAGATGGCCGCTCACACTGAGCCTGGTTCTGCTGGAGGTTTCTTCCTGTTAAAAAGGAGTTTTTCCTCTCCACTGTCACTACAAGCACGCTTAGTGTGAGGGATTGTATTCGACTCAATGAGTTGATGCAATTAACTGGTTTTCCTTAGATAGAAAACTTTAAATCAATTTGACTGTATGATCTGGTGAACTGTGAAGTGCCTTGAGATGACATGTGTTGTGAATTAGGGCTATAGAAATAAACTGAAGTGAATTGAACCACAGGCATGGATGGAACGGGAATCCAGGGCTGTTGGCCAGCCTCATTCATTACTCATATTGGTTAATGATCTTATGTCAAGAAATCAATAACTGTTTTGTTGTGATAACGAGATAATGATCTTGTTCTCTCAAGAAAAAAAATTAATGGTTTAACCATGATAAGACGATTATGTCATTGTCTCGATAAGAGAAAGGAAAAAAATAAGTCGAGTACAACTGCTTTCAGCTTCCATAGAAAAAGAAAGCGTTACTGACTTAAATAATTTTTTTCCATTTCGTTTAGTGTTTCTTAAAGCCAGACTGTTGCCATTTGAAATTATTTAAGTTTTGTGTCAGACCTGTGTACTACTTTTTTTCTACAAAATGAAACAACTGAATGAAAATCCTCTGAGGGCGGTAATGTTGTTTTGCCTGGGGTTTGCCTGGTACTGCTGGTAGATTTTGCTGTACAAACTTGCATTCATGGTGATGGACTTTGTTTCCTCTTTCTGATTATCTGTTTAATGCACATTGGCCATGTTGAATGTGTTATAAAATTCATATATTTTATATCCTGATTTCTCAACAGAGAGAGAGAGAGTTTAATTTATTTTACCCCCGAGGGACATGGACGCAGTTAGAGCCTTCCTGTTCTGAGTTGATGTCTGGTCAATTTGGCTAATTTGATACACATGAAGAGAATTTCTAATTCTAGGCTTGGATTTTAGTAGAGCTTTTGTCAGTTATTATTCGTCCTTTATCTGCAGGTTTATTCTGTGGCCAGGCTCTGACTGTGGGCTTTATGAATTGTTCAAGTTTAATATGGAAAACTCAAACAGAAAACAAGATTGATTCCAGTTTGGAGCAAGAAGGCACATGTGCTTCCCAAACACTCTGATTACTTCACAAATTACTGTTGAAGCCCGAAAAGGTTTGGAAGATGGAAGCAAAAAGCTCATTTATTTCTAATACCCTACCATACCAGCACTGTGTTACGACCACAGCTGAATTTAACTGGAAACTGGCTAATATACATTGAAAGGAAATATATATAAATTAATACCAATAAGGCCAAACTGAGTCTTGCTGAGGTTGAAAGCTTTTACTGTGACTAACTGTATGTGCTATTTTTGACATAAAACTGATCCATAGCTCATCTCTTTTAAGGCCTTAACAGATTTTTAGTCCCCTACTAAATAAAAAAAAGTTATAGCTTATTGTTATCTAGAGACTAATAATAACAGGAGGTGAAATGCAGCTCCAGAGCAGCTTTGAATGTGGTGATATCACAACTATGCTTCTGTTCCACCTGACCAGATATATTCTGCATGCTCCTGTTCTCCCGAATCCATACATTTGTCATGATGGGCTTCACAGACTTAACCCACATGCAGAACACACCACGGACCCAAGGGTAAAAGTTCAAAGGTTTATTCAGAGTTGCACAAACATATAAACATGGTTCTGGTATAAGCCCGGGACAGACTTCTCGAGGGTTCTCTGTAGAGAAGGGAAAGTTTGGTTAGCCAGATGTCTGGAGTTTCTTGACTGAGTTTGAAGTTGGTTCAATACCTGGAGGTATTCAGACTGATTCGACGAGAGGGAGAACCAATTGGGTCCAGAGCTTGTGGATCCAGCTTGATAGCAGCAGCGTTTGTCTTCAGACTAGAGTTTGTTTAACAGACCTCGAGGGTTTGCCAGGGTTCTCTCCTGAGAACAGAATACAGATCCAGAAGTGAGTCTTCAGGTTTGTCTCGTGAGGGCAGGCGGACAGGTCTAGGAAACAAAGACCACATCAACAGGTTAGAACACAGAAATGTTCAGAGGCACGTAGAGTCAGACTAGCGGGCTAGGCTCAGGTTTTGCTAACCATAACTTGGCAACACTCTGGTGCTGAAGACAGGTCTGGCTGCTGCTTATGTAGCTGGTCTCCTGATTGGCTGATGATCTTCAGGTGTGCCGGAAGCTCCTGCTCAGGAGACCCAGGGCGCTCTCTGCTGCAGACAGATGGCAGAAAACTCCAGATCCCAACAACATTCCTTTGTTCTTCTTTAAGAATGTACTGTCAACAACAAGGGTCTGTACTTGTGAATTGAGAAATGGCCAGGGGGACACATCAGTTGAACAGAAGTCCGACTCAATCCAAGTTCTAGTTCCCGTTCCTTCACCTTTCAGGGGGATCAACAGGTAGAACGCTATCCAGGTTAGGAAAGGAGTTCCTGATTGTTGTGTTGAATCCCGGCAGCCAAAGTTACTTATTTTTGTCCAACTCTATGAGGTGGGCAGTGCCCATACTGTCTCTCACACAAAGGTTTGTGGGCAACGCGGTGACAAGGGTCATTAGTAGTGTTGCCAACCGTCCCTTGAGAAACGGAATTGTTCCATATTTAGAAATAAAAAGTACCTTTCCTGTATTTAGAGGAAAAGGAACGCACTTTGTCCCGTTTTACTGTGAGAGTAAAAAAATAGTCAGTAAAAAGGTAATGGAAAATGAAGAACAAGACCAGGTTAGATACAAAACTTACGGTAAACTTGTTCCCGGGCCCTGTCCTGCATTGTGACCAATGAGCACAACATATATGTAACGATCCAGAATAACCTCCTCCCATTGTTCGAGTAAAGTGTTGCTCACGGAGAAGATAGTGGGAGACAACAGAGCAGTATGGGGGACGAACGGAGTAATTTAAATGCTGATGCTGCTTTACTCAGCTTTACTCTGCAGCACTCAAAGACAACTCACTGCTGCAAGCGCTCAGAGGAAATACAAGTGGAAAAAGTAAGGCTATAGTCACATAATGTGGCATTGAGTTAATGATTTTTTTTAATGTTTTACAACTGTAGCCTACAGTCATTGCATTTAAGGCACAACTATGTTTACAAGTTTGAACCAGTTTGCTGTTGCACCAAAAATCTGCACTATTTATTTATTGTTTTATATTAATTTTTACAGTTTGAAGTTAAGCAGGACGGGCTTATGTTTAAGATATTTATTTTATTCCGCAAAGTTTGTTATTTCGGTATTAAAGTGAATTGCTGGATAATAATTGTTTTTCCATGTGTTCATGTCACTCACAAATATGCATCTAATTAAATACAGATTTGAGTCAATTAGTTAAAAAAAAAATATTTCACACGAAAAGGCGGCTAGAAAAAGAATCACCAAGCCTGGAGGGGTAAAGGCAATCAGCTGGCACACACATGAGGTGTCCCTTTTTTTCAGGAAGTAGTCAACCTTAGTCATTATGGGGGTCCCTAAGCTAACTGCAATAGTGCTAGGAAGCATCCTGCTTCCCGGCCCTATCTCCTTCCCTACTGCCAGCACTATTGCCAGCATTTATTCTGGTGACTGCAGACACAATTTCACTGTGATGTAAGTGTCCAATCCATTATTAGGTATTTGGATTGAGCGGAACCTTAAGACATTCTTTCGCAGACGAATGCAAAGGCACTGGGATTAAGATCAGCTCCTCCAAGTACGAGGCCATGGTTCTAGACTGGAATAAGGTTTCCTGCCCTCTTTAGGTCTGAGGAGAGTTCCTTCTTTGTGGGGATGAGTTCAAGTATCTTGGGATTCAGGGTGTTCTTGACAGGGAGTTTTCCTCTCCACTGTCGCTACAAGCAGGCAATCGGCTTATTGTCCTTAGATTGAAAACTCTTAACCAATCTGACTGTATGATCTGGTTAATTTGTCTACGTAAAGTGACTTGAGATGACATGTTTTGTGAATTGGTGCTATAGAAATATACTGAATTAATTGAAAAGCTTTCAATTGACTAGTCAGTCTAAGTCCCTACCCTCACCTATGGTTTTGGGAAATTTGGATCATGACCACCCAATGAGATTCTGGATTTAAGCGGCTGAAATGAGATGTCTCATTTTCTCAGGGTGCTGCTAGGTGAATGGCCTAGCTCCTCCCCCTATCCCTAAGGAACGAGGATAAGGTGAGGAGCTAGGCCATTGGGGAGAGGCTCAGAGCTGAGCCATCTCAGCTTCTACTCCATATCTAGAGGAGTTAGTTGAGGTGTATCGACCGCCCTGGATGCTGATCCATCAAGGCAGATCCCACCAGTAAGAAGCCCAGGGGAGGATCCAGGACACGCTGGAGACACAATGTCTATTAGTTGCCCTAGGAGTGACCCAGTTCAGGATGAGCAGAAGTATGAGAATTAGAGAACAATGGTTTAATGACCTTTACACTAGGACACCCAAGGCCGTCATTTTGACGGTTCTGAGATTTTAAAAGGAAAGAACTTTATTTACATTAATCATATGTTACTCATGCTAACTGAGTTTTACTGTTTCTATATTTCCTTCATTTTCACACATTTTTTTTAATAAAATAAAAACGTAAAAAAAAAAAAATCATTTTCAGAAAAAATGTAACAGCAAAACAGGGTTTAGAAATGCTCCAAAATATTGATGAAAGTGATTCGGGGAAGAGGAAGAGACCGATAAGGAGGACTGGGTAGGAAGCAACTCAGATTCTGACAGAGAGTCCGAGGATGTGAAAGAGCCCGAGATATATTAGTGACCCATCATCCAGTACACTCAGCGCCCAAAAGCCAAAACAGAGCTACTATAATCACGGAATGGTTGGCGTGGATGTGTTGGATCAGATGACTAGAAAGTATTGTGTAAAAGCTGCAACGCCAATCAGATCTCACGTAAATAGCACTTATACACTCACCGGCCACTTTATTAGGTACCCCATGCTAGTAACGGGTTGGACCCCCTTTTACCTTCAGAACTGCCTCAATTCTTGGTGGCATAGATTCAACAAGGTGCTGGAAGCATTCCTCAGGGAGTTTGGTCCATATTGACATGATGGCATCACACAGTTGCCGCAGATTTGTCGGCTGCACATCCATGATGCGAATCTCCCGTTCCACCACATCCCAAAGATGCTCTATTGGATTGAGATCTGGTGACTGTGGAGGCCATTTGAGTACAGTGAACTCATTGTCATGTTCAAGAAACCAGGCTGAGGTGATTCCAGCTTTATGACATGGCGCATTATCCTGCTGAAAGTAGCCATCAGAAGTTGGGTACATTGTGGTCATAAAGGGATGGACATGGTCAGCAACAATACTCAGGTAGGCTGTGGCGTTGCAACGATGCTCAATTGGTACCAAGGGGCCCAAAGAGTGCCAAGAAAATATTCCCCACACCATGACACCACCACCACCAGCCTGAACCGTTGATACAAGGCAGGATGGATCCATGCTTTCATGTTGTAGACGCCAAATTCTGACCCTACCATCCGAATGTTGCAGCGGAAATCGAGACTCGTCAGACCAGGCAACGTTTTTCCAATCTTCTATTGTCCAATTTCCATGAGCTTGTGCAAATTGTAGCCTCAGTTTCCTGTTCTTAGCTGAAAGGAGTGGGACCCGGTGTGGTCTTCTGCTGCTGTAGCCCATCTGCCTCAAAGTTCGACGTACTGTGCGTTCAGAGATGCTCTTCTGCCCACCTTGGTTGTAACGGGTGGTTATTTGAGTCACTGTTGCCCTTCTATCAGCTCCAACCAGTCTGGTCATTCTCCTCTGACCTCTGGCATCAACAAGGCATTTCCGCCCACAGAACTGCCGCTCACTGGATGTTTTTTCTTTTTCGGACCATTCTCTGTAAACCCTAGAGATGGTTGTGCGTGAAAATCCCAGTAGATCAGCAGTTTCTGAAATACTCAGACCAGCCCTTCTGGCACCAACAATCATGCCACGTTCAAAGTCACTCAAATCACCTTTCTTCCCCATACTGATGCTCGGTTTGAACTGCAGGAGATTGTCTTGACCATGTCTACATGCCTAAATGCACTGAGTTGCCGCCATGTGATTGGCTGCGTAGAAATTAAATGTTAACGAGCAGTTGTACAGGTGTACCTAATAAAGTGACCGGTGAGTGTAAACTCAATGGTTTTGTTCAGGAGCTGTTTGAATGTCACCTTCTCACACAGAGACGCATGTTACCAACCCCCTCTGCCGCAGTAGAGCCAGCTTTAGCGAGGCAAAGCAAACAGTGCCAGGTGAAACAAGCTGCACAAAATCCGCTATATGATGTTTTTCATAAATGTGTAAAGGTGGTCTCAGGGAAATGTTGGGGGGTAATCAATTACTTTCCATAAATAAAATTGTAATTTCAAACTTTAAACCTGTGTAGCAAAACAGCCTTTAGTATTTATTTTACAAATTTATTTTTAATACAAATTTAGACCTCAAATAATACTAGCATACAATACAGCCTTTAAAAATGTATGTTTTAAGATTTACATATCCACGAAGAGTTTATATTGCACACTAGAACCATTTCAGTTGATGACATCATCTTTACTCATGCATTTCATTGGGAAATCGTGACGTCACCACACACTCGGCTCGTCTGGAGCTGCATTTCACCTCATGTTAGTAATAGTCTCTAAATAATAATAAATTCTTACTTTTCCATTTATTTGGGGAATAATAATGAACACAGTCAGATAAACACAATTCAAATGAACTTTTTGATAAATAAAACAAAAAGACCTCCATCAGAACCAGCAGTCCTTCACACACGGCTATGCAGAGAGAGGGCTGCTGCAGACAGGCTAGGATTAGCCCTGGCTTCCGTTACACTCAGAGTTCCACTGGTTGCCGTGGTCCTCTCAACTTCAGAATTGTTTTTTTTTATTACGCATTTAATCAGTAAATGCTCACATAGTGATGCATAAAAGTACAATGTTCTTGCCTAAAATGATCTTAAAACATACTTTTATAGAACAATGGCAACAAAAAGTAGAACTTTTAACTTAATACTCTGAGCTCTGTAACCTGGAAGCTGCTGCTGCCGCGGTGCACGCTGAGACAGCTGTCAATCTCAAAACGGACAAGTCTGCTCTGATGCATGCTGGGTAAAGAGGGAGGGGCCAGAACCAGGGACTTTGTCCTTTCTCTGTCTTCTTGTTCTTGTGAATTGGAACAGCACTAGGGCTTAAGCTGATGAAATTTCACAAGTGAAATGGTAAATGGCCTGTACTTATATAGCGCCATTTTTCAAGTCAGGAGACTTGACCAAAGAACTTTACCCTCAGTCAGTCATTCACGCACACACTGATGGTGGCAAGCTACATTGTAGCCATAGCTGCCCTGGGGCTCACTGACAGAAGCGGGGCTGCCGTACACTGGCGCCACCGGGCCTTTTGACCACCGTCAGTAACCAACACAGGTGAAGTGTCTTGTCCAAGAACACAACGACAATGAAAGTCGGAGCCGGGGCTCGAACCATCCTTTGATTTCAGGGCAAGCTCCTACATCTGACGCCACTGTGGCCCCCAGTACACAAGCACACGAGAACGCACAAATACACAAATTGAAAAATGGCTCTAGTGTTAATAAATTGACAGTATAGGATCCTCTGTAATGTGTGGCAGATTATTCCACAAACTTTCCCGGGGGAGTCTAGTTGATATGACGATGCTCAATGAGGTCAAGTAGACGCAATAATTCAAACAGACTAAAAACTTTTAAGATACTCAGAGCGACTTGATAGGTTCTGCTGTTTGAGTACTGGTTGAAAGATCTACCACACCACTTTAAACAGGTAGCAGAAAAAAAAGAGAACAACTGAATCATTCTTACATAAAGTTCATTACAGTAATACAACAGTGAGGAATTAAAAGTGTAGATCACGGTTTCAAACTTCTGGGAAGAAAAGACCTAATTTAGATTTTAATAAAGCTATTCAGTACTAATGAGAAAGTGTTTTTTTTTGTGCGCACTTAGCATTTTCACTTCTAACATTTGTAGCTGAAAAAGCAGAAAGTTATTCTTTCTATACATTTCAAACCTCTTCCTACATTGGTTGGAAGATTTTTATGACACTCTGGAGTTGAATGTAATTAAGCCATTTGCTGCAGCAGCACCCGTTTAAGAAACGCTCATAAACTGGTGAGCAGTCTCAGAAGCACGCCACGTTTACACTGCTGATGCAAAAATCTTAAAGAAAAGTCCCTTTTGTTCATGTGCAAGCAGTTTTAAAGGGATAATCTGTTTCATTTAATTCAGATAGAAAATATCTGCAGTGAAATCATGTCAGCAAAAAAAAAATGCTTTATTATTTATTATTGGAATGAAGAATATGGAAAAAAAGTATAATTTAAAGATGGTCACACCCTATTGCAATTAAATGAAAATGAAACGTCATGCCTACATATTCCGACACAGACAGTTCCTCTCTCTTAATGCAGAACAATCTCACATAGTCCGAATTTTTGTTTTAATAACTCCTCAGGGATTCCTTTTTGTAATCATTTGACACATTGAGAGCTCTCAGCCAGGTCATTCTTCTGTTTTCTGATCTGCACACTTCAGTTTTTCTTTTATAATCAACAGAAAAGTTGTCAAAGAACAGCAGTAGTTCTGGATGGGGTCTAACAGGGGTCTAGAGCCCGTATGGAACGAAGTAAATGTTCTTGATTACCTTATGCAACTTTTTTAAAGGAGAAGTCGATCATATTCAGAATTCAAACTTCTGAAAGTACTTTAAATATGACACTTTTATTATGGTATCGGACTGCCATATTTGAATGTGCTTTACTGCAGACATCCACTGGTTTGTGATGTCACGGTGCGGTATCGGCAGTTGATCAAGTCCCAGTGCTGTGTCTGGTGTTGGTCTCATTATCCAAATCATTTTCAAAACATTCTTTTTCCAAATGTTGGTTAAATATAATGTGTTTTTTCTCTGGCCAGAAGGTAAATCTCCCTCTGCAAGTTGGCAGAGGGAGATTTACGACAAAAATTGTTGCTTTTATTTTCTGCAGATTTACTCTAAATTTATTAAATCACTGCGAAAGTGCTAGCTTTAAGTATAAATAATGATCCATTGATTATTCTGTGCTGACTGGACTTTTCCTTTAATAGAAGTTATTTGGCCAGTTTCGTAACCTCCCCTGCCCCCACAGACTTTTCTTTCTATTAAATAATAACCGTTGTTGATCTTTTAATTGTCATGCCCCCTACTGCCACAATAAGACCACTGTCTGCCATCATAACAGTTAAAGAATAATCTAAATCAGATGCTGTTCTTCACCCTTGAGAGTGTCTAATTTGCCACATCAAACCGTAGAATGACGGACAGAATCCTTATCCGGGCAGTAAGAGGCATCCTGCTCGACATGACTGTTAAAGGAAAGTTTCTGGTACTGTATTGCAAAGCGGGACACCATGCACTGTTAAAGTGTGTTCACATGGAACACCAAACCTGCAAAAAATAAAAATAAAATAGGTTTTCTGAAATAGCAGCGGACGATTAGGTCCACCATTGAATCTTCTGCTTGACAGTTTCACCTCAGCCAGACTTGCATTTAGAGCAAATCGCTGTGCTTTATTTACCGTATTTTCACGACCATAAGGCGCACCGTACTAAAAGGCGCAGTCTCAGTTATGTGTGCCATCTCTGTATTTAACACACACATAAGGCGCACCGGACTATAGGGCGCGTTTTTTATATACAGGTACATGTCCTCTACTACCTTTAAATAGCTCTACTGCGTATTTAAAAATACAGCGGGGGCAAAACTGAGTATGACTGTGCTTTATTCATGTATTTATTACAAAGTATTAATCAAACCTGGGAGCTGGCCGTGAGACAGACACATCGCAGATGACACACAGCGCTGTGATCACTCCTAAATTAAATTAAAATCCTGAAACCTGCCGACGGAATATGTTCGCTTTTATTACCGGTATCCTGGTGCCTGCAGTTTAAATTATTTAGATGAAAAACACCTGCCAGCCACTGCGTGAACCCGGAGGCTGCCCGGCCCAGAGGCTGCTGTTGAAGGGATTTCTGCTGTCGGTGCACCGCTGGTATGTGGGGGTCTGAGCGCCTCCGACAGAAATAGATAATCTGGATGAACTGACTGCAATTATTAAGTTTTCAGGTGGACTTTCTCACTTAAAAACATATTAAAACTACTTTATTCCCACTGATCACAGCAAATATAGCTGCAAGATTTAGATTATTTAGATGAAAAAACACCTGCCAGCCACCGCGGTGAAGAGGAGGAGACCCGGCCCAGAGGCTGCTGTTGAATTAAGCTTTCAGGTAGAAAAATAGAGCGGGAGCAAAACTGAGTATGATTGTGCTTTATTCATGTATTTATTACAAAGTATTAATCAAACCCATCAAAGTCATCATCCTCTGTTTCTGAATTAAACAGCTGTGCTAAATCAGACATGCCAATTTCCCCTTCTTCGCTGTCAGAATCACTTTCCGTGCCGGGCGGCTCCTCAGAAATAATGCCGGCTTTTGCGAAAGCTTGAACAACAGAGCCAGCAGAAACGTTAGTCCAAGCATCTACAATCCATCCGCAAACGGTGGCGTAACTTGCCCGGCGCTGCCTTCCACTTTTCGTGAAACTGTGGTCTCCGTCTGTCATCCATCGCTCCCACGCCGCTCGCAGCCTTACTTTGAACGGCCGCTTCACACCGATGTCGAGCGGTGGAAGTTCCTTTGTCAGACCCCCCGGGATAACGGCGAGCACAGCGTTTATTTGTTTCACCTTGTTTTACACATCGGCTGTGAGATGGGCACGCATGCAGTCACAGATTAACAGCGATGGTGATGCGTGGAAAAAAACACCTGGTCTCCTCACATACACCTGCCTCAGCCACGCTTTCATCATCTCCTCATCCATCCAGCCTTTTTCGTTTGCTTTAATATCATATGTCATCAGAGCGCTGTGTCTGTCTCGCTGTCAGCTCCCAGATCAGCTTCTCTGATTGGTTGATGCGGCGCGTCCAGCAGCAAAACTTCAATTTTTCCATCTCGAGCAGCAGCAGCGCGTTGGCAGGTGCTTAAACGTTCCCGACGCAGCGCCTGCTGCTCAAAACGCGCTGTGGGACCTTTTGCTGTGCCTATACGCGCGTCAACCATTGACTTTCCATGTAAACTCGCTGCTTCTGCTGCACCTGCTGGGTCCGGTTCACACCGATGTCGAGCGGTTGAACAGCGAGCACAGCGTTAATTTGTTTCCCCATGTTTTTCACATCAGCTGTGAGATGGGCAGGCATGGAGTTACATATTAACAGCGATGGTGATGAGTGGAAAAAAAACACCTGGTCTCCTTACATTCAGCCACTCTTTCATCATCTCCTCAATGAGGTGGTCTCAAAAGTCGCAGTTACAACACACATAGGGCGCACCGCACCATAGGGCGCACCGCACATTTTGAGGGAAAAAAAAGACGTTTAAGTGCACCTTATAGTCGTGAAAATACGGTACTATAGAAAGCCAAACATAGAGCTTGGTGTTGATGTCCAGAAAATTAACCAGCATGGAGAAACCACAAATATAATCCCCAAAATCCAAAAATAGGGTAGAGGGTAGCGGTGAATGGATGCAGCTAAAGGAGATGAGGAATAATGAATGATAATAATAATGAACGCTCCTCCTTCCTAAAAAAACATTTTATTATGTTTCTTATCATTCCATTTGTCTGAAAAAAATGTTACTTCTGCTTGGCCCCTTTATGCTACATCACAGCCAGGGGCGGATTTAGGAAACTTGGGGCCCTAGGCAAAGACCGGCATGGGGCCCCTCTGAATTGAGAAGACAACACATAAAACAGACCCATATACACATAGAGAAATGTTAATAGAACAGACAGTTCTAGGTTGTGTCCCTCTCTTCTTGTCCCTTTTCTTCTTGTTTTCCTCTCTATGTTTTGTACTCAGCTGACTTTTCATGCTGTCTCTAAAGGAATGAAAGATTTTTTCCAAGCACTAAGCTCACTTAGCTGATTGCTCCTTCCTGAGTTTCCAAAAAGGCCAAAGTAAATAACCCAGTCCTTCTTTTCACTGTAGACAAGCCATGATCTGCTTATCTGTGCTCCATTTTTCATTTGGATGAAATAATAGCTGCATGAATCATGACAGCAGACAAGATAGAGGACAGCAGGAGGCGGGGTTACCAATCTACTCGCTCTGGAGAGCAGAGCTCGCCGCTTTTAGATGTTGTCGCCAAAGTCTCCAGTAGCAGAAAAAAGTTGTTAGATTTGCCCCTAGGCGCTTTTTTGAAATGGAAGTACTGGAAGGGTCTGAAAAGTAAATAGGTAAATCTAAGTATAGCAACAAAAACGCTAAGTTGGCAACACTGCTCTTTGCATCGTTTGTTTGGTGCTGTCTGTTTGGACTTTTCTGAACATGTGCAGCAAATGGTGGACCCTTAAAGGGGGGGGGGGGGGGGGGGGGGCACACAAAATATTATGTTCTGATGGCTTTTTAGCGAAAGGATTTTTATCAGAAACATAATTATGTGAATAAATATGGAATAGTTGTATTAACCATGCACGTAAACATGTTTTTATTAGTTTTTTGGGGGCCCTAGCCAACTGCTAAGTATTGCCTAATATTAAAACACCCTCTGATCACATAATACCTGATTGGTTGTTATGAAATAAAGAAAAGATACAAATTTTCACACTCACTTCATTATAATCACCAAAAACGTTCCTGTCACACCGCCTGAATCACCTCATTGGGCTTCTAATTCACTCTCTACATCAGGATAACATGAAAAAACATGTCTAACAGTAACCAACAGCATCACAGAATCCCTATCATACTTAATGTTGGACAGGAGTTACCCTTTAACATATTCATCTGCAGGTTCTTGGTAAATCTGTTGAAATCCTTGCTGTTAAAAAAAAAAAAAAGATACGTCCAAAGACTTTGATCAACTTAGAAAAGGAGAATATTAAATCAAAGGGATTGTTAAGGGTAACAACTTCTAAGCCAGATTTTCCTTTATATATATATATATATATATATATATATATATATATATATATATATATATATATATATATATATATATATATATTGTAAGATAATGAAATATATTCAAATTAAAGGCTGAACTTCTCAAAGGTTTTCTGCATGAAACTGTTCTGCTGGAGTGAAAGATTCATTTATTTCAAGTGTTCTCACACAGCTTGATCAGGGATGCCCACAAATGTGTCAATGTCTGTAAAACAGAGCAATGGTTGATTGAAGGATGTGATTTATTGCTTTGTTCTGTGGTTAACGGCTTGTCTCTCACTGGAGGAGCACTGCTGCTTACTGCGCTGCAACAGGAGGAGACAGTTTTAGTGTTTAAAGTATATCTTGATATATTGCTTCCTGAAGGGGAAGGGGAGTTCAGCACATGTCTGAGTCAAGTGTTCAGACTCGCTTTAGACTGGATAAAAGGATCATTTAAATGGGAGCTGAAGAAGTTCATAGTACCTCCTTGATGTCATGTCCTCTATGAGCTTTTCCATGAGCTAAAGCCAGTTGTGGATCTAGACCACATGGGGAAAAGGGTGGAGCTAGTGCTTGCCCGTGGGGACAAGAAAACAATGGATAAATGAAAATAAAACAGTGCAATAGCTCACTGTAGATTAAAATGTAAGATCCATCCGTCTTCTCCAGCTTATCATTAGGTCAGGGTGGGGCTGGTTGGGTGAAAGGTGGGCTACATCTTAAACAGTCACTAGTCCATCACAGGGCAACATAGGACATACTGTACAACCATTGAGCTGTGGGAGGAAGCCGGAGTATCCGGAGAGAACCCATGCATACACGCGGAGACAATGCTACCTGTGCCGGAAACACACAACCGTACAGAAGAGCTCCAAGCCAGGTCCCATGTCAGAGGATGAAAGAGTGCACATACAGTTAGACAGAGAAAGAGGGGCTACACTGAAAAACAGGCCATGCTCCAACATCTATACACAAAGGTGTTGAGGACAGCAGCACAGCAGATATTTCTCTCCAGGATGTAGTCACAGCTTAAAAGGAACAGACCAGATGAAGCTACTATGATGAGAAAAAGCAGTAAAGAGCATAATGTTAAAGATTGAACTAACAAATAGTGAAGGATGTGAGAATAGAGATAGAATGAAGTGGAATGATAAAAAGGGATCCCTATGTCCTTCAGCAGTTGAAGCCTATAGCAGTGGCCCCAACCCTGAAGACTGAAAAGTTGCACAGGCAGTGGTAGTAGCTAAGTGACTAACTCAGGTACTTTTAAGGTGAGGTAACTATAGTAACTACTTACTTTTTTAACTAATGTGCCCAACACTGTCTATCAGATACCAACAAAAGCATAAAACCATCTATTTAAATCAGTTTTCAACTGGATTAATTTAAAACCCTATTTAAACCCCAATTATTGGATCTATAATTAATATACACTCACCGGCCACTTTATTAGGTACCCCATGCTAGCAACGGGTTGGACCCCCTTTTGCCTTCAGAACTGCCTCAATTCTTCGTGGCATAGATTCAACAAGGAGCTGGAAGCATTCCTCAGGGAGTTTGGTCCATATTGACATGATGGCATCACACAGTTGCCGCAGATTTGTCGGCTGCACATCCATGATGCAAATCTCCCGTTCCACCACATCCCAAAGATGCTCTATTGGATTGAGATCTGGTGACTGTGGAGGCCATTTGAGTACAGTGAACTCATTGTCATGTTCAAGAAACCAGGCTGAGGTGATTCCAGCTTTATGACATGGCGCATTATCCTGCTGAAAGTAGCCATCAGAAGTTGGGTACATTGTGGTCATAAAGGGATGGACATGGTCAGCAACAATACTCAGGTAGGCTGTGGCGTTGCAACGATGCTCAATTGGTACCAAGGGGCCCAAAGAGTGCCAAGAAAATATTCCCCACACCATGACACCACCACCACCAGCCTGAACCGTTGATACAAGGCAGGATGGATCCATGCTTTCATGTTGTAGACGCCAAATTCTGACCCTACCATCTGAATGTCGCAGCAGAAATCGAGACTCATCAGACCAGGCAACGTTTTTCCAATCTTCTATTGTCCAATTTTGATGAGCTTGTGCAAATTGTAGCCTCAGTTTCCTGTTCTTAGCTGAAAGGAGTGGCACCCGGTGTGGTCTTCTGCTGCTGTAGCCCATCTGCCTCAAAGTTCGACGTACTGTGCGTTCAGAGATGCTCTTCTGCCCACCTTGGTTTTAATGGGTGGTTATTTGAGTCACTGTTGCCCTTCTATCAGCTCAAACCAGTCTGGCCATTCTCGTCTGACCTCTGGCATCAACAAGGCATTTCCGCCCACAGAACTGCCGCTCACTGGATGTTTTTTCTTTTTCGGACCATTCTCTGTAAACCCTAGAGATGGTTGTGTGTGAAAATCCCAGTAGATCAGCAGTTTCTGAAATACTCAGACCAGCCCTTCTGGCACCAACAATCATGCCACGTTCAAAGTCACTCAAATCACCTTTCTTCCCCATACTGATGCTCGGTTTGAACTGCAGGAGATTGTCTTGACCATGTCTACATGCCTAAATGCACTGAGTTTCCGCCATGTGATTTGCTGCTTAGAAATTAAGTGTTAACGAGCAGTTGGACAGGTGTACCTAATAAAGTGACCGGTGAGTCTATTTCTGTCATACGACAAATGGAAAAATACCTAAATGGAAAAATAACTAAAGATATAAATAACATTGTTGGGATTATGAGTTCAAACTGAATCTGGACTCCAATGAGTGACTTTATGTCTTTTAAGAACACATTTCTTTTTTTTTTCCTTTAAAGGCATGCAGGTCGGCTCTGTTTGAAAGAGCCTAGAGGCGTCTATGTTAGCGTGATTGTTTTCCTGGACATGTTAACCCACATCTAGTGGCAGACTAACAACCTGTCCAGGGTCACACTTATACGCAGATGCCTGTGGATGGATTATCCCTCTGTAAGGCAGTAATGAATGATTCATTAATTATTAATGGTTTAATCATTGGATTGGCTGTAGTTTGTAGACAAAACAAATTTTCATTGGGCGACTGGTTCAGAAGCTTATTTCTCAAAGCCACAATAATCCACAGCATTACAGCGTGGAGAGATGTCTGCAGAGAAAATGAGTTTTATATTTATGGGTGCACTTTGCACAAAGTTATTATGACTACAACAAATGTTAAGTATTTAATGATTAAAAATCGCATTATAGGATTAATCATTAACTGTTGTAAAGGGCTTAGCGTATGGCTTTGAAATGAAAAGGAAAATGCAACTTAACCCAAAATGAAAGAACGTCCTTATTTGATGGGCATATGGTTTTCAGGGTCGGGAACAGAATGTCAAAGCTGTTGTAAGGTTATGATAATTACTGCCTTTTTTCTTTTTTTTTTTTTTTTACCAATTATTTGGGTTCATTCATGTATTTTTTCTTGTCAGAACAAAGAGAGGAACAGCTTTTATCTGGAAAGCTTTTGTAGGGGGTTTTGACTTAGCTTAAGAAATTCTCTCAGAGTTAATATTTCAGATTAAATAGGAAGTTTCAATTACTATTTATTTGCTAATGGAAAATATCTTCAATATTTTTAAATCTATCAAGTCAGAATTCTGTCAAAAGTTCCTACATGTAATAAATACTAATAAATTACTGTTGGAGCCGTTTTGCATCTCTTTTGTTTTTTTTGTTTTTTTTCTGAATTTATTATGAACCTATTCGCATTCTAATTCTCCTGATTTAGTTTTGAATCTTTAGTTGGAAATATGTCTGTTTTCGTTCTGATTTGTTTATTTGCTCTCTACCTGTCTGTGGGCGTGACGTTGAGCTGATTTGATTAATAGGTGCTGTCACCTGCCGCTCAGGTAGAGTGGAAGGGACAAACAGTTTTTCAACCGCGTGATGCGGGAGCGCTTTTGTTTTGTACGTTAGTGAAAGACAAATAAATGCCTCTATTTTTCGAAGACGCGCGTTGGATCTGATCTATATTTCCACTCTGAAGCGGCGGCTCCGAAGTTGCCACTACATTAAGTTGAAAAACTGTCCCGAAGTGTCGGATATTGCCTGATTGTGGATTAACGTTTCCAATGTGGATTACTTGAAGAATTGTGGATTACTTCAAAACGTGTGTGGACTTGACGTTACCTGGCAATCATCATCTCAGTTTTTGTGTGAGTAACCTGGTGGCTTATTGTTCTTCGAACCTAGGTGAGCAAACATTTTCGAGAGACTGGAATAGTTTGGATGGACAATAACGTTAACAGCGCAATCGCTCATTTAACGTCACTGTTGCTGAACTGAATGATTATTGGAAGCGGACACTTTTAATGTCGCTTGACGATGTTAATACGATCAAATAGACTGTTTGTGGACGTTATTTGAACCGCTGACTAAAAGGAAACAAACGGGCCTGCAATAGAAAATAACTAAGTTTAAGCGCTTGGATGCGCGCAAATGAAACTAAATGAATGTGCGCAATAAACGGAGCTGAACTGTTGAATACTGACGTTGTTTTTGGAAAGACACGAAACGAATTTAAACGAAAGACTTAAAATAAACTGAGATCATGTCTGATGAAGAAGGCCAGAATGAGGCCAGAGGCTTGGAAGAGCAAGGCTATAAAAGCAAGCTGTCTTTCAAAGCGCTCAGCGCAACCCGACGTGGTAAACTTGGACAATGCACTTGTAAAATGAATGAGATCAAAGCTATAATGTGTGAGAATGTGCATTTTGAATATGTAATGCTTGCAGATTCAAGGTCATGAGGTTATAAGATTTGAATTCGGACCATAAACCCAATGTTGCTGTAACCCTTTTGATTTAGCCCCTAACCTCAAGCTAACACTTGTTTCTGCTTAAAAAACAAAAATTCAGGTGCAGTTTCAATTTTTGCCACTAATTGGCAGCATTCTACATTGACCTGGTTGGTTGTAAACACTTTTTGTCTGACTTCCTGTTCAAACAAGGGGCAAGCACTGAGAACATAGCAAAAAACAGGAAGTCAATCTTTCATAATAGTTGAATTAAGGAAAAAAATATAATATTTTGAATATAACATGTAGCTTAGGTTTAGATAAACTAGGCTGGTGAACATCGTTGAACTGCGTTGGAAATTGAATCTGAATCTTAGGCTGTGAACGTCTGCCCTAGCCCCTAAATCCCTGAATTACTATATAGAGCGGGGACTATATAGTGGACTGATCACAACTTTTCACTCACTGTTGGTCATGGAACTCCACCCCCCTGCATGGTGCCTGCACCCACGCCCGCTGACAGGGGGGAACAACCAGGCCAGTTGTCCCGGGCCCAGGATAGACGGGGGTCCCTGAATCAACCCCCTAAAACTTTAGCCACAAATAGAATTTTTTTTTTATACGTTTGCAATCAAATTGGAGCTTTATTCTTAAGTTTCATAAAACATTTTCCTACTATTACTCTCTTTTCATTACCCACTGCAGTATTGGGAAGTTCGCCCACCAGCCAGTCCTTCTAACTGGTTATGACGCTGATGCAGTTTCTCTGATATTTGCCAAGCTTCTACACATGAGGCTGACTGTGCTGCAGGTGGAGACAGGAAAATACAGAACCTGAATCTTCCCCTCTGCACACAGTCATGCAGCAGCTCCATTACTTGAACATGAAGGGTACAGCTGCTCTGACCTGAAGAAGCTGCTTCAAGATCGAACAGAACTTTAGATTGAACCCACCTACAAAAGTCTGAGAAGGTGGTCATAGCTTTTCATGCAGCTGCGTGCAGTTTCTGTCAAGGATTTGTTCCGTTTGCTAGATGTAATGATAATTTAGACTGGACCAATGGGTTTAGTTAATAGGTTGAGAAGTTGTGAATTGGACAGACATGACTATATGGCGCATCCACTGCTGCAACAATGCTGTGGTGGAAGTGAATAATAGACATTCCTACTGTACAGCCTGAATTGCTTAAGAAATATCTTGACTAAAACATTATTATGGTCCATTTAAACGTGTCCCAAATAAAAATATAATTGGGACCAAATGCGACTGGAGCAGATATGGAATGCCAAATGTGCTGCATGTTCCATAAATTAAAAACTGGAAGGATATTTTTAAATGTAAACCTTAAAATGTTACTTGAAATGCATGCATTAAATAAAGAAGTTTTTTTGTCCTCAATAAATCTATAATTAAATATTTCACACTTATTTAATTAACTATTAAATATTTTTCTCTTTAAGATATATATATATATATATATATATATATATATATATATATATATATATATATATATATATATATATATATATATATATATATATATATATATTTATATATATATATAGGTGGGTATTGTAGTAGCAGTTTATTGTCTTATATCAGAAATCAGAATCAGAATATTATGGCCCTATACTTACTTAGCAACAAAACAGTACATCTTGAAGTTCAAGTATGAGTCTTAGCAATAATAAAGTCTCTAATGCTGGCTGGCTTGCCAAACAAGGAAGCAGTTGTACTGCATTATGTAGTCCTGTTTCTGACCTTATGCCCACTTAGCAACACAGAGATTGCAACATGAAAACAGGATGTTTACAAGCTGGAAGTCACAAGTCTTTGCAAAACAGGGTCTTTAAGGCCCACGCGCATGCAATCGGGTCACAGGACAAGAACTTCCAGAAGGTTCTTCAGAGCGTCCAGTCGTGCGCGTGCATCCACACAGTGCGTTGTGGAGCCTATAAAAGGCCGCCCTCAATGGATTGAAGGTGGGGGAAAACTACAGATGTGAGGACATAGCGCTGAATGTATGAAGTGTTTAAGACAGCTGTATGAATTCGGTTTTGTAAAATAAATGTTTCCCCCCTCCGGAGACAATGGAGTGAATCGTCAGCCTTCTTCCTATCATAAGAGAATTCTACCAATGAGCTTCCACAGTATTAGCAAAGAAGTCATGATTCGATTCGATATCACGATTCACATGCCACGATGCGATTCTATCGCGATGCATCACGATACTTGAAATATTGCGATGCATCGCGATGCATTTCGATATTTTCACTGAACACTGTAAGAAAACGATACAGGGGTGAATTTTCATAGTGTCCTCCATGTTTTATTTCATATGACTCATCGCAGTATCCCACGGCCGGAAATGCTTGTGACACAAGGCAGCGGGCGTCAACACATCCGCAGCGACATCTGCTGGACTGGAAGTTGTATTACACTTGGTTTGGCTGATGTGCGCCAACCATTCATGTATTTTATTTGTTCATTTTTTGAAGTTAAGAATCGATTCTTGCCATCAAGAATCGATGCAGTAGATCACAAGAATTAGAATCGCGATGCATCGTCATGGCGATTATTTTGCACACCCCTAATATATATATATATATATATGAGTCATTCCATGAGAATGGGTAAAATTTGACTTGGACATTTTCAATTTTTTTACCCAATAGTATTGTTTCTATGTATATCCCACATATTTAGGGATATATTTAACTATCCGAAAAACATATTTTCCCATCTCAGGCATTAATTTTCTTTTAGTATTGATCAGTACTTCAAGATGTGTTTACCTTAATTCCTCAACCCCGTTACGGACACTTTAAGGCCTTTCTGAATGTTATTATAAAATTAATTTAGAAGGAAATAAACATTTTCACATTAATCAGAAGTCCCCCATCCTAATTCAATCATTTCAAAAAGAAAATTACATAAAATAACACTTTATGCTTTCTTATATGCTGAAATGTGACAAATTGGTGAAAGCACTCACTCATTTTTCTTCAGAAATTCAGTTTAACTCAAGAATTGTAATCAAAATCAATTTCAAATGATAGCTCTTTATATTTGAAACAAAAGTCAATAGACATTAAATTATTTTATCAACATTTTAAAAAAATAATATGTGAAAATATAGGTGTGACGGGGTTGAGACTAACATAACAGGGTTGAAGATGGTAACAGGGTTGAAGGGACAAAAACGATTTTCTTTGTTTATTTCAGTGTTTAGGACTTTCTGTTGGCATTTCATTTTTTTAACCATAGCAAAGACACCAGCTAAAATTGCTATTGAATTGAGCTTTAATATAAACCCAAAAACAACAACAACAAGAACAAAACAAAACGGCATAATAACAACAATAGAATATTGTTGCCCGCGGATCAGGTCGCCGAGGTCTCCGCCTCTGGCTGCCACCCAATCCCCTTTGCACCGGTCCCTCATGGTTCCCCCTGCAGGTGGTGGGCCCACTGGGGGATGGCCTCGGGTCGCTCCTTCGGGCTGGGCCCGGCCGGGTCCCGCGAGGAAGAACCCGACTACCAGGCGCTCGCCGACGAACCCCAACCCCAGGCCTGGCTCCAGGGTGGGGTCACGGCTCCACCGTACCGGGCGACGTCACGTGCCTCGTTTTAGTCCTCGTCATAAGGGTTTTTGAACCGCTCTTCGTCTGACCTATCACCCAGAGCCTTGGGAGACCCTTCCAGGGGCATTTAGCCCCCGACAACATAGCCTCTGGGATCACCCAGGCACTGAAACCCCTCCACCACGTTAAAGTGGTGACCGTGAAGGCATTCGACCGTGTCCCTTGTGCTGCCCTGTGGGGGGTGCTCCAGGAGTATGGAGTCGGGGGCCCTTTATTAGGGGCCATCCGTTCTCTGTACAAGCGGAGCAGGAGCCTGGTTCGCATTGCCGGCATTAAGTCGGACCTGTTCCCAGTGCATGTTGGACTCCGACAGGGCTGCCCTCTGTCACCGGTCCTGTTCATAACTTTTATGGACAGGATTTCTAGGCGCAGCCAAGGACCGGAGGGGGTCTGGTTTGGGGAACAGCGGATCTCGTCCCTGCTTTTTGCGGATGACGTAGTTCTGCTGGCTCCCTCCTGCCAAGACCTACAGCGTGCGCTGGGGCGGTTCGAAGCCGAGTGTGAAGCGGCCGGGATGAGAATCAGCTCCTCCAAATCCGAGGCCATGGTTCTCGACCGGAAAAAGGTTGCTTGTCCCCTTCAGGTTGGAGGAGAGTCCTTGCCTCAAGTGGAGGAGTTCAAGTATCTTGGGGTCCTGTTCACGAGTGAGGGAAGAATGGAGCGGGAAATCGATAGACGGATCGGTGCGGCTGCTGCAATAATGCGGACGCTGCACCGGTCTGTTGTGGTGAAGAGAGAGCTGAGCGAAAAGGCAAAGCTCTCAATTTACCGGTCGGTCTACGTTCCTACCCTCACCTATGGTCATGAAATCTGGATCATGACCGAACTTGCATCACGAGCCATCAGTTCTCCTGGAGCCAGAGTAATGACCTGATGAATTCTCATTGTTGCGGGAACAGCTGGTATCTGCTTTGACAGTTTCTCCATTGTTTCTTCGACATCTTCACTTTTCACAAAGAACAACTTGACACTTGTGTTTGTTTCAGACAAGGCTCTGAATAACTCTTCTGCATCTGGGATGTCACGGCCCTTTGCCACCATCTTGTCAGCTGCTCTTTTTAAGGCCCCCACAACACCATCTGGCGCTCCTTTTCCGTGACTAGCCTCAAAAAAATTCCAAGACCCAGCCTTGAATCCTCTATTGTCAAGTTCTGTGGAGAAAAGGTAGAAGTTGCCTCGTTGTTTGTACTGGGTACAAGGTCCATCGCTTAAAAAGTGCAGCACAGACACATGTGGAGGTTGGGCTTGAGGTAATCCAGCACAGGATTTAAATGCTGCCATATTGCTGGAGGGCCTTTATGCCTGCTGGGGGAGATGGAGCTGAAGCACACAGGCTCTGGGTGTCCACCAACATACAACACACCCGTATGAAGGGTGGCCTCTTGATGTGAAGCTCCAAAGTGAACGTTCTTGATCACTTCTTTCCTCTCCTTGCTCCTGTGGTAAGCTGCTCTCCACATTTTTCTTTTCTTACGCTGTTCTCTTTCACTCAGTTCTTGAATTGGTTTCTTCTTCCCTGGCTCTACATTCTTTCTCCATCTCTCACGCTCACTCTGCAGGTATCTCTCCCTCCTTTCAGGATCAGCTTCAAGGCGTTCCCGATATTTCCTCTGCCTTTCTGCTGCTATTGTTGGTGCCACCTTACTCACAGCTTAACATGGAACATAAATCACATTCAGCATGCTAACAGTATAAAAATATTGATTGAATATAATAATAATCAATCTAAGTAATTGAATAACTTAACAACCAAAGTATTAAAATCTTAACCCCATCACACTATCACAACCCCGTTACAATCAAACACATAACGGTGTTGAGTGTGACGGGGTTGAGATTTTTGCACAAAATGGCTTCTTCTCAATGTAGTGAATACAAGAAAGAGAGCACATGGCATGCATGAAATTCAGAATTTGCATATATTTTTGAAATAAAAAAGTTTTTTGTAAGAAGTAGATTTTTTTAATAATTTTTTAATGTTACGGTGTTGAGTCATTTAGTTTGACGACCACAGTATCACAAGATAAATGACCAAATTAGAGGAAAATAGGGGAGCACCTTGCCTGCCTCTGTGGTCCAGTTGTTCAAAAGACTTCAGTGATGTCATGTCCTGATGTATATGCAGCTGTGGATCATACCATTCTTTTTATGGGGGTGAGATCATTTGTATAACGGGGTTGAGCGGTTGCTCAGGGACAGAAGTAATGTCATTTTAAATTAATATTTAATGATTAATTTAGAAAAAAAGAAACATCAACAACTAAAGAGCACAAAAATATGTTTACATTGATGTAAAAATTTATTGACTTTTTAAATAGTTTGTTTAGGTATTTTCAAAGGAAACTTTCATCATTGCCATGAGGGACATGACAAAATAGGGGGGTCAAATGAAAAAACTGCATTATTTCTCATAAAAAAGATAGAATTTAAAATATTTTTTCATACTGTATTAAATGGTATATTTCAGTCTAAATGTAAAGCTGTTAAAATATAAAGTTTAGTGATCCAATAGATGAAATACCCCTTAAGAGGTGAGAGGGACTCAAAATGTGCCATTTCTATGGAATGACTCATATATATATATATATATATATATATACAAATGACGGGCCCAAGTCCATTCTTGTTTTGGACAGTGAGTATTAAAGGGCCAGTGTTCTGTCAGAAGAGCATATACGGTCAGACAAGCTTACTCATAGTCAATACCCATTTATCCATTTAGTTTCATCCTTTAGTTTAATCCTATAGTTTGGTAAGAAAAACTGTGTATCCCTTTAGTCATGTACAAAAAACTATTTAATTATTTAATTTTTGGTGTTCTTTTGAAGCGTATGTCGATCTTACCTTAATTTTTTTTTTTCGTACATGACAAAAGGGATACACGCCCATCATGGTAGTTTAAAGTCTATTTTACATATAAAACTAAAGGGATAAATGCAATAAACGTGTCTTGTGCATGTGTATTGACTGTGGCGATGCTGGTCTGACGAGGTATGCTCATCTGACAGAGCAGCGGGAGGACAATTTTAATTTTGAGAGCACTCAAGGGTAGTTTTTATTTTGGACTGAGTTTTATTTTTATTTATCTGAGATCTCAGAGGTACTTTGGTCATTTTACTGGTCCTATTGCAATTGATGTTGATATTCATTAGTCTTCTACTAATTCAAATTTGACCTTGTTGTCTGGTGTTTTATTGGGGTGGAAGTTATACTTTAAGTGTCATCAGATTTTAACTGACCTCTTTAGCAAATTTAGATCTAAAAAACATTACCTATTGACTGTTAGAGCTTTTACAAGCGTTACAACGCTTGTAGAGGAGCAGAGTCACTATCCAGTGGTCTCTTCACCTTAATTGCAGATACAGACAGGGGAAAGTTGCAGGATGCAACACGGTCTTCTTATCTGGCAAAAAACATCAGATAAAAAAACTCAGATCAACAAATTGAGAATTTAAAGTTCTCGTAAAAAAAGAATATCAAGCAAGCAGAGCTGTTTTAACATGCACCCACCTTAAGCAGCACAATTTTAGAAAATGTAAAAACAAAAAAATGGCTGGAAAATAAAGTAAACGATAAATACGTAAAAATAAGTTTTTACGTATCACACACAGCAAAACTTTGATCTAACAGATAAATTACAACATATTCAAGGAAAAATTTTCATCTAGCCATGAATCCATTCAAATATATCAATCATGCCTTTCAATAAAAAAAACAAAACACATAATTTCAAGAATGACCTGAATTCTCCCAACAGTGACTGTCCTTCAACCCAAAGTTTTTTCCTTTACTTGAGAAAGTTGACTCAGGACTTGAATCACTGTAATCTTATTTCCTCACACTAAATGTTTAACAGACAGGTTGAAGGCGTTATACTGCGGGGAATCAGCTCCATCAAACCACCTTTATTCATGCAGCAGATGACATTTTCCCAGGTAGGAAATCACAGGGCAGCAGCAGAGAGGCTAGCACTCAGTGTAATGAGTCTGTCCCAGACATGGCTCAGAGGATGCCCTCGAGTTAACAATATTTTGTGTTAATTAAAATGTTAATTAGACCATACCATTGGCGAGACCCAGAATGATTGCTCTCTTTTTTTCGGGTCAATCCAGCTGACCTCGATTCACCGTCACAAATGTCATGAAACAGCATAGAGGATGTTTTGAAGTCAAATTCAGAGATATCAGATGAAGTAGTCGCCACGAAACGTGTGCTCTGTTGAAGACATTCACAAAGAACGTTGTACATGAGAGGGGAAATAAAACTCAATATGTAGATATTAAATTTGACGTTAAAAAAAACTGCACTAACAGCCAATTTAGTTTCCTGTGTTAAAAAAAGCTAAACGATTTTTTAAAACTTTCTTGAAACAATACATCTCTCCTTGTCTGTTTTTCAATTCAATTCAGTTTATTTCTATAGCGCGGATTCACAACACATGTTGATAAAGCTTATAGTTAGACATATGACACTGACTGGGTATAGAGAGGCTTCAATTAGGCAGGCTGAGCAGATCTGCGCTTTTTTTTCACTTCTATGTTGCACACACAAATTAAGACAATTTCGCATATTTGACTCGGGCAAAAGTGATCAGAAATATACAAATAAATAATAAAAACACCTGCGCAGCTATAAAGCAAAACCACACTTCACCATTCTGTGTAGCATCTTAAATCATAACAGATACATATTTTTTTATAAGCCTATATTAAAAAGATAATGTAAACCACATTTTAAGAAAATGAAATGCAGCAATAAAGGCTTATCGGAGGCTTATATGCTGACTGAAGCAGTTATACTCTGAGAGAAATCTGTGAAGTTTATTTAATTTTTTTTTTTTCATGAAGAGGTGAGAATTACAAGATTAACTGCATTGTTTTTTTTGTGAGGCTCCATATTTTTTCCTTGAGCAGAGTGACAAACTATGTTTTTTTTACTGTCCCTCGTTTTTCGTGAGGTGTAAAGATTATCTTTTTTTTATCCTCCTGAATTCGTATCATGGGTAATGTATTAAAGTTTTTTTATGTTTCATTGATTGTTTTTAAACTGCTTTATATAAAAATGCAATTGACAGATTTTATTTTGTATTTTCCCCCATGTGGATGTATTTTACTTTGTAACCGCGTCTCTCTTCCTGTCAGAGTCATGAATTTGCTTCTGATCTGCTGTGTAGTCCGACTAAAATACCCCTGGAGTTTCAGTCAGAGCTCCGCAAGCCCCCTTCAGTAAATCCTGTCAGGTGTTTTCAGGACAGCAGATGACTCTGCATTTATATTAACAAAACTTGGTGAACAGGCTCTGCTACTACCGAGAGACACTGCTCACATAATGTTTTTAATTGTCAAATGTAGACCTTATTCCCTCGTAAAGGATTTCATATCTATCATCCCCACTGTTGTCTACATCCCAGGGCTGACCTGAAGAGGGGCATCAAGAAGGACAAACACGACTACACAAGGAAGGTGGAGGATCATTTCTCCATCTCTGACCTCCAAAGTATGTGGCAAGGCCTTCAGATTCCTACAGACTACAGGGCCACCAACACCTTCCCCACCTCCTCCGATGCCTCCTTCCTCAACTAGCTCAACAACTTCAATGCTCTTTTTGAGAGAGGGAGCACTACAACAGTGGCAGCCATTACCTCAGCCACTGACTCTCCTCCTCACTGATGTAGGAGTGGTTCTGAGCAGGATTAAAGCAGGCTGCAGGTCCTGATGTCATCTCTGGCCTCAGAGTGTTCTATGGGGAGCTGGCAAGAGGGCTGACGGCCATCTTCAACCAGTCCCTGGCCCGTGCTGTGGTACCGACCTGCTTCAAGTCCACCTCCACTGGCCCAATCCCTAAAAACTGTAACCCATCCATGATCATTGACTAGCATCCTGTAGCCCTCACCCCCATCATTACCAAGGTCTTTCAGCGGGTTCTAGCTCACCTCAGATCCTGTTTCCCCCCGACACTGGACCACCACCTACAAGCATACAGCCAGAGCAGGAGCACAGAGGATGCATTACCCATAGCACTGCCCTCTATCCTTTCACACTTGGACTGTAACAACACTTACGCCAGAATGCTGTTCATAGACTTTAGTTCAGCATTTAACACTGTCATCCCATCAAAACTCATTACAAAACTCACAGACCTCGGCATCAGCTCACTCATTGGCAACTGGTTGCTCAACTTCTTGACCAGTTAGCCCCAACATGCCCGGCTGGACAACCACTTCTCATCCTTCTCATCGTGTGAAAAAAATATTTATATCCTGTATAGCCTTTCTGGATAGATGCAAACTATATTTCATTGTTTTGTACTTGTGACAGTGTAATGACATTAAAGTTTAATTCTATTCTATTCCATTAATCTTTATTGACTTTCAATGAGTGCTAAACAACACAACCTCGCCCAACATGGTTTTCTGTCGGATCGTGCGTAAAATCAGATTTAGTGTGTTCAGGGCTATAGACTGCTTGATGACCCAGGGTACTGCTTTTTATCATTCTAATTCATTCCATCTTTATTCTCCAGTTCTGTAGTATTTGTTGGTGCGACCACTAACTTTGTGTTCTCTTTTCCTTTTATCATCATAGTAGCCTCATCTGGTCTGGTTCTGTTTGGCTGGGACCAACGCAGTGAGAAGTGTCAGCTATGCTGCTGCCATCAACACCTCTGGTTATACAGCAAATGACACACTTGGACCTGTTTTTCAAACCTTACCACTTTAATTAAGATCTGCAAAATCATAACAAGTTCAGCAATAATATATGGTCACAACATCAGGACACAGTGGGGCACACTGGATCTCCTTCTTTCATCTGCGGAATATTGCAAAGAATTAGAAATATCCTGTGCAGGGGTGATGCTAAGAAACTAATCTATGCATTTGTTACTTCAAGGCTGGACTATTTTAATTTTTTTACTATAAGGAAGTCCACAAACTGTAGAACTCTGGCTGCAGCATTTTGGATCAGCTGAAGGCTTTTAACTACAGCTTATGGACTTCCTGATAAAAAAAGAATTACAATAGTCCAGCCTTGTGGTGTCAAAACTTCACACATTTGTTACTTAAGTAGAAGTATAGATACTGCAGTTTAAAAACACTCTGGTAAAAGTTGAAGTATCAACTTGACCTCTTTACTCAAGTAAAAGTGAAAAAGTATGTGCTCCAAAAACTACTTAAAGTATAAAAGTATAAAGTAACCTTTAAGAAAAAGGCCATTTGCCACTATATGAATTAAAAGCTCAATTTTTCGTCTATTTCAAAAAATTCTTTGAGATAGGGCCAAGGATGAGGGAGGTCTTGTTGGTCTCCGTCTCCCGATACGCTCTCGCCTGTGTCCGACCTTTCAGACAATTCAACATCTTTTTCTGAATCCGACATTGTAGCATGGCATAGACAATTCACCTTAGCAGTTTGAAGAACACCTGCTTGCTTCTGATGATTTCCTTTAACTAACCAATGAGTGTTTGCATTCTATGACTCATCCAATTACATTAGTTTTCACTAGATGTGGATGGAGCCAATGATCTGCATTGGATGGAGCACATGACGTGAAATATATATTTAGAAACATTAAACCACGGGTAACTAATACAAAATCAGTGGGGTCCGAATAAAGAAAATCAACCAATAAATGTCAGGAGACATTTTTAATGATCTGTTACTTTAAACAGAATTCAACACTGAAATAAAATGACGTATTTATGCATTCATGTTACACTGAATAAAAAAAAAAAAAGATGAAAAAATAAAAATAGACATAGCCAAATATTGCATCCTGTTCTATCTGAGAGGAGTTGACACTTGTATGACTGTATTCCTGTATATCCATCAGTAGTTAAAAGACAAGATTCAGTAAAAGCAAATTCTGCCTGTAAAACAATGACAGCGCATTTGTCGCTGTACGATCCGAAGCCTCATTTGGAGCTTTTAAACATACTTTTGAAAAACTTTGATAATTTGCTGCTGTAATATTATAGATTTTTTAGAATAAAAAGCTAGCAGATGTGCATAATCAAAAAATAACAGAAACACAATTATAGAGCATTCAGCATTGTAAGAAAACCCAAACTGTTTCTGAATAAATACATTATTGTATGAGTTACGTTCCGTTTTTGTCTCTTTCCTTGTAAGTCTGAAATGCCCCATGCTCCTGAATGCACCATAGCTGTCTGACGCTCGCAAATGCATCACACTGGTCTGTGTAGATGCGCGTTTGATTTTCAGTTGAAGACAAAGCTTTGCAGTTTTAAAACCCACGTCGGGTAATCGCCGATGTTGCGTGTGAATAACAAGAGACTACAACAAATAAATCAGCTTTACCTCGGACAAAATCTTTGGATTTAATGTTGTTCATAACATCGCAGTCCGCTAATCTGTGACGTCTGCTTTAAACCGAAGCCAAGAGTAACGAGTGACGTTTGTTTTAAAAATGTAAGGAATAGAAAGTAAAGATACTTGTGTGAAAATGTAACGAGTAGAAGTCAAAAGTAGGAGGAAAAATAAGTAATGGAGTAAAGTATAGATACCTAAAAAGTACGAAGTATTTGTACTTCGTTACTTGACACCTGTGGTCTGCATTCAGGAGCAGAAAGTTAAGAGTCATCCGGGTTTTTATGTCTATATGGCTGTAGTCCATGTACAGGAGAAGCCATTCAAAATGGATCTCAGTAAACTTCCAGCCACTGGAGTGACCCCCCCTCTTGCATATTTTTTTACTCTCACTCCTTTAACTGAATTACAGGGTCTGACCAGAAGATGACGCTTCTCTTTAGATCTTAATGTCCACAAATCATGACAGAAAGAATATTTTAGTTCAAATATTAATGTTTAAAAAGTAATTGAAGAGGGACCAGCCAAGGACACATTGAGGAACGTTGGGACATTTTGAATTGCTACTGTAATGGTTTATACAGATATAGCTGGGTATCATCAGCATAGCAGTGGAAATTAATCCCATGCTGTCTGATAATCCTACCTATTGGGGGAATATGTAAATAATAAAGTATGTTTTCTTTACCCATGCATTGATTCCTTATTACTAAATCTCACTTTTCTGCTTTGTTTTGCAGTTTTTTCATCTTCAGCTAATGCTAACTGCTTTCAAAACTATAACGGCCATTTCTTCTAAGACTGAATCATAACCAGTTTGCATTGCTCATTTTATAATCCCAAATATATGGAGAATATCTGTCCCTTCAATCATTTTACAACAAAAACCAAACTAAGAGTTAACATTGAGCTAATCCTTGCTCTCTCCGTGAACAGGTGTAAAAATATATTACTGTCCTTTTCAGCCGGAGCAATTCAGCCTGTCCTTCAGTCAGTGGGATGACATCTATTACAATGCCAGCTGATGAGAGCCACAGAATGGCGATGCAAAGTTCTCCTAATGTCAGCTCTCCTATCTATGAAATGAAGTCAGTGATTAAAAGGAATGAAGACAAGAAGCGAGAGGCCATACTAGAGGTGACAGGCAGCCTGGAAGTGAGGGGGAGTTCTTCAAGTAGCCATTTGCTGCGGAGCCTCAAGATGATGGCCTCAATTACATGCCAGCAGCCTGTGTGCAGAGACGGCGCACAAAGACGGATCCTCCTTCTGCTTCTGTAATTAAGTGTTACCAACACATTTAGAGCTTTAAGGTGCAATCTGAGGTTTGTTTGGAAAATGCTGCCACACATTTGTGTTCCATGTATAAAAAGTACCAGGCTATTTATTTCCATATAGACAAATCCCTTCTCCACACATTCAAATCAGTGTTTTTCAAAAATGCCTCAAAATGTTAGAGCTTAAAAGGATCCACTTTAGGTAAACACGGTGAGGTTTGCCACAGTTTTTTATTTATTTCTAAGAGCTGTGTGATACACTTAAGCATGTTATAAAAGCTTTCATATCTGATCTTTGACCATCTGTCTTTCCTCTCAGACTGAACCAGTTTGGAAACTCTCTTTGAGGCGTGCATCAGAAACATCCAAGAATCATACATTTAAATAAAAAGAATGGTTAAAGGCAAATAAAATATGTAGAATTTAAATTTTATAACATAAAATCTTTCTTTGGAAAAGTAGAATAGAAATATACATTTAGAAAAAAATGTTCCTCCTACACTTTTTTTATGGAGGTTTTCTCGAGAAAAGAAGTAAATTTTCTCATTATCTAAATAGAACGAAAGCCGTTTTCTCACGATAACGAGATGATTGGTGTGTTTTAAAACTGATTACATCCTCCAATATCAGAACAGCCGGAGAGGATTTATAAGTATAAGTCATGGCAGCCTGTGTTTAATTCTGTAAATAATCCTGTGTTTAACTTTTAGGTAACGAGACGACGTTGTTGGTTTGATGATTTTTCTTAATATAAATATAAGATCTGTAAAAATAAAATGACATACCGGTATGTAGAATTACAATTTAAAATTATTCAAACTTTAATATATGCTTGGAAAAGTAAAATAGATTTATACGGTTAGTAAAACCACATTTTTTTAAAGTAGAGAAAAATAAATCAGAGAAAAAATACAGTATGTGATTTTCTCGGCAGGACGGCAGAGAAACTCTCTTTTACAACAGAAATAGAGTAAGTGTTTTAACTAAGTACAAATCTAATTAGAATTCACACAGAATGAGAAGAAAACTATGGAGGTAAATCGGTCTCAATTTTCACAAAGACACATAGGTGATTCATGCTTGTACACGATGAGATCCACACATGCACAGCACAATTTACACAAGCACAAACAAATCTACACACATAAAGGACAAGATCCACAGACATGTATGTGCACAAAATTAAAATAATGTTAATATAAGATTTGTAAAAATCAAAAATAATACATGTAGAATTACAATTTTAAAATATTAAATCTTTAAAAAGATTTCGGAAAAAGTCAAACAGAAATATACAGTTAGAAAAAAATTGGATCTGTAAAAAGAAAATAAATTATGAAGAATTACAATTTTAAAAATATTCCATCGTTTAATTTTTTTGAAAAATAAAATAAAAACGTAGAAAAAAAATAAATCTAAAAAAAAATGTGAAAGAAGTGTAATTTTCCAACCAGAAATGTGGACACCCCCCCACAAAGATGCTTATTTTCTTAACAAGATTATGTTTAGTATGTAGTGGCCGGGTTTTTCAGGTTGTGGGGAGTTAGATGAGACATACGCACTGAGAGGGACGGATGTAAAGACTGAGCCTTGTTGTGAAACAATAAAACCAACCGAACAAAACAAACATCCTTGTTCTTGAAAAGTGCAACAAAAACAGAAAAGTTACACTAAAAACCTATTTTTTTATCAAACAATTTTCAAAGTTTTTTTTTTTTTTTTTCTAAATATAAATCTATTTCAATGTGTTTTGGAATTTCTTTTTACAAAATGTAATCCTTGCTTGGAACGATAATGGAGCAAAGCTTACTCCATAGGTCTCTTCCAAACACTCTTCTCGGCGTTGTTGCCAACTCAGCGACTTTGTCGCTATATTTAGCAACTTTTCAGACCCCTCCAGCGACTCTTTTTCAAAAAAGCGACTGGCGACAAATCTAGTGACTTTTCTGGTGTCTGCCGTGGGGCGCATCCCCCCGTCCCAACCCTGTTCTCCCGCTTCCGCAGGAGTCCCTCTCAGCTCTACAGTCAGAGAGACAGCATGTTTTCTCTCAGCGTCCAGACAGCAAATGAACCGCGCGCATGCACCAGGTTTGACGGCACAGGTTGATCACTCTGGAGTCAGCTCCCTCAGTTGCTGAACCTGCCATAGAGAGCCTTGACCAACATGACCATGATCCACTCTTTCTGTGAGTAGGCAAGCACAGCCTGTGTGTGTGGAGGGAAATCTTATTAGTAAAAAAAAAAAAAAACAATAATTACCATTTCCTCACATTGTCATTGATTCTTTATAGTCTTTTTTTCCATTTAGATTGTTAATGTAATGTAAAGAAAAATGTTATGGTTCAAAATGTTCATGTTTTAGCATGATTTTTAAGGTCCTTAGTGGACCACAAGGGAAAAAAGAAAAAGTTAAATAAAAAAAAAGTTAAAAAAAATATATATATAATGCAAATTAGGCAATGACGTCATTCAGCGACTTCTAGCAACTTATAGCCCAGCCAATAGCTACTTTCCTTACTGAGGAGTTGGCAACACTCCTCCCAGCATTGTCAGCCAGTAGCTCAATCTCTCCTCCTCTCACCATAATATCTTTGACTCTCTCCCTACTTTTATTCGTCACATTCATTCCACGCCACATGCTGTTAGTTATTTTATGGCTTTAGTTATGTCAGAGTTTACATCAGTAAATGTTTGGGCCAGAGAAACGGTTCTGCTCTTTAGTTGCAGCCAGATGTCATCATGCTTGTTGTGTTTTCAAACATTTTGTGCAGTTTTTCGCTAGCACTCTAGCCTCCCTTTTTATTTTATATTTTTACTGCGTTATGATTTTGTTTGGGGAGAACAACCTGGAGATGAACAGAATGAAAACATCTTAAAGTTGATCCACATCTTAATTTTCACGTGTGGAGGGAACTATTATTACACCAGAGCACAGCCTTTCTGAATTAGTTATTCTCTTTGCCTGTAAATCGTTAGCTGTTAGTAAAGCCATCAGATTGTTATACATTAGATGTTCCCCTCCTGTTGTGTTTGCCTCACAAACAGTCCTGCTGTAGAAAAGAGATCTGATGTTGTCCGTCTCTCAGTCTTCACATTCTGCAGCAGCCTAATTATACGACTCCTGCTGAAATCTCATACGTACAATGCTAACTTACCATTTAGAGTTCTGTTCTTAAAGTCAGTTTCTATAGAGCTACGTTGGTCTCAGTTTTCACAAATAAACATATGTGATTCATTCATGCACATACATGTCTGTGGATCTTGTCCTTTATGTGTGTAGATTTGTTTGTGCTTGTGTAAATTGTGCTGTGCATGTGTGGCTCTCATCGTGTACAAGCATGAATCACCTATGTGTCTTTGTGACAATTGAGACAGATTTACCTCCATAGTTTTCTTCTCCTTCTGTGTGAATTCTAATTAGATTTGTACTTAGTTAAAACACTTACTCTATTTCTGTTGTAAAAGAGTTTCTCTGCCGTCCTGCTGAGAAAATCACATACTGTATTTGTCAACAACCAAGTAACCTGAAGTCTGGAATTTTGATTTAATTTAGACATTTTTCTGATGTGAAGGAAGTTAATTTCTACTTTCTTAAGTTACGTTTTTTTTTTCCCCAGACAGGTCAATCAAGATAAAAAATAAAAAATAAAAAATGTTGCCTTTTCGTTTGAAAGGCTGTTCTTGTTTGTTGATACTGACTCTTATTTTTTTTGGTAGGGTCCAAAAAACAGTTTTGTTGCTATTTCTAATGTCTTTCAAAAAACTTTTTATATTCAATTCAGTTTGTTTCTATAGCGCCAATTCAGAGCACATTTCATCTCAAGACACTTTCCAGTTCACCAGATCATCCAGTCAGATTGAATCAAAGTTTTCTATCTAAGGAAAACCAGCTGATTGCATCGACTCATTGACTCAGATGCAATCCCTCACACTAAGCATGCATTTCTTTTTTGTGGTACTTTGAGGTCTTTTTGATGAAAAGTGCAGTATAAATTAAATGTATTATTATTATAATTATTATTATTATTTGCCACAGTGGAGAGGAAAAACTCCCTTTTAACAGAATTAAACCTCCAGCAGAAGCAGGCTCAGTGTGAGCGGCCATCTGCTGAGGCCGACTTTCCTTGAGTTTCTTTAAAGATGCATAGCCATTATATTTGGCTTTTCTTTATGTATACACCTCTCATTCTAGTAACATATTCTTAAAGGTTACCAGGTTAAACAGGGAAGTAGGCTACTGCAGATAAGCCAGGTAGCACCTCCCAACAAAGTTTGAAAAAATTAAAAGAAGACATTACTTTTTTTTTTTTTCTTTGTTTTTTACGGCACTAGTGGCTTGTTTTTTTGACAATAGGCTGACAGGGAAGAGGGTATGAGAGAGAGGGAGAGACATGCATGAAAGGACCACAGGTTGGATTCGAACCTGTGTCAAAAAAAAAAAAAAAAAATGTAACATTGGAACTGTGACTATTCAGTAATATATTTACATCTCTTTTCTCAATTAAAATGTTTTTTTTTTTTATCAATGCTGCTTACCTTATCAAGGCTGCACTTTAAAAAATGTAAGAGTGTAGAGAGTGTGTGTACAAAATGACAAAATAAAATCTAAGTCTCTAAGTCTAAATCCATGTTGAGGACTAAGGCCTCTGTACATGGGTTGTGCGCGCCACACTGCGCCACCTACACGCCCAAGAAGAAGCCATTATCAGATGGGGAAAAAAAATAGATTCCTTCAGTGCTGAGAAAACGTATGAAAATCTATCTATCTATCTATCGATCGTTTGGATGGATGGATGGATGGATAGATAGTCACAATGTATGTTCTCACACTGTGCGGCCCCACATTCTTTTTTTTTTTTTTTTTATGGACACTGCAATGTAAGTACAGCAGAAAAACAGAAGAAGAAGAAGGAAAAAGAAAAAGAAAGAAAAAGGACAAAAGATGAAAGAAAGAGGAGATAGAAAGGAGACAATGACAAAACATTTTCAGTCTGCTTCAACACCTGTAATGAGATGAAGAAAAAAAAAAAAAAGAACAGCACAACCAAAAGACATGGTACGAGATATACAATAAAGCAACACCTTGAAACTATCGCTAAAGTAATATTATTAAGTCTGACATGTACTCTGTGTTACCTGAAGATATGAATGTGGGGCTTTCTGTTTGGAAGTGAATCTCTGAGTACCTGAAGCCTAGCACCTGTAGTTGTTTGTGAGGGTGAACTTGTGCATGTAAAGTTTTAACCATAGAAAAAATGCTCAATAGTGGTTGTGGAGAGCCGGAGAGGCACACCCCCCAGAGCACTGAGTCCAACGCTGGGAGACTCAAAGCCCCAGGCGCCCAAAGGGACCCCAGAAGCGAAGGCACCAAGGCGGGGCCAGCCCCGGAAATCAGACCCCCACCAAGGGAGGAGGAGAGACATCCACGAAGAAGCCCCCCAGCCACCGCGATGCAGACGTGGGGACGAGTCCGCGGGCCCCGCCGGCAGCCGGCCACCCCGAAGTAGGGCCGGGCACCGAACACCAGCCCCCCCACGGCGCCGACCGAAACGCCCCAGCCCCACAGAGCACCGAAACACGCCCCGCCCCCCGGCACCAAGCCCCGGCGACCTGCCGCAACACCCACCGCGACCGCACCATCCAGGAAAACACTCAGGCGGCCCCGCCCCCGGCCGGGGCCCACGCTCATCTGCCGCGAACCGGCCGCGAGCGCTGCGGGACCCCCCCAAAACGCCCCCCCGGCCAAAAGCGCAGCCCCACCCCACCAAGACCGATGCCAACAGCGCGCAACAAAACACACCGCGCACAGAATCAGCCCGAGAGCAGAAAAGCCGCCCCGGCGCAAAACCGCAAGAAGAGCAGACTGCAGCCGGCGCAACCACCCCCCCCAGCAGCCCGAGGGGCAGCACAAAGCCAGAGCGGAGCGAACCACGCCGCCCCCCCACCGGACGAAGCCAAAGCAGCTCAGCCACGTCCGCCGCCCCCCCCCCGCCGCCCGCACCAGGCCCTGACACGCGGCCAGAGCAGCTCCGTCGCCCCGGCCCCCCAACATGCGCCGGCCATAACCACTCCAAGCCCCCACCTGCCCCGCAGCCCCACCCGCCGCGATCAGCGGAACCAGAGCAGCCCCGCCATGCCCCAAGGAGGGAAAACCCACCCGAATACCCAGCCAGCCCGCCCGGACCGGCCCCCCAACACCACCCCCGCCGGAGCCGCCCGGACCCCCACACACCAGCGGCGCGCCACACAGCAGGACCCCCACCCAGCAGGCCCGCCCACCCCCCGAGAAAATAGACATGCCGAACCCCCCCCCCAAAAAAAAAAAAAAAAAAAAAAAAACAATGCGACAGCGGACACCAGACACCAACCCGCCCACAACCGCTCCCCCCCACCGAGGAAGAGAAAAAAAAAATAAATAAAAAATAAATAAATAAATAGGTAAATAAATACATTAATTAATAAATTCATAATTATAATTAAAATAAATAGGCAAGAGGAGAAGTGCGAGCGGAAAAACCGGAGCCCAAAACAGGACCCAAGACCCGCACCCCACCATGCCGTGCAGCTCCCCCCCCCCCCCCGAACCGATACCACAGAACCGGCATAGGAAAGAAACACCGCCCAGGAGCCGGCATCGTAGCGAAGGCACCGGCACCGACCCCGAAAATCCCCGAACAACAGCCAGCCCCACCCCGAAGCGGATCCAGTCCCAGGCCCCAGGGATCCGAGGCCCCAAGGGCACCCGATCCCCAGACAGGAGCCCCAGCAAAGCCCCGGCCGGCCGGGGCCAGCGGAGAGGCCGCCAGGAATGAGCCAGCAGTCCCCGGGGCATCCACCCCCAGCTCCACCAGTGCACCGGTGAGCCCCGACGCCAGCCAGCGGAGGGAGAGCAGGACGGGGGGAATGGGCTCCGCACTTAGCGGAGACTTGAGATGTATTTGGGAGAGGGTGCGGTTGAGACCCCAACCTGGGAAAAAAAAAACAAAAAAAAAAACACACCATCTCAATCATGCCTTCCCTCCCTAGTGCCCCCACTCGTACCACAGAAGAAAAAAAAAAAAAATTGAATAAAATAATAATAATAATAAATAAAGAAAATAACAACGCGGCCCCACGTTCTGATGCATCTACTTGCTTCTGTTTTCGTCTGAGTGGAAGAAGAAGAAACCTTGTTTGCACACTGAACAATTTGCCCACAACCAGCTCACGACAGCGGACTGAATTTCAAACATGTTTGATTTACTTCCACACTTGAGAGGCTGTCGCCCCTTGTTATCCCCTGCACACTACACGACGCACGATCAGGCTGAAGGTTGGCCTGATTGAAAAGTTCTCACACGACTGGAGAATCGTCCCGAAAAGGGCAAAAAGAAATCGTACAGTCTATGCTCAGCTTAACACCACTCCCACCTCGATTCCAACCATCAGGGACTCGCCTGCAGGCGGTATGAACAGCTATAGTTATACTTTTTCCTCAAAACATGATTAAAAATGGATTGAAAATCAATATAGGAAGGACTGTAGCTGTGATGATTTTAAACAGGTTAATGATCTGTGACTCTCAGACATAATTCAAAATGTCTAACAGGTCAAATTTAAATCTTTTAACAGATTGTTGAGTAATTTTTTTTTTTTTTTTTGGTCTAACTGTTTCTTCAAAGTTAATATGTCATTCAAATTTCCCCATTTGGGGACAATAAAGGGATTTTTTGTTTTTCTATTGTAAAAAAAAACATCAGTAATGACTTTTTCCCATATGACCACGTTGGTTGGATTGTTTTTTGTTTGTTTTTTCCAAAAGCAAAACAAACAATCCAACTAACGTGCTTTAACAACATGACTGTATGCAGTGTTTTTTACAGCACGGCATTGTATCCAATCCGGCAGCCCTCAGAAGTGCCTAAGGCGATGCGGTCGCATTAACATGCTAATTAGCAGCATCATAACTGAATACTACTGCTGCTCAACATAGAAAAAAAATAGTCCTTTACTTTGAACTCATTAGGCCTATGAATGATGACAACAATCTCTATCAATTAGTCAGAGTTAAAGACATTATGAAAACTCTCCAGCTTCAGATTTTCAAAACTTTTCAATTTAAGATTTTCAAAACTTTGCTAAAGAAATAAATTAACATCAGCTGTTTAAAAACACAAAGACGGCGGCTGAGTAGTGGGCTGTTCAAAGGATGACAACTAAAATGGCAGATTATATTTCACTTTGGCAAAAACAAAAGGGGCATTTGAAAAGTGTTGAGAAGTTGGAGGGACACAAATGTTTGTTTAAATGAGTTTAAGAATCCTCTATCTGTGGAATTATGCAGCCGTTGGTGGATGGCTAGTCTGGATCCTCAGACCTCTACCTACTAAGTGCTCTAATGTTCCCCCAGCAGAGTTATGTTGTTATACGTACCTTAACCAGCCTCCCAGGTTTAAAGTGATAAATACAGTTCCAGAAAAATCCAAATCATTTTTTCTATTTGATAGATGCTCAGTTGCAATGGGATCCCAAACAGTTGGAGTTTGACGGTAAAACATTTCTCTTTAGAACATAGAAAAGTATTTTTTTTTTCTGTGAAAAAAACAACAACATATACAGAAATGTGCCGACCCGAAAACTGCTTTTTTTTTTTTTAAAACAAGTTGTGTAGGCCTATACCTCAACTTTATCAACCCTTCCAGCCACAAAATGTCTCATATTTACAGTATAGCTGGAAAGTTGAACCAAAGATAATGCATCACTTTAATAAATGGTCATCTAAAAAATAACAAATCTATTTTGATTTACTGATAAAGACATAAAAAAACAACAAAAAAATCCAGTCATGACACTTGTTGATGACAGCAGGTCACTCATTTATCAGTTTAACATTATCTGATGAGGAAACTTAAAATCAGATTTTTAGATCTGCTGAATGTTGTCTGGAAATGTTACTCTGTCCCTTGTGGTGTAAATATTCCCCATAAAATAAACATTTTATTTTTTTTTTATTTATTTATTTATTTATTTATTTTTTGAAACATTGACAACACCTAGTTAAAGGTAATTATAAAGGTATCAACTTTGGAGGGTTTTGGTTTTGAAATTAAAAATAGATGTTTGATTAACTTTGATAATTAATGCAGCCATAAGCGTCGTTAGACCTATTTAAGGGTGGCTTCAGTCACCCTTTCTTTGGCATTAGCCACCCTATAATTATTTTGCGATTTAAAAAAATATATATTTTTTTTTCTGTATTTATTTTTTCCTCATATTTTCCCAAAACAAATGCAGTAAAGCACCGAATAAAAGCCATAAAGAAGACAAGTTAATCTGAACAATCATAGGCGTAACTTCCTTAAGGACTGGTGTGGACATGTCCCCACCAATATTTTGTACACGTATTTTGCTTTCAGTGCTGTGAATATCTATTCATGCCGCTCCTCAGACAGAAAAAAGTTCTCCTGCTGCTCACCGTCCACAAACCCCGACAAAAAAAAACTCAGAAAAAAGAATCTGTTGCCTCTCGCTTTCTCCCCATCACCCCCCTCCAACCTGAGACTGGGTTGGCGGGTGACGGGTCGGGTTCGGTAGTCATCCTAACGGGTTCGGGCGGGTGCGGGTTGGTAAAACTCGACCCATGCAGGTCTCTAAGCTACACTACATTCAGTATCGTTGCCATAGAAACAGACAGCAGCGCCAATATATCAGAATTATACTAAAACACACGCAAATAATTTCCCACATAAAAAACAGGACTTTCAGTCCATTACAGTTTTCCGTTTTTAGAGGGTTGTTTATTTTGCATTTATTAAGTGATGGCTGTGGTATATTAGCTTTCACTGCTATAAGCTTTCGCAGCAGTGATTGATTAATTTAAACACCTGCTCTACTGATGGTCTATCGGAGTTGGTGTTTAGGTTGAACATAAAGAACACCTTTTATTTGAAGCTTCTTGTAGCTACTGTTTTAATCCCGGCTTCACAGTGAAGCCGGGATTAAAACAGTAGTGCTTGCTACTGAATGGCAACACTATCAAAGTCAGGAAAAAGTTTTAAGTGAAGCCGGGATTAAAACTTTTTCCTGACTTTGATAGTGTTGCCATTCAGTAGCAAGCACTGCGCCCCTTTTTCTTTTATATGTACACGTACATTTAAGATTTAGCGTGTTAAGTTGACAACTCATGAGCAAGCTGCTTTTTGCAATCTAGCAGGAAGGTAAGGATAGGATCTTGCAGGTGTGACGTCACTCTGCAGGGGGTCCAAAGATAAAAGATTTAAACAATTTTGGCATTGGAATTTCAGATTTAAGGGAGTTAGAAAGTTCACTTAGTAAAAGTGCAAATAATAAATCTGATTACCGATTACTTTTAAGCTGGTTGAACATACTGCGACAGACTGGTGACCTGTCCAGGGTGATCCCACCTCTCACCCAGAACGTGGCTAGAGATATGCACCAGCACCTCCTGATCCCACTGAGGGATAAGGTTAAAGAAAATGGATGGTTGAACATAGTCCGCTCTCCCAGATTCTATCAAATCAGTAATGATACCCTCAGGGGCGGATTTAGGAAATTTGGGGCCCTAGGCAAAGACAGGCAGGGGGCCCCCTGAGAAGAAAACCCATAAAACAGACCCATTCTACAGATAGAGAAATGTTAATAGAATAGACATCCATTATTTGTTCTAGGTTTTGTCCCTCTCTTCTTGTCCCTTTTTCCTCTCTGTTTATCAGCGTTCTGATGGCATTTTAGCCAAAGGATTTTGATCAAAAACATAATTAATGTGCACAAATAAGGATTAGTTGTATTAACCATACATGGAAACAGAGTTTTATGGGGCCCCCAGAACTTGGGGCCCTAGGCAACTGCCTAGTATTGCCTAATGGTAAATCCCCCCCTGGATACCCTGCTGGTGGATGTTCTTGACAGAAAGACGGAGTTGCTTAATCATATTCTGCTTAAGGTCCCATAAGATCTTGTCCGAGTCCTGGTTTAAAAGTAAATTAATTTTAAAAAGTGACCCAAAATTGACTGTCAATAAACGTTCTACAAAATTGATATATTTATTTGATTTCTTTGATTTGTACTGTCTGTTTAGATTTATTTGATATTTTTTGAACAAAATATATAAGTGAATATTGTAACAGTTATGTTTTCAACTGTAAGCATTAAATTGATAAATGTTATTCGCATTTTTTTGGCTTTATCCTTTCCAACAAAAAAAAAAAAAGGCGTCGCGCAGGTAGCTCCCTTTCCTTATGAGCCGTCCCCACCAACTTTCAACACAAAGTTACACCCTTGTCTTAGACAACGCCTTAGCAGGTGCACTGAAAAAATTCGGCGTGCTAGGGGCTGAGCCACCCTTGTTTCTTAAACCTAGAGACGCCCCTGAATGCAGCTATACATCTCACCAAGGATTGTGGGCTACTGTATGGTTGCCACATGGAGGATAGGAGAGCTAAGAGCTCCCTATGGTAACGAAACTATCAATAGGCAACATCTTTGCTCCTCTTCTTACTCCTTCCTTACTGCTGGCACTATTCAGACAGCTTCGCTTATAATGGCCGCTGGTATCCTTCTGCTTTTGAGGAAGTTTGCTTACCAATTTGCTGGATTCGGATGGAGCAATAGCTTTGTTTGTAGAAAAATGGAAACTCAGGAAACAAAAATGAAAATTCTTAAAAAAGAAGGATACAAAAAGATGGTAGCACATAATTTACTATCGTTTTTAAAATGATTATATTTCTCATCTTTCCATAATTATAGGCAGGCACCCATTTTGTGTCTTTACAGCAGTAGCCATTCCAAATTTTCCCACTTTCCTTGATGGGCCCTTGGCTGGTCCCCTACAATTCCTTCCTAAACCTCTAAAATATTCTTCCTGTCATGATTTGTGGACATTAAGATCTAAAGAGAAGCGTCATCTCCTGGTCAGACCCTGTAATGCAGTGAAAGGGTGGAGTCAGAGGGAAGCTGGAGGGAAGTGGGCTGCTAGTTGGCTAGCATTTGACTGGGAATGGCTATTTTGAATGGCTGCTGCTGTAGTCTAAACCAGAGTTTTTAGTGTGATTTATTGTGTTTATGAGACCTTTAAACAATTTGGCTGTTTTTATACGTCCACAACTGATCAATTTCTAAATGATTGAGGCTCTTGCAACAATAATGCTGGACTTTTGGGGCCCATGAAAATGGTTTCTACATGGGGCCCCGAAGATCTTATCTACACCCCTGCTGTTTAAAAGCTTCACTCAATAATAATAAATAATAGATAAACCAAAAGCAAACTTCTGAGAATTTTAGAAATTTGCTAAACAAATATTAATATTACTTATTAAAAACATGTAAAATTACAGTTTTCCTACTAAAATACATCATTGGCGTCTCATCTGTAGGAAAAAGTTCCAGGGGTGCGAATATTTTATTTGCATCGGTCTGTGCAGGTGTTGTTCCGCATCTTTTATCAGTCTGATTAACTGCTGTCGTAAAGTCGGATGATGGGATCTTATCTTCCTGCTCTGTTGTTTCTGGTCCTGTACCAATAAAAACATGTGATTTATCAGTCCCTTCTTGTTAATGTGAGCCAGTAAACTGCAGCAGCAGCTGCGCTCCAGCTGTAATATTTTCAAGGCAAACACAGAGAGAATATAACAAACCTATGTTAATGTGTTAATTCAGATGTACAGAAGGGATTCATATTAATGAACCCAACATAGCCTCTATATCTAAACATATATTCGTTTATACAGTTTACCATGCATATATATTTTACTTAGCTTCTTAAGATGGTATAGCATAAATATTCATAAGGAGTTTTTTTACTGGGACTTAATCCTCTGTTAAGGAGCAATGGAGTAGAATAATCTTCTCAATTTCTCTCTTTTAGATAAAATTTTACAAATTGCGTTCTTAAAAAGTTGCATTTAAAATTTATTGAAAAAATAAATCTATAAGAAAAACTTAATCCAATAATCTCTTAAAAATGTCTAAGAAATGTAATAAAGGAAAAGCACAATATGAAAAAAAACAATAATTATAATAAATCTGACAATATCAACACCCGCATAAAAATAACCTATGAGTTACTCTCATTTTTTTGTCTGATGTTACTTAGATTATTATTAGATCAGTTAATACATTTATTTCCTGCAGACCAAACTTGGAAAGATTTTTGTGTGTTTTTTTGCCTCTAGGTTTTCCTCTTAAATTGAAGTTCATGACAAAGATTTGCCAGAAGTAAATGCAGAGTTCCAAGGGCCTGCAGAGGCGATATCTCAGACCAACACATCACCCTGCAGTCAAAACTGAGTAGACATGATTTGCAGAGCAAAATCCCATTTGTAAAAACGAGACATTGTATTAGAATTGAAGAAAAGCCATTCCAGAAAACCTGGTGATTATTTGTGACACTTAAGAGGTGTTTTATGGTTCGTTTGTAGCTTTAATTCTACCTGACGAGCCATTCCACTCCAGCCAGAGGCTACTCTGGCTGTTAGTGATTATCAGTGTGAAACTGGTGAATGGTGTTTGGCCAGGTTGACAGGAAAGCAGTCAGAGGGGAAATGCAGAAAGAAGTAGTTAAAACTCCCACAAGATTGTTATATTTGTTTTTACCGATATTTTCAGTGTAAGCCACAAACTAAATTTGCTTCCAGAAAAAGAGATTTGCCTCTTCCTTACCATCAGGAAGCCACATTGGGCCCTGGGATGAGTTTTTGGCTCCGCAGGCTGCTTGGCTCCATTCATTCATGTGAGCAGAGCGGTCACTTTATGGGACTGAGACATTACACGTGTCAGGAAGGACTCGTAAGCATCACAAAAACACCAACTGTTAGTCATAAAATGACTCATTCATTGCTGATGAAGAGACACAGTTTGACTGAAGTATAATAGCCCGACCTTACATGATACCTGTGTCTAATACATTCTTTTTGTCTGATTCTTACCTTTAATAAGAGTTATAGGTCCATAAAATTTTACACATTTTCTCTTTTATATATACAGCTAAGCATATAAAAGCATCACATAAATTATATTTTAGATGGTTTTTCTACTAAACTTCCTTTGTATTGAGCACAGACGGCATTTTGTTTGGATAATAACCTGCCACATAGGGCCAATCATTCTCTTTTATTTCTTTATGTTGGAAAATTTATACATTTGCTGTATCACTGCACCAGAAAGAAGATAATAAACAAAAAGAAAGGTCAGTCCTGGCCACTGTCACTGAGATGGCTTCTTTTCTGTGCACAGATACTTTATTATACTAAGAGGCTGGGTGCCACACCAATGGAAATGTCTCTTTCTTTTCTGAACCATTTATGGATCATATTTTCATTTGGTTCACGGCTTGGACAAAGACCACACTGATCCTCCTAAGCAGAGATGTGGAAAATGGAGTCAACAAGTCCGCTCTATGTTATGTATATCTTTATGTCCTGTATTTGATTTGCCCAGCCACTAAACTAAGTGAGTCCAATCTGCACAGATTAAACCAGATTGGACTCACCTGGTTCAGTATCTGGGCTGTCAAATACATGACATAGAGATGACTTGTTGACCCCAGATCTCACATCTCTGCTCCTAAGGCCCAGGTTTGTCAATAAGGCTCCGTCCACACGAAGTCAAAACGAACACGAAACGCTAATATTTTCCAGAACGTTTGTCGTAAAGACGGAGACGTAAAATAAATGTGATCGTCCACACAAATGCATGAAAACGCTGCAAAATGTATGCCAGGCCTGTAAGTGGCGCTGTGGTGCCAAAGCAAAAATAGGCGACGAAATGTTGGGCATGCGCACTAATATTTATACATGGTTGCCCTGCGGGTCCATTTTCGTGGTTCAGTCAAATTCAGGTGCTGAACTATGTTGTCGATATTGCTCTGTTATTCCAGAAGAAGAAGATTCTGTTGTAAGCCCGACAGCAGGGTGAGTAGCATGAGCAGCAACCATTCAACACAGTACGGCGCCATTGTTGTTGTGATACTGTGTCGCGCATGCGTGTTTAGAGGCGACGCTATGACGCATGCGTGTAAAAAAAAAATGCGGTTAGAGCTTAAAGATGAAGGCTGAATAAAAAAAAGATCGTTTACAGACCCCCGAAACGCCGGCTTCGTGTGGATGAGAGGCTGGTTCGGTGAAAAATTTGTGCGTTTAGGCTCTGATCCCTCCCACTGCATTGGCCAAGAAGATCACATGGTGTTAATGGTCGTTAGGGGGTGCTGATGGGTCGTTAACTCCCTCAGTGTGGTTTCGGCTTTCTTAACCCCTCACTCAAACCCTCTTTTTTCCTTGGTTAGAATATGAATGTTGTTGTCCTCAAACAAATCTCCTTAAGCCTTCAGCTTAGTCCTGTCCCGAGGAGTTGGTCCTTCTGTGTTGAGCAATGCCCCTGTGTAGTGGTTGCTTGGTCTCTCCAAAGTACAGGTCTGCACAGTCTTCACTACACTGAACGGCATTAAGGACATTGTCGGCCTTGTTTCTGGGTGTCTTGTCTTTGGTTTGAACCAGTTCTTCTCCCAGGGTGTTGCTGGGTTTGAGGTGCACAGGGATCTGGTGCTTGTTAAAAATCCTCCTTGACAAAGTTCAGTCTAGGTAACTGTTTCTGAGTCTTCAACCTGAGTTGAAAACTCAGAAATAGTTGCCTAGACTGAACTTTGTCAAGCTTGGCCACAAACAGGATGACTGAGAATCGTCACAGATATGAAATCTGTATCCTGACGGAAAAAAACGCAACCTGGGTGCAAAAGACTGAAATTAGCTTCTTGTGCAGGGTGGCTGGGTGAGGGGCCAGACCATCCAGGAAAGTCTCTCAGTGACGCTGCTTCTCCTCCACATTGAGCGGAGTCAGCTTAAGTGGGTTAGACATCTTTTTCTGATGCCCCCTGGACACTGTGACCGGTTCCAGGAACATGGCACTAGGAGGACACCCAAGACACGCTGGAGGGACTATGTCTATTGACTGTCCTGTGAATATCTCCAAAGGGAAGTTTGTAGGTCTCTCCTGACCCTGCTGCTCCTGCCACCCAGGCCTAGTGGGGAAGAATATAATTACTTTTGAATTGAGAAAGCTTCCTGGAGAGGTGGCGAAACATCTTCAAAGCTTGAAAACCAAGTCCAGTTGATATTTTTTGAATTTTTACGGAATGACTATGACCTGGATGACTGAGAACCTTCATCAGCATTCAAGTTTATATTTTTTTCTGGATGTATTTGTCTGAAGCCTTTATGAGAATGTTTATTTTTTCATGAGGATCGGTGTGTCGTTGTTACAAATACAACCCATTCTACTTGATAAGGGAGTTCCCTTTAGCATGGAGCTAAAAAATACAGTAGCTACCTAATGTTTATGATAATATGACTTACCTACCTCATTACTATGACAGTCAAAAATATTCACATAGTACCTCATAATTTTGAGATAATTAAGACATAATTCTGATGAAGAAGTTTATTCATGGTCTTATTTTTTACATCAGAGTGGTAAAAATGGGCCCACAGGCATTGCCCAAATGCTCTTTAACAAAGAAAGAGATTTAAGACTGATGAATAAAAGGAAATCTGCTTGCTCCCATAAAGAGATATCAGCCTAAGAAAGGAGCCTCCACCTGTACAGGACTTTTAGATTTTACCAGTTTCTGTTCCCTTTGACTGCTTTATTGTAACCAGCACACCTACTCACGTCCCCACTCTATTGTCTTGCCTCAATAGCCGTGTCATGTGCTCCATCTGTCTCACATGTTGAATTAAGCAGGCTTTTTAGTCTTATGCTTTGAGGTGACGCCGTCATTGTTGTCATTGTATTCAGATACAGTGTATTTTTGAATGGTGTGCCAATCCCAAATTTCCCCCCAGAGCCTCTAGGGTTTCGAATCCTTCAGCATTAAATGACACTCACCCCTGATGGGCGCAAACGAACAATTTCTACCCTTCGGCCCTGAATAAAACAATCAGGCAGGGTTAGAATGGCATTGCGAACATTACAGCGACAGTTGCAATAAAGGCCCCTACATCACTGCTACGTTCAATTGACTAGTTCTAATGAGTGCAAATAAATAATTCAAGAACATCAGCACAAAGTCATATAAAGTCACACTTACACCCCCACAAATTAGAAGTCTCCTGATCCTTAGTAAAGGTTTCACCTTTCATTTCTTAAAATGTCTTGAACAGATCGGCTCTGGAGCCTTACACATTCTTAAATTATAAAGACCAAACAGTGAGGTGAAAAAATTCAACAGCAATAGGGTAAGGATAAAATCCTGAAGGTCAATATACAGACACATCATAGGAGAAGTAAATTAGGCCAAATGTTGATAAAATCAACGATTTCTAGTTTATTTATTCAGTATTTGGTGTTCTAGTGCTCCTCTGCCCCACATCCAACATTTCTTGGTTTAGGAACCCCATGGTAAACGACTGCATTGCTATATCTTTTTTACATGTGAGGAAAGCATTGCTTCATTCTGTCTGCTGCAGCCCACCTTGCTTTGCCAGTGTTCCCCTGGGGGGTTAGGTCCAAAACCATTTATAAAACCAACATTTATTCGAAGGGAAAATATGTATATAATGTGGAAATGCAGGATTCAGGTGATCAACCATTTTCAGATTCACAGAAAAAAATTAAAAAATATCAAAAAGCAATGAAAAAACGTTTGATATGAGAACCAGTTATTCAACCAAAATGGTCCATTTAACATTATTATATTATGTCCCTGAGTGCACTATGTGTGTCACACTTATATACACATCTTCATAGGCTTTGGGTTTTATAACAGACAACTTCAGTGGTTCGCTTCATTTGTTTTACCTTTTTTGGTTATAGTTCTTCTCTGGACTGCAGTTGTCCAATTTTAACCAGGATAACTCATCTATATGTCAGTAGTGTAATGATATCACTAAGGCTAATGGTTGTCTAGGTTCATCACAGCACTCTGTAGTTCTATTCCGACCCTGGATAGTGTTTGACCCCATGAAAGGCAAAGGAATGGTGGCTCAGAGCCGGAAGCTGGAGCTACAATTTGAAGTATTCGGATCAAACAATAGTAGCTCCATGATAGCACTGAAAAATTGCTTCCTTTAATTCAATTAACTTCAGTTTATTTATATAGTGCCTATTCACAACACATGTCACCTCAAGTCACATTACAATCCAACCAGATCATCCAGTCAAATTGATTCAAAGTTTTCTATCTAAGGAAAACCAGTTGATTGCATCGACTCATTGACTTGAAGGCAATCCCTCACACCAAAAATGCTTGTAGCGACAGTGTAGAGGAAAATTACGTTTTAATAGGAAGAAACCTCCAGCAGAAACAGGCTCAGTGCGAGTGATCATCTTCTGAGATTGACTGGGGTTCAAGGAGACAGAAGTAGACATTCAGAAAGAATCAGAAATTCAAAAAGGCAACTGTAAATCAGCTCCACAGGCGGCCTGTCCAGGAAACACAAAGCCAGGTAGACGACCTCCGAGCCAGCTCCAGTGTCAGAGGATGAAGAGGGCACATCCAGTTGGTCTCAGTCAGAGAAACTGGACTACACTGAAAAACAGGCCGATCTCCAACATGTACAGCACAGATGATATTTCTCTCCAGGATGGAGTCACACAAACAGGAACAGACCAGATGAAACTACTATGAGAAAAAGCAGAGAGAGCAGAACGTTAGAGATTGAACTAAAAAATTGAAGAGTGAAAGAATAGAGATAGAAGGAAGCATAATGATGAAATAGGGGTCTCTATGTCCTCCAGCAGTCTAAGCCTATAGCAGCATAACTATAGAGATAGCTCAGGACAGAGATGGGAAGTAACGAAGTACAAATACTTCGTTACTGTACTCAAGTAGATTTTTCTGATATTTTTATTTTACTTTACTACTTATTTTTATGGCAACTTTTTACTTCTACTCCTTACATTTTAAAAAATTGTCTCGTTGCTTTAGTTTTGAATCATTTCAATGGAGTTACCGTTATTATTTTTCACGTCATCAATACCAAATTCAATCTAATTGGATGGGAATCTACGTTGCATTTAACGCACCACTACAAGATGAATCGACAGATTCGGCGGTATTCATTCGCGGCAAATCATTGCAGCTTGGTGGCGGTGGCGTTAGCATAGTAGCATGGACGACGAGATGATTGAAAATGAACACAACGGAGATCTAGTCCTATTGGCAGACATCCATTTAAAATGTAGGCAACGGCATGAAAAAAGTGGTTTCTACTTTTACTTTTATACTTTAGGTAAATTTACAAGCCTGTACTTTGTTACTTTTACTTGAGTAAAGAAGTTTAATCAGTACTTCCACTTTTACCAGAGTATTTTTTAACACAAGTATCTGTACTTTTACTCAAGTACGGAAAGTGAGTACTTTTGCCATCTCACTCTAACTAGAAGTTTTATCAAAAAGGAAATTTTTAAGCCTGCCCTTAAAAGTAGACAGGGTGTCTGCCTCATGGACTAAAACTGGTAGTTGGTTCCACAGGAGAGGAGCCTGATAACTAAAAGATCTGCCTCCCATTCTACTTTAAGAAATTCTAGGAACCACTTTAGAAGAAGCAAAAAGCGAGGGGTGAACACTGGTCAAGCTCTTGAGTGTTGATGCTAATTTAAGGAAGCAAAGTGGCTCAGAAGCCGCACAGAGGTTAAAACTTTTCCTCTGAACTTGTAAGTCAAATGCTTTGTTTAGCATTAGCAGACATAGCAATTGTCTGGCTAACGGTACAGTACGGGATGAGAGCAGGAGTGTGCCGCTTACTGTCAAGGACAAGATAAGCTTTTAGCAATGGTCTTCAGAATAAAACCTTTTGAAAAAAGATTAAAAAAAAATTAAGCTGTTAATGTAACTATGTAATACCCACCTCTGCTAAAAACTGTTAGATGTTGCCAAAAGTGTAAAGAAAGAAATGAAGAATTTGTACTTAGATAAGAATTGTATTGATTTTTAATTAGCTTTACTTTGTCACAATAACTGTAAGTTAATTTGGGAAAACAAGCTGCTCAAAAAATATGAAACTGCTTAAAGATGTTCAGTACATTGTATCAATAATACATTGCTCCACCCTTAATTGAGTTTTTTCGTCACTCACCCAACAGAGGTATGTAGGAAAACATTATTTGACTGTTTTAGAAGTTACCCATGTTTGTGTTTGTCCTTGGACAAAAGACACAGACACAAAAATAAGAAAAAACAGTGACACACTTAGGAATTCTTTATCAGTAAAGTGCCATCAAACAACTGTGGAATTGTTGTTTGTAGTTGTGTCTTGCAGAGATGTTCAAAGATTGAACAACATGTTTTTGTTCTCCGCTTCTCTTAGAAAGATCTCAAAGGAAATCCACGTCTCTAACCTTTAGGCCCTTGCATCCCCATGGTTCTGCTTTACCCTCTTACATTCATGTTGAATGCTGTCCCTGAGGCATGAGGAAGAACCCAATGAGAACGTGCTGAGGCTCGCCACGCCGTGCCACCAGCGGGGGGCATCAACAGCTAGAGCCACTGTACCTTCCTTCACAGCTTGGATCTTGTTGCTACTCTTTAAGCATGTTTATTTCATGAGTGTTGAAAAAACATTAAGAACTAGAGGCAAATTCTCTCCCTCAGTGAATGCAAAATCTTTGCTATCTGTGGTTTATCAACCCAGAAAATCTATTCAAGACTAGAATTGTGAAAACCTGATTCTAAATATACCTTCTCATAAATAAATGTCATTGCTTGCTGAATTAAGACGGTTAATTTCATACTGTGGCTCATCTTTCTCTCTCGCTTTCTGTTACTTTGCCTGCTTTGCCTTCTTCCCTGATTAAGTAAAACTGATTAGCTCTGCTACTGCCGCCAGATTCCCCCCTTAGTTTCAAAGTGGATCTCTTGCTCTTTGTCTCAACCCATTTTGCTTTCTGCCATTTTGTCTTTTAAGCAGATTAGTTGATGATGAGATATGACAAGCCAATTTTACCAACAGGAAGGTCATTTCTAGTTTTTCTGTTTTTTTACTTACAAGTTTTGCCAAAGCAGATAGACCTGCAGTGACATCATCGATCTGTACGTGTTTCAACCTCTGAACTTGAAATAATAATACCATAATCATTTTCAATTTTGTATATGGTACTTGGGCTTGCTTGAAGTAATACCCTATCCAGAGGTTTCAAATCCTGGTCCTCAGGGCCTTCTGTCCTGCATGTTTTAGAAAATCTGAATGAACTGATTACCTTTCCTCCTCTGCAACCTCCAAAAGCTGTTTAATTCAGCTCAATTTAATTCAAATAGAACCTAAACACGTCATCTCATGGCAATTTACAAAGATAATTGAGTCAGATCATACAGAAAAGTTTTGAGCCTAAGGAAACCTATCTGATTGCATCAATCATTGATTTTCAGCATTCGTTCCTCTTGCATTGGCATGGGGTGACAGAAGATATACGTTGGCATTGTGCCGTGGAAGTCTGAATGATAAAGGACTAAACGCTGAAAAAGAGGCCTAATTCATTTATAACTGGAATTATTGATGGTACCAGCCAAGCTAATGTTACAGCCAAAACAGAACATAAAGTAGCAAATATCGTAGAACTATAGAATAGAGATACAGCTTCTTCCCAACCACAATTAGACTGCTGAATGTTGTAAAAGTGGGGTTAAAAAAATAAAAAGTGCTGAATTTTAGAAAATTGTAAAACATATACCAGTCTTATGTTTACATTTGATCACCATGTTTACATTTTATCACTGCTGCAATTTAGAAATGACTCTGAGTGTACAAAAAAATCAATAAAGTCTGTCTAATAAGAAATATGCTGAAAGAAGTTGATAAAAAGTGATCCCTATGTCTTCCAGCGCCCTGGGCCAATAGTAGCATAAAATAGAAATAACCTGAATTTTTTCTACTGCATTTGCAAAATCGGCCCTCTTCTATCAGCAGCTCCAAAAACACAGAACAGGGCGGAAGATTCTAAGGGATAATTTAAACCTCCAAGTTTTCTCCACTCACAGTGTGATGCTTTTCATCTATTAGAGTTCCAACTGAGGCCCAACATTTTGTGACTGTGTTGGCTGTGTGCTCCATCTGGGACAACACCAGTCAGAAGGTGGTGCCAAACACACAGGAATAAAAGAAACAAAAAACAATGGGTTATATCATAAACAGAAGAAAACAGTAAGCATGTTTTTTAAGAAATTCAAGGGGAAAAAAAGACCACTGATACTTTAATAGTGGCAGGATTCTTTCTTTTGTGTTGTGTAAACCAACCAATCATCGGGCTTCCTCTTCATTATAATGGTGCTGTCCTGGTAACGAGAGTGTTGACCAGAACTCAGCTACCAAGCATTACAGAGGAAATGAGGCACTTTTACACTTATTCATCCTAAAAAGCTAAATCCTGGCTAAACCAGACATTACTTTCAAAAACTAATACTTGATGTAACCGGGACACCTTGTGCCCAGTAGTACACCTAGTGTAAACAGATTGCAGGTTGGATGGCTACTGATGCTGTGAGAAAGGTATGCTTTTAAGCAGGGGTTACTTTATGCATTTGTGGTAATGTGGCTGTTTCGTTTTATTTTGAAGTTGGGTTTTATGTCGTTTTTCTGATTTGAAGTTGTTTGTTTTTCTTGTTGGATTTAGTTTTGGTTTTCTGTGTTGCATGTTTTCTTCTTATTTTGTTTTGGTTTGGAGGTGACGTTGCCACATGCACCCGGAGACCCCGTGGCGGCAGCACAGGTGCTCTCAATCAGCTGAGCAGCATACAGACGGTGGCGTTTGTAATAAAAGGCAGCTGCGCAGTTGAAGAGGGAGAAGAAAGCTGGACAAAGCACGGGGGAAAGGACCTGCAGACAGAGAGAAGACCGCGCAGTGAGGACCGCGCGGCGTGTTGGAGAGAGAGAGAGCGACAGCGGCCCGGCGTGTTGGAGAGAGAGAGAGCGACAGCGGCCCGGCGTGTTGGAGAGAGAGAGAGCGACAGCGGCCCGGCGTGTTGGAGAGAGAGAGAGCGACAGCGGCCCGGCGTGTTGGAGAGAGAGAGAGCGACAGCGGCCCGGCGTGTTGGAGAGAGAGAGAGCGACAGCGGCCCGGCGTGTTGGAGAGAGAGAGCGCGACAGCGGCCCGGCGTGTTGGAGAGAGGACTGTATGCTCCATTAGCGCCGGCTAAGAGTACACCCCTTTTTACAGGACTGTCCACTGACTCTGCTGTTCCTGACTACCCTGCATTTTTTAAATCTTTTTTTACCTTTTAGCTTATTTTTAACTAACTTCTTTTAAGTGAACTCTTTTTAAAAAGAAGAAAAAACCAATCATTGAACTCTTAAACTAATAAAAGGTTTTAGGGCTCTGCTCACAATCACCGCAGTCCTTTTTTTAGTTGTTTTTTTGGATGATCGCACCTCTCGGGCCCACAGAACCTGGCGTTGCTGGTAGGACTGTGGGATTGTGAGCAGTGTTTTAATTTTTTTAAGGGGGGAAACAAAAGATTTTTATTTATTTTTTTAAATTGTTGTTTTTAAAAATGATGATGCCTATTTATCCTGGTGCCCCCTGGATCCCTAAATTCGAAGGTCAGAATGATGTTAAATATAATGAATGGAAGGAGCAAATGCAAGGTCTGTTAGAGGCAAATGACTTACCTGAAGCACATAAGGTAAAGATTTTGATTGGTGCCCTTTCTGGTTTACCCAGACGTCAAATTAATGTGCTCTGTGATGATGAACGTGATAGGGTGACGAAAATATTTTCAGTTCTAGATGACTTGTACACAAAGAAGGTCCCCGTCTCTGCTTTACGGTCACAATTTTTTGGTTGTGTGCAGAAACCGGGCGAGCCTGTCCAGGCATATGGGCTCCGGTTGAGAGAGCTGTACCAAAAATTACGTAAGCATGATGTAACAGAAGCACCCACTGATACCCACCTTAGGGACCAATTCCTGCTTGGCCTGGAGGATGGTGCCATACTTCGGATGTTAAAACGGTTTGTGCGCCTGGACCCTGATGCAACCTTCAGTGCTGTTCAACAGGAGGCTCTTCTATTGGAAGAAGAACAAAGTCCTAGATGGCCTGAAGTGACATGTGCTGCGGTAAGAGATCCTAATGCTTTTCATCCTCACCAACAGAATAACTCGTGGAAAGAGGAGCTGAAGAAGGAGCTGATTGAGGAGGTGAAGACCCAGATAAAGGACCTTGCCCGCGAGTTAATCAAAGACCAGCAACCAACTGGCTCCACACGAACATCAGTAAGGCCCAGGGCCAAATCTCCATATTCTCGGGGGAAACGGAACCAGGACCGTCCCACCAGCTACCAGTGGGATGAGGAAGGTAGGCCCATTTGTATGACATGCAAACAATCTGGTCATATAGCCCGATTTTGCAGAGGGGCCTCTGTCAATCAGCCAGCTTTAAACTAGCACACCCTACTGTCGGGGCCCATGCAGTGGGGTCAGCTCAAAAAGATCAAGGGGCCACTACTAAATTAGTGGGGAATTGCCCATATGTGGATGTGTCGGTGGGAGGAGTTTGTTTGGAGGGACTTTTGGATACTGGCTCCCAAGTGACACTGATGCAACAGAGCCTGTTCCTCAAACACTTCCCTGACTGTGATGTTAATAATGTTCCCACTTACGTCCAGCTTAAGGCGGCAAATGGCCTCAAGATTCCCTGCATAGGCTACGCCCTAATGGACTTTAAGATTGAGGGTGTTGAAATTAACCAAAAAGGTGTTTTTATAGTGACTGATGAATGCTCCACGAATCCCTTCATTATTGGCATGAACGTAATCAGACCTTGCTGGGATGTGGTTTTTCGTAATCCTGGGAAGCCATTGTCTTTTTGCTGCCAAAACCCAAGGTCCCAACGGGCTTGGCGGGAGGCTTTCTTTCTTTGCCAGAGGACTGCTGTTGCCACGGAGGACGAGTTCATGGGATACGTTTGGCCAGCTCAGCGGCGAGGGGTCAGGATCCCAGCAAGAAGTGAGGTGGTGGTCTGGGGTCGAGCCCGAGCAGGACCAGCAGGGAGAGACTACTGTGGCCTGGTGGTCGCCCTGGAGGAGCCCAACACTGTCTCGGTGGGTCGCACCCTTGCTGTCGTCAGAAATGGTAGGCTCCCGGTTCGTCTGAAAAATTTGAATAATTTTCCAGTTACCCTAGGGCGCTACCAAAAGATCGGACGCCTCTACCAAGTAGACGATGTGGATGTCCACGGGGGGCGAGATGTTGACCTGGCTGTTGATGACAATGGCGTCGTACAAGTTGGGCTGGTGGAAGCTGTGGATTCCCTAGAGGAGAGCCAAGCCTTTAGCTTACAGCGGCTGGTGGAGCAACCAAATTTAACACCTGCCGAAGCTGGTAAGCTGACCACCCTACTGCAAAAATGGGATAAAGTGTTTTCTAAACATGATGAGGACTTTGGTCGGACGGACGCCGTCAAGCACACCATCCCAACGGGAGATGCATGCCCTACAAGGGAGAGGTATAGACCACTGCCACCACTCATGTATAAAGAAATGAAGTCACTGCTGGCAGACATGTTGGACAAAGGTGTGATAACTGAAAGTTCCAGCCCCTGGGCTGCACCCATTGTCATGGTCAAGAAAAAAGATGGAAGTTGGAGGTTCTGTGTCGACTATAGAAAATTGAACTCTGTCACTCATAAGGATGCTTTCCCTCTCCCTAGGATCGAAGAGACTCTAACCTCTCTTTCTAAGGCAGAGTGGTTTTCCACTTTAGACCTGGCCAGTGGCTATTGGCAAGTCGAAGTTGAGCCAAAGGACAGAGAAAAGACTGCCTTCACTACACCTTTGGGCCTTTTTGAATTCCAGCGCATGCCATTTGGCCTCTGCAATGCACCAGCAACCTTTCAGAGACTGATGCAGCAATGTCTAAGTGGTCAGATTACTGAGTCCTTACTTGTATATTTGGATGACATAATTGTCTACTCACCTGATTTTGATACTCACCTGCAGCATCTGGAAGAAGTCTTCATGTGTCTGTGGAAGCATGGCTTAAAGCTGAGACCCGACAAGTGCAACCTGTTCCAGAAAGAAGTGCGATTTCTGGGTCATGTGGTCAACCAGAGGGGGGTTATGCCTGATCCAGAGAAGGTGGAGGCAGTTACAGAGTGGGCTGCTCCAAAATCCGTTAAGGAAGTGAGGGCATTTCTGGGCCTGGCTGGCTATTACAGGCGTTTTATCCAGGGGTTTTCTAAAATTGCACGCCCACTCCATTCCTTGCTAACAGGCATTCCCACTGATAAGAAGAGTGGCACCAAATTAATAGACTGGACATTAGAGTGTCAAACTGCATTTGAAAGACTAAAAGAGGCCTTAACCCAAGCACCAATACTGGCCTATGCAGATTACACCCAACCTTTTAGCCTCTACACTGATGCCAGCAATCATGGACTGGGTGCAGTACTGGCACAAAACCAAGGAGGAGAGGAGCGAGTGATCGCTTACGCCAGTCGCAGCCTACATCCTGCAGAGCGAAATGATGCAAACTACAGCTCATTTAAATTGGAGCTCCTGGCACTGAAATGGGCAATCACCGAAAAATTCAAAGATTATCTAACTGGTGCCAAGTTCACAGTGTTCACTGACAATAATCCAGTTGCTCATCTACAAACTGCTAAACTTGGAGCCGTAGAACAACGGTGGGTTGCTCAGTTGGCCTCATTTGACTTCGAAGTGAAGTATCGAGCAGGGAGAGAGAATCTGAACGCAGATGCATTGTCCAGATTCCCCAAGGTTACAACCAGCACTGGATACACTGTAGCAGCCGTAATTGATGCCGATGTAGAAGACATGGGTTCACTGGAGCTGGGGGAAGATTGGCAGACCCTCCAGGGGGCGGACCCAGACATACAGCAGGTACGAATGTATGTGGAAAAGGGGAGGGCCCCAAATAAGACTGAGCAAGCAGTTTTAGGTCAACCGGCAAAAAAACTGCTGAAACATTGGAAGAGACTTTGCATACACAAGGGGGTTCTCTGCAGACATGTGTTTGACTCTTATATGTGCGAGCCCCGTTTCCAGATTGTGTGCCCAGGGTCCAAACGTCAGGAGGTCTGGAGGAAATGCCATGAAGCTACAGCCCACGCAGGAGTGGAGAAGACCCTCGCTCACCTGAGGCGCCATTTCTTCTGGCCAAGCATGGAAAAGGGGGTACAGTGTTTCCAGAATGAGTGTGTCGTCTGTAGTCTACAAAAAGACCGTGTAGAACCACGAGCACCTCTTAAGCCGATTGCTGTGTCTTACCCTTTGGAGATAGTAGCTCTTGACTTCCTCTCCTTGCGTCGGCCGAATGATACATATCAAAGTATTTTAGTAATGACCGATATGTTCACCCGTTACTCGTGGGCTGTTCCTACACGTGATCAAACTGCTCAAACTACTGTCCGTGCAATTTGGTCTCATGTCATCCAACCATTCGGCTGCCCAGCGCGTTTTCATTCTGATCAGGGACCAAACTTTGAATCCGAACTGATGAAAGAGCTATGTAGCTTGTATGGTGTTTCTAAAAGCCGCACTACCCCATATCATCCAGCAGGTAATGGGAGAGTAGAAAGGATGAACCAAACCTTATTAAACATGCTTCGTACACTGGAGGTGGAAAAACAGAATAGGTGGCCAGAGCATTTGCCAGAGTTGTTGCATGCTTACAATAATGTCGTCCACAGTGCTACCGGGTTTGCTCCATCTTACCTCATGTTTGGTCGTCATCTTAGGCTCCCAGTCGATTTGAGTTTGGGTGTGGTAGACGCACAACCCCGCCACAATTTGCAGGGATGGGTCTTTGAACACCATCAGAAGTTATCTCACGCTTATGAGGTGGCAAGAAATAGGATGACTAGTGCAGCAGATAATGAAAAACGGTGTTATGACAAGAAAGCCAAAGCAACTGTGCTTCTCCCTGGGGAACGCGTGTGGGTCCGGGATAGGAACAGACAAGGACAGGGCAAACTACACAGTTGGTGGAATCCAGAGCCATATGTAGTTGTGGGCGTTGTCGGGGACACCGGTCTAGTTTACTGTGTTAGGCCAGAGAAAGGTGGGAAGGAACGAACCCTGCATAGAAATGCTCTGAAGACTTGCATTGCTCCTTCTACCAACACGTCGAGGGAACAACCTCCTGTCGAAACACATGAACTGCCTTTGATGCTCTATTACCCTGTGCTTAATGGAGAACAAGAACAAGTACTGCGCCGCTCTACACGTACTACGAGAGGGCAATGCCCAGCTCGCTATAGAGACTAAAGATCGGCCGGGACTGGCCTTTTTAAAGTCTGGGGGGGTGTGGTAATGTGGCTGTTTCGTTTTATTTTGAAGTTGGGTTTTATGTCGTTTTTCTGATTTGAAGTTGTTTGTTTTTCTTGTTGGATTTAGTTTTGGTTTTCTGTGTTGCATGTTTTCTTCTTATTTTGTTTTGGTTTGGAGGTGACGTTGCCACATGCACCCGGAGACCCCGTGGCGGCAGCACAGGTGCTCTCAATCAGCTGAGCAGCATACAGACGGTGGCGTTTGTAATAAAAGGCAGCTGCGCAGTTGAAGAGGGAGAAGAAAGCTGGACAAAGCACGGGGGAAAGGACCTGCAGACAGAGAGAAGACCGCGCAGTGAGGACCGCGCGGCGTGTTGGAGAGAGAGAGAGCGACAGCGGCCCGGCGTGTTGGAGAGAGAGAGAGCGACAGCGGCCCGGCGTGTTGGAGAGGGAGAGAGCGACAGCGGCCCGGCGTGTTGGAGAGAGAGAGAGCGACAGCGGCCCGGCGTGTTGGAGAGAGAGAGCGCGACAGCGGCCCGGCGTGTTGGAGAGAGAGAGAGCGACAGCGGCCCGGCGTGTTGGAGAGAGAGAGCGCGACAGCGGCCCGGCGTGTTGGAGAGAGGACTGTATGCTCCATTAGCGCCGGCTAAGAGTACACCCCTTTTTACAGACTGTCCACTGACTCTGCTGTTCCTGACTACCCTGCATTTTTTAAATCTTTTTTTACCTTTTAGCTTATTTTTAACTAACTTCTTTTAAGTGAACTCTTTTTAAAAAGAAGAAAAAACCAATCATTGAACTCTTAAACTAATAAAAGGTTTTAGGGCTCTGCTCACAATCACCGCAGTCCTTTTTTTAGTTGTTTTTTTGGATGATCGCACCTCTCGGGCCCACACATTATTTAGACAAATGTAATGGACTCTTTTGACCCCAAAAGGATCCAAACCCTTTAATTCAATTCAGTTTATTTCTATAGCGCCAATTCACAACACACGTCATCTCAAGGTACTTTACAGTTCAACAAGATCATCCTGTCAAATTGATTCAAAGTTTTCTATCTAAGGAAAACCAGTTGCTTGCTTCGACTCATTGACTCGAAGGCAATCCCTCACACTAAGCATGCTTGTAGTGACAGTGGAGAGGAAAAACTCCCTTTTAACAGGAAGAAACCTCCAGCAGAACCAGACTCAGTGTGAGCGGCCATCTGCCATCTGCTCACACTGAGCACTGTCCAGTTAGTGACACAGTTGACGGGGTCGACATTAATTAGCTTTATATGCCAGAGGGCAAAACTGATCCTCTTATTTTAGTTTTGTTCCTTTTTCTTGAAGCGTTTGGCTAAACTAATTGTTTTATTTTTGCAGTGGTTGTCCTGCTGCTGATTCAGTGATTTAAGTTGTGCTAGAAATTTAATCTATCTTGCTTATTCCTCTTTTTTTATTCTGAGATGAGATTCTCCAAGTCTCACAATTAAAGAGCGAACTGGATCTATGTTTTCCTTGAGAGGAAGCCTTTATTTTAGTGCTTAAATGACTATTAAGATGGGATATTTCTATCTGCTGTGCTTAATGAATATTTTGCGTGTGAATTGGTTTGTTTTGTGGATAATTAGGTGTTTTTATTTATAACCTTTTCCCCCCTCTTGTGCAGAATCACCTACATGAATAGTTATAATAGATATCAGCCATTTGTTTCTCAGAGCAAGGATAGTCTCCGGCTTTACTCTGCTGTTTTAAATATTATTGCCAAAAAAAGTCATTGGCATTAAATATATATTTTAGCAATCTGTTTTTTCCGTACAAGCTAATGCTTATAACGGCTTTGTAAAATGAGAATGGGTTATCTTCCCAACTGGTAAAATTAGCTGTTCTACACCATGGGGCAGACTAGAGATTTGATGGTCTCACTGTTATTAATAATAAGAGAAATATGTCTCCTTTAGCATCCTGCACAGCCGGTGACTAATACAGATTGCCTCAGAAAGTCAGGCATTACTCTTTTCAAGAGGTCATTACACAGAGAAATGACTTTTCCACCTTAAAACTTGAGCTAAAACCTGTTGGATTATTTGTTCACACCAGAAAAGCAAAGAGGCCTGCTCTCCATGTTCTTTTGTTCCCAATTGATTTATTTAGTTATTTAGTCCACCTTACCATCACCCGTTCTGTTGCTCTTCCTTCAAAAGGGTTGATCCTGGTATCAGTAACGCACCTGTAGGCAGTCAGGGTTGCTGCTTGTGTAACTTGTAATCACCCTCAACAGACAAACCTGTGTAGTAATAAGTGGGCCATCCACATAGATTTTACAATTAACGAAAAAGTCCGGTCATATTCAGAATTCAAACTTCTAAAGGTACGTTAAATATGAAATCATTAAATACTGTTCAATAAATGATCAGTGTTTTTAATTCAGAGAAATGTTCATGTGAATGTGCTTTACTGGAGGCATCCATGCTTGTCAAAGAACACTACTGCCACCTACTGGTTTGTGACGTCACGGTGCGGTATCGGCTGTTGATCAAGTCCCAGTGCTGTATCTGGTGTTTGTCACAATGCGCTGGAAACCTTCTTCCAAATGTTGGCTACATATTACGTGTGTTTTCTCTGGAAAGAACTTAAATGGCATTCCTCGCTGTTGAAGTTGGCAATCCAATGATGAACCCGTCCGTGGAGAATCAGAATAGTGAAATAACTACTTTTTTGTTTTACTTTTACCTGATGTATTCCAGCATCCAGCTGCCATGCATGTGGGCATTGTCAGTTTCACTATAGCTCTGGTGAATTTCAATGGTGAAGTCCTCTGGAAATCTTCAATAATTGTTGTTGATTGCAGATGTGTCTAGTAGTTCCCATTGATTGATTGTAAAGCGGGGAGAATGGCGCTAGGCTTACCGCACCGTGACGTCACTGCTGGAAGATGGCAGGAGGGAGGGGTTACTATATTTGGGCAAAGATGGCCGCTCCCAGACTCAGTAGTGGTGATGAAATTTATTATTTTTTTTCTTTACTGATTAACACTAAATTTATTAAATCACCACAAACATATTAGTTTTAGGTATAAATAATGATCTATTGATCATTCCTTGCTGAACGGATTTTCCTTTAATATAGACAGATAAAACACTGTGTGGGGTTATGATGCTGCTAGATTTTAAAAATTATTTTCAGATCCTAAAAAGGCACTAAGCATCTCCAAATAATCTTCCAAATAAGATGCAAATTAAAGCATTTTAGGTGCTTTGCTCCTTTTTTTGGTAATTGTTTATTTTGATAAATTATTCAAAGAGAATTGCAGTATGCTGGATTCCCTTTTCATATCCTTACTTCACATTTATAGTGTAAAATAAGGTTTATTTTGACCTGAATCAGTCTGATCAAATTCATGATTTAGAACAAATTCCCACCCAGCAGACTTGGTGTGTATTTGGAATGTTTTTGTTTTTTCAGCAGAGCTTTGAGCAGAGATGCAGCTCTGGGCTTTGTTCAGGCTGCTTGATTCAGAGTCAGAATGATGGAGTGCTGCCTTGGAGAACCTGTCCTCTAAAATTACTGGAGCAAAACCCAACAGAGACAGTTTGGCATGAGTCTGGCAACCATCTGATGAATAAGGAGCCAGTTTGTGCTCACCAAAAAGTCTTAAAGACTTTGAAGATTCTTGAGGGCTAAAGCCCTGTGGTGCAGTAAATCAGCCATCAAAGCTATTAATAAAGCAAAAAAAATATATTTTGTTCAAAGCTTTTATACAAAAAGCTTTTGTGACTCTGTATCCATTATTATGTAGCTTTTCAAATTGTCAGATTTTAACAGCAGTGAGAATAATTTTAGTGAAAAGAAAAGGCAGTTTTTAAAGGACTAATTCAGTCAGGGACAGTGGCTCTTCCAACCACCTGGCTTCATGTGAAAAAGTGTCTCTGTTGTGAACCTTTCTTTTAACTGTAATCAGCCAAATTTCATAGCTAAATCTATAGAATAAGTAATGTATTTAATAGGTACATATCAGGTGAGATGGAGAATGCTGAGGATTTTTAACCAAGCAACACATCCTGACCTGATCTAATGTCAGACACTGTCAGTGAGTCTAGAAAGAATTTCTATGGCTTTAAGACTCCAGAAAACCTCAATGACAATAAGGTAAGGCAGACATCCCAAGTTCCAAAAACTCCTTTCAGGGAGATGCTTACGGTGCACCTCGCCATGGTGTCATCTTTCCTCACCAGTTCTATATGGTGGCCGGTTCTATATGCGCTGGTACAGACATGGTCACTGATAGGTCCTTTGGATCTATTTCATTCTTTTTCTTTACAAATTCTGTTTCATTAATTATTCAAAAACAATAAGGTGATAGCTTCAGTGGTATTGAGATAGGAGCAGAGTTTTTATCTGCTAAATGTTTTTTTTCACAACAAGTAAAAAAAAAACTCTAATTTTACAGATGAATTTAATAGTTTTTCTTGAGTTCTAATTCAAATTTTATAGAAAACGGTAGTTTTATCTTAAATTATGTCCAACATATGTAAAATTCCTAATTTATAAATGTATATTGACCTAATAAGTAGTAGAATTTTTATTGAACCTAATTGAAAAGAAATTTCATTTCATGCAGCTCTCCTCATAAATTTGAATCTCTTGCCCTGTTTTTTATTTCATGCCTTTCTGGGCCCCCATGAAAACACGCTGGTCCCCTCCTTTTTGGACCCCTTAGTATATTCTGCTGTAAACAAAGTCCTATATTTTCGCTTTTTTTGTACTTCAGTAACAAATGTCTGTACTTTTGACACCCCTGAAGGTATGGCAAGGCAGGTTTATTTCAGAAGCACATTTCAGTGACAAGACCATTTAAAGTTCTGTTCATGACAAAAAAGAAGCATATCGCAGTGGCATAGAATCAGATAATAGTTAATCATTGAAATAATGTGATTATATTTAAAAAATCTGATTATTTAGCACAGTGAAAGGACATTTTAAAGGAAATGCAATATATGATCTAGATTTTAAGCTTCTAAGGGTTTCAGCTCCTTTATTGATTTTGTTGTTATTATTTTTCCTGGAGTTTGTTCCAGATTAGTTTAGAACTACAAACAGTTTTTCTATGTTTGGTTCTGGTTCTGCAAAATCAATATCTCATGGTCTTTGTGCTGATGGTTGGCATTCTCATTTGCTCCTGCTCACCTATCTAATTGACTCGGTGGCTGATAAGTGCCAATCGTTTTCACCTGTTCCCTCAGCTATTTATGTTGTTCGCCTGCCTACCATCAGCGCCAGATTATTTGAGCTGCAGTGAGAGTAACTCTAGAGTTTTCTCTGTTATTCTGATTCTGACCTGTTTTCTGCTTTGTATATTTAGGTTTTTGCCTTTGCCCTTGTCTGTTCTGTCTGACCTCAGCTTGGATTCTCCTTACGGACACCGTTGCTCACTTGGAGTCAGCTGGTGTCAGCTCATCATCACTGGGAGCTCTGAAATCAACTACGGCTGCAAACGGCTTACAACCTTTCTCCCGGATTCCTCCCTTTCCTCTGTGATCAGACTGGACTTTGAACAGGGTCAGTGACTTTTGTTCCCAGTTGTAATCTGTCCTACATTACAGTCACCGCCCTCTGTTTCCGGTCTCTGCACATAATCTAGTTATCCACTCCACTGACAACCAGCCCCTTGCTGTTTTTTGTTTGAAATAAAACCTGTTGAACATTGTCCTGTTCTGTCTGTCTTAATATTGGGTCCAAGTCTCTGAGGTCATTACAAGATCTGATCCAGTGGACCTGAGAGGGCTGGCTGATCCATTGTCAACGACTTTGTAATTTATTTTGGAGCAAATCATTTAGTAATTCATAGACTAACAGATATATTTTAACATCTATTCCTGGATATAAGTGAGATTGTAAGATCTTTAGAACTGGGCTGATGTTTTCCACTTTCTCTGTTCTACTGAGGACACAGGCAGCAGAATTCTGGATCAGCTGCAGCTGTCTGCACCACTTCCTAGGCAGATCTGTGAAGACACAACTGTTTTCTATTGTTGCTGGGTGTCTTCTTCATTGTAAGATCTAATTCAGGGGAAGCATGTAGATATTGAATGGGAGGGGCCCTAATATATACTTTCTGACACAAAAAGTCTTGTCCGTCAAATATGAGTTAAACCAGTCCAAGGATGGACACAGAAGTCTTCTCCAGAGACAGAGGAAATTGGAGAAAAAGAGGAAGGTTCTTTGGAGGAGGCCAGTTTAGGTACTAGATCTGACTGGGTTCAGGTTAGCCTGTGCCTTAACCCTGTTAACCGTGTGCCTGCCAATGACATTACAATAAATTATTGTCTTAACATTGCTGCGATGATATTAAACGTTGTGTTTTGTGTGGACATCTCTAATATAATGCAGGGTCCATGTGCCAAGTCTGGAGCATCTGTACTGTAGCGTGTCTAATGATACATAAAGTTTTACCTGATGGATAACAAACTAAAAAAATCTGTTATTGTTGGATTAAGTAACTGCAAGACCATGGTACAAAGGACAGACCTGCATGGCTAACTTTGCCAAGTAGCTAACAGTTTAGCTTTCTTTAGCTTGGTCAGTTACCGAAATTAAGCTACACAACATATAACTTAGTGTAAACAACAAGTGGCCAAGTAGGATAACTGCTTTTTTCTTTGTCTAAAATCTCCATGAAAGTTATTTTTTCTAAGATTTTCCAATTTTTTTTCTTCCCTGCCCTGAGATATTTATACAATTGAATAATATAAACTATTTACGGAAGAGGATTAGGGCCACTGGAAAAAAAAAAAAAAAAAGTTAACTTCAGTTTAGTATGGGAAAAAAGTCAGAATTCTGAGTTTAATCTCAGAATTCTGACTTTTTTCTCAGAATTCTGACTTTTTTATTGTCAGAATTCAGTCAGAATTCTGAGATTAAAGTCAGAATTCTGACTTTTAATCTCAGAATTCTGACAATAAAAAGTCAGAATTCTGACTGAATTCTGACAATAAAAAGTCAGAATTCTGACTTTAATCTCAGAATTCTGAGAAAAAAAGTCAGAATTCTGTGATTAAAGTCCGAATTCTGAGATTAAAGTCAGAATTCTGAGAAAAAAGTCAGAATTCTGAGAAAAAAGTCAGAATTCTGACATTAAAGTCAGAATTCTGACTTTTTTCCCATACTATACTGAAATAAAATAAAAAAAATCAGTTAACTTTTTATTTTTTTCCAGTGGCCCTAATCCTCTTCCGTAAGGACATCTGTTCTGTTCTTCCACCTGTAATTAGATGATTATCTCATCTTATTGACCATTTACACTGTAGGATTGCATTTACAGGTGCTGGTCATAAAATTAGAATATCATGAAAAAGTAGATTGATTTCAGTAATTCCATTTAAAAAGTGAAACTTGTATATTATATTCATACATTACATACAAACTCATATATTTCAGATGTTTATTTTGTTTAATTTTGATGATTACAAACGACAACAAATGAAAATCTCAAATTCATCATATCAGAAAATTAGAATATTGTGAAAAGGTTCAAAATTGATGGCCCCTGGTGCCACACTCTAATCAGCTAATTAACTCAAACCACCTGCAAAAGCCTTTAAATGGTCTTTCAGTCTAGTTCTATAGGCTGCACAATCATGGGGAAGACTGCTGACTTGACAGTTGTCCAAAAGACGACCATCGACACCTTGCACAAGGAGGGCAAGACACAAAAGGTCATCGCTAAAGAGGCTGGCTGTTCACAGAGCTCAGTGTCCAAGCACATTAATAGAGAGGCGAAGGGAAGGAAAAGATGTGGTCGAAAAAAGTGTACAAGGAAGAGAGATAACCGCACCCTGGAGAGGATTGTGAAACAAAACCCATTCAAAAATGTGGGGGAGATTCACAAAGAGTGGACTGCAGCTGGAGTGAGTGCTTCAAGAACCACCACACACAGACGTATGAAAGACATGGGTTTCTGCTGTCGCATTCCTTGTGTCAAGCCACTCTTGAACCACAGACAGCGTCAGAAGCGTCTTGCCTGGGCTAAAGAGAAACAGGACTGGACTGCTGGTGAGTGGTCCAAAGTCATGTTCTCTGATGAAAGTAAATTTTGCATTTCCTTTGGAAATCAAGGTCCCAGAGTCTGGAGGAAAAGAAGAGAGGCACTTCATCCACGTTGCTTGAAGTCCAGTGTAAAGTTTCCACAGTCAGTGATGGTTTGGGGTGCCATGTCATCTGCTGGTGTTGGTCCATTGTGTTTTCTGAGGTCCAGGGTCAACGCAGCCACATACCAGGAAGTTTTAGAGCACTTCATGCTTCCTGCAGCTGACCAACTTTTTGGAGATGCAGATTTCATTTTCCAACAGGACTTGGCACCTGCACACAGTGCCAAAGCTACCAGTACCTGGTTGAAGGACCATGGTATCCCTGTTCTTAATTGGCCAGCAAACTCTCCTGACCTTAACCCCATAGAAAATCTATGGGGTATTGTGAAGAAGAAGATGCAATACACCAGACCCAACAATTCAGAAGAGCTAAAAGCCACTATTAGAGCAACCTGGGCTATCATAACACCTGAGCAGTGCCACAGACTGATCGACTCCATGCCACGCCGCATTGCTGCAGTAATACAGGCCAAAGGAGGCCCAACTAAATACTGAGTGCTGTACATGCTCATACTTTTCATGTTCATACTTTTCAGTTGGCCAACATTTCTATAAATCCTTTGTTTTTATTGGTCTTCAGTAATATTCTAATTTTCTGATATGATGAATTTGGGATTTTCATTTGTTGTCATTTGTAATCATCAAAATTAAACAAAATAAACATCTGAAATATATGAGTTTGTATGTAATGTATGAATATAATATACAAGTTTCACTTTTTAAATGGAATTACTGAAATCAATCTACTTTTTCATGACATTCTAATTTTATGACCAGCACCTGTAAGGAAGGAGAGGGTGGTCATAAACTCACAGTGACACTGGTACTGGGTTGTCCTTTAATGAAACACACTCTTCACCAACCTTACAAAGGCCAGTTGAACCGCCTCTATATTCTCACACATGACAAATGAGCAGAGTCCAAACAACCCGTAACATTACAAAGAAACTAGGTAATTAATATGTCTGTCTGAGTACATGTATCTCTCTGCATCACGTGTCCTGCACTCTCTACAAAGAAGCAGTGGCCTGTAGCAATACCAGACTATCTTAAAGAGACAGTACACAATTTCAAAAAACTGTTACAACACATAAAACCGTTGTTTATTGCTGTAAATTACAGCTAAGTAAACATTTTTTATTTATTTATTTTTATTTAACCTTTACTCAACCAGGAAGTCCCTTGAGATTGAAATCTCTTTTTCGAGGGAGACCTGGCCAAGACGGCACACCAGTTAAAATACAAACAGAAATACAGCATAGACAAAATCTCACATAGAGGAAAAGACAGGTCACATAGGGCAGCTACATTTTTGAATTACATTACATTTTAACATGGCCTTAAATTCATTCAATGGGACTAGATCATTTAAATGGAGCAAGTTTTGCAAATTATTCCAGGACCATGGAGCAAAGTAAGAGAAGGATTTCTTCCCCAGCTCAGTAAAAACCATTGGAACCACGTAAGAGCGCCACCTGGTGGAACAGAGATGAAAATGGCTGGAATTTAGCTTGAGGAGATTACATAAATACATTTCCCATCATAACATTAGAACATTTCCCATCAAACAGTACAAAATAAGGTCCTACTACACAAAAGGAGAAAGTGAGAAATTGAGAATTACAACTGCTTGTATCTGCTGTCAATTTTAGACTAAGGAGTCAAATAAAACAAAACATTAGGATAAAAAAAAACAAAAAACAACAAAACAAAAAAAACAGAAGGCTAAAAACAACCAATATAAAATCCTACAATGTGTTTTCCTGAATTTTTCTAATTTTATCTCTCATACAGGTGCTGGTCATAAAATTAGAATATCATGAAAAAGTAGATTGATTTCAGTAATTCCATTTAAAAAGTGAAACTTGTATATTATATTCATACATTACATACAAACTCATATTATTTTGTTTAATTTTGATGATTACAAACGACAACAAATGAAAATCTCAAATTCATCATATCAGAAAATTAGAATATTGTGAAAAGGTTCAAAATTGATGGCCCCTGGTGCCACACTCTAATCAGCTAATTAACTCAAACCACCTGCAAAAGCCTTTAAATGGTCTTTCAGTCTAGTTCTATAGGCTGCACAATCATGGGGAAGACTGCTGACTTGACAGTTGTCCAAAAGACGACCATCGACACCTTGCACAAGGAGGGCAAGACACAAAAGGTCATCGCTAAAGAGGCTGGCTGTTCACAGAGCTCAGTGTCCAAGCACATTAATAGAGAGGCGAAGGGAAGGAAAAGATGTGGTCGAAAAAAGTGTACAAGCAAGAGAGATAACCGCACCCTGGAGAGGATTGTGAAACAAAACCCATTCAAAAATGTGGGGGAGATTCACAAAGAGTGGACTGCAGCTGGAGTGAGTGCTTCAAGAACCACCACACACAGACGTATGAAAGACATGGGTTTCTGCTGTCGCATTCCTTGTGTCAAGCCACTCTTGAACCACAGACAGCGTCAGAAGCGTCTAAAGAGAAACAGGACTGGACTGCTGGTGAGTGGTCCAAAGTCATGTTCTCTGATGAAAGTAAATTTTGCATTTCCTTTGGAAATCAAGGTCCCAGAGTCTGGAGGAAAAGAAGAGAGGCACTTCATCCACGTTGCTTGAAGTCCAGTGTAAAGTTTCCACAGTCAGTGATGGTTTGGGGTGCCATGTCATCTGCTGGTGTTGGTCCATTGTGTTTTCTGAGGTCCAGGGTCAACGCAGCCACATACCAGGAAGTTTTAGAGCACTTCATGCTTCCTGCAGCTGACCAACTTTTTGGAGATGCAGATTTCATTTTCCAACAGGACTTGGCACCTGCACACAGTGCCAAAGCTACCAGTACCTGGTTGAAGGACCATGGTATCCCTGTTCTTAATTGGCCAGCAAACTCTCCTGACCTTAACCCCATAGAAAATCTATGGGGTATTGTGAAGAAGAAGATGCAATACACCAGACCCAACAATTCAGAAGAGCTAAAAGCCACTATTAGAGCAACCTGGGCTATCATAACACCTGAGCAGTGCCACGGACTGATCGACTCCATGCCACGCCGCATTGCTGCAGTAATACAGGCCAAAGGAGGCCCAACTAAATACTGAGTGCTGTACATGCTCATACTTTTCATGTTCATACTTTTCAGTTGGCCAACATTTCTATAAATCCTTTGTTTTTATTGGTCTTCAGTAATATTCTAATTTTCTGATATGATGAATTTGGGATTTTCATTTGTTGTCATTTGTAATCATCAAAATTAAACAAAATAAACATCTGAAATATATGAGTTTGTATGTAATGTATGAATATAATATACAAGTTTCACTTTTTAAATGGAATTACTGAAATCAATCTACTTTTTCATGATATTCTAATTTTATGACCAGCACCTGTATTGTCCAACAACTCAAGTGGCATTATTCTTCATTGGCTTGATTCCAATACCTCAAATTTGAGCTTGTACATCCTGTCTGTCATGATTGGTTTAAGAGGCTAAACCCACATGCAGAACACAAACGGAGGCTGAGTAAAAGTTTAACAGAGTTTATTGAACAGGTTTTCACACAAAGACATGAACTGGTTCAGGTACTGGTCCGGGTTGGGTTCACTGATGTCTGCAGAGACGGACAGTTTGATTAGCCAGGCAGACAGATAATTTATTGAGTCTTAGTTATTTCAGAGTCTACCTTAAAGAGGTCCAAGCTTCCTTGTGAGAGAGGGAAGGTGTGTGAAGAGGCGCCTGGTTCTGGTCCACCTCTTCACACACATGCAGATAGTTGCCTCGTTAACGGAGCGCTCTTGAGCTGCTGACTGCCACTACCTCGTCGCCAGAGTGTTTGCCACTTTTGGGTACTCTAGCCAAGCTAAGTTTTGCTGAGTCAAACTGAGTTCTTGTCAACCTGAGTCTTAATCTTGTTTTTTGTCTTTTGCCTCTCGGCAGGAAGTCATCCTGCAAACTGGATGTTTCGGACCTTCTCTCCCTGGAAGGATCATCTGAGCTTCAAACTGAGCTAAGAATTTAAACTGGAGGTTTAAATCTACTTTTCCCCAAGAGATCGATTGAGCTTCACACTGAGCAAGGGATTCATCTCCACTACGACCCGTTCAAGTACCGCAGGAAATCTGAGTGGCAGTCAGCTTCTCCATTCACCTACAAACAACCGCATTCTGGGTAAACCCTGTTCTGCTCTCCACTGACTCAGACAAACACTGGAACATTTGCATACAGACTGGAGTCAAAGAGTCAACAACTTCTCTGGAAACATGAGTCAGCAACCAAATCCTCCTCTTCAAGTTCACGAATCAAATTTCCCATTGAGCCTGAACTAACCGCTGTGTCTTTCCCTCACTTTTCAGTTCCGGTTGAGCAGTGTTCAGAGCAACACTTCATTCTGCATTATCGCTTCAATAAACCTGTTAAACCTTTTCCCTGGTCTCTCTGAAGTGGTTTATCTGCATGTGGGTCCGAGCTCTTGATAAAATCATGACACTTACTTTTAAAAGCTTTGAATTAAACTATTTTCTTCTTTATAAACACAGAGATAACTCATCTTGGTGTCATTAAAATTCTTCTCTTCATGTATAAAGCGCTAATATTCAAGTTCAAACATACCAGACAACCACATCTGACTGTTCCATATGATTCTTAGAGAAAGTTCTACGCTCTCAGACTGCAGGTGTAATAATGGTTCCTAGAGTTTCTGAAGGTAGCCAGATTTTTTTTAGTTTGAAGGCTCCCTTAAGACAGCTTGTCTGCTTTTAAGAGCTAGCTTAAAATTTTCCTGTTAGCAAAGTTTAGTAAGAGTGGCTTAATTTACTCTGAGCTATGTTTGCAGTTATGCTGCCATAGGGTTAGGCTGCTAGAGGACATGCTGACAACTTTTCAAGCCATTATTTCCTGCTATTTGAGCTTTGAAATTTACATTGAAAAAGTATGAAGTTCCTAGTTGTGTATTGTTTTTTACTCCACTAGATGAGGCTAATGAAAGAGCTCCTATCAATAGCTATTTATTTGTCTTTTACTTTCAAACGACTCCTGGGTCAGTGTCGGCTCTTTTTATTAATCATCTTTGTTTAAACTTGATCTGCTTCTACTTGAGGTTTCCACCTGATAAAGGGAGGTACATGTATGCTGACGACATATGTTGTCAATGTGTAAAATAAATAATTGAACTGATTGACAATATGAGTTTTTTCAAGGGATAAACTTTATACATTTCTTGAAAAGTTTTCTTTTCAGCTGAGCACTGAGGAGCTTTGTGTGTGAAAGCACCCATGCGATTTAGCTGTAATGCACGTATGGTAGCTTTTGGGTAAATCTTTATGAGTTCTATGCGTCTCACTTCACTTTGATTTTGACTTGCTCTTATATATAAGAATATTACTGCAGGTTTTAAGCCACAGCCTTCAAAATAAACAAATTATTTATGCTTGCAAGATTCTGAGAGGAAAAGAGAAGCTGGAGCTCCAAAGGGTTGCATTTCTAAGTTTCAGCCAGACATGACTACGAGTAACCCAATCAACCAGTTAAGAGAAGTATATAGAGTTTGGTTCTTATAACCAAAAATACTTAATTCCTGTAGGGTTCACTAATTTATTTCTGTCTGTAGATTCATATCAAAGTAAGGCAGGGAAGTGTTTCCTCCCATTTTACTTCACTTTGGCTTCAAGTAGCTGTTGTTTAGTAATACTGTGGTGGGATGACAATAATTTATAGGGCAAAAGAAAAATAAACTGACAATAAAAGTATAACATTTTATGAATTGGAGCACGTGATTTGGGACCTCAACTGTTAATAAATAAAATTCTCCTTAGCAAAGATCACACAAAGTAAATAAATTGATGGCTAACAACTTTCTGCTTCTGAATGCAGACAAAACAGAAGTTACAGTTTTTGGACCAGAATCTTTGAAAAAGGACATTAATTAGTCAGTCACTTTATATGGGTGGGGTTAAATTGATCTCACCTACGAAAGTAAAAAATCTTGGTGTTGTTTATGATCAGGACCTGTCATTTAAATCCCATATCAAAGAGGTTTCTAGAATTTCCTTCTTTCATCTGAGGAACATTGCAGAAATTAGAAATATCCTATCCAAGGGTGATGCTGAGAAACTAGTCCATGCATTTGTTACTTCAAGGCTGGACTATTGTAATTCTTTACTATCAGGAAGTCCACAAACTGTAGTTAAAAGCCTTCAGCTGATCCAAAATGCTGCAGCCAGAGTTCTAATGAAAATGAAAAAGAGAGATCATATCTCTCCTATCCTGGCTTCTCTTCATTGGCTTCCTGTTAAATCAAGAATAGAATTTAAAATCCTCCTTCTCACATACACTCACTGGCCACTTTATTAGGTACCCCATGCTAGTAACGGGTTGGACCCCCTTTTGCCTTCAGAACTGCCTCAATTCTTCGTGGCATAGATTCAACAAGGTGCTGGAAGCATTCCTCAGGGAGTTTGGTCCATATTGACATGATGGCATCACACAGTTGTCGCAGATTTGTCGGCTGCACATGCAAGATGTGAATCTCCCGTTCCACCACATCCCAAAGATGCTCTATTGGATTGAGATCTGGTGACTGTGGAGGCCATTTGAGTACAGTGAACTCATTGTCATGTTCAAGAAACCAGTCTGAGATGATTCCAGCTTAATGACATGGCGCATTATCCTGCTGAAAGTAGCCATCAGAAGTTGGGTACATTGTGGTCATAAAGGGATGGACATGGTCAGCAACAATACTCAGGTAGGCTGTGGCGTTGCAACAATGCTCAATTGGTACCAAGGGGCCCAAAGAGTGCCAAGAAAATATTCCCCACACCATGACACCACCACCACCAGCCTGAACCGTTGATACAAGGCAGGATGGATCCATGCTTTCATGTTGTAGACGCCAAATTCTGACCCTACCATCCGAATGTCGCAGCAGAAATCGAGACTCATCAGACCAGGCAATGTTTTTCCAATCTTCTATTGTCCAATTTCGATGAGCTTGTGCAAATTGTAGCCTCAGTTTCCTGTTCTTAGCTGAAAGGAGTGGCACCCGGTGTGGTCTTCTGCTGCTGTAGCCCATCTGCCTCAAACTTCGACGTACTGTGCGTTCAGAGATGCTCTTCTGCCCACCTTGGTTGTAACGGGTGGTTATTTGAGTCACTGTTGCCCTTCTATCAGCTTAAACCAGTCTGGCCATTCTCCTCTGACCTCTGGCATCAACAAGGCATTTCCGCCCACAGAACTGCCGCTCACTGGATGTTTTTTCTTTTTCGGACCATTCTCTGTAATCCCTAGAGATGGTTGTGTGTGAAAATCCCAGTAGATCAGCAGTTTCTGAAATACTCAGACCAGCCCTTCTGGCACCAACAATCATGCCACGTTCAAAGTCACTCAAATCACCTTTCTTCCCCATACTGATGCTCGGTTTGAACTGCAGGAGATTGTCTTGACCATGTCTACATGCCTAAATGCACTGAGTTGACGCCACGTGATTGGCTGCTTAGAAATTAAAGTGCTAACGAGCAGTTGGACAGGTGTGTGTATAAAGCCTTAAATGGCCAAGCTCCATCTGATATCAGAGATCTGATTGTTCCTTATGTTCCTAACAGAGCACTTCGCTCTCAATCTGCAGGTTTACTAGTGCTTCCTAGAATTTCTAAAAGTAGAATGGCAGGCAGATCTTTTAGTTATCAGGCTCCTCTCATGTGGAACCAACTACCAGTTTTAGTCCGTGAGGCAGACACCCTGTCTACTTTTAAGGCTAGGCTTAAAACTTTCCTTTTTGATAAAGCTTATAGTTAGAGTGGCTCAGGTTATCCTGAGCTATCTCTATAGTTTTGCTGCTATAGACTTAGACTGCTGGAGGACATAGGGACCCCCATTTCATCATTCTGCTTCATTCTTTCTCTATTTTCCCACTCTGCAGAATCTGTTAGTTCAATCTCTAATGTTCTGCTCTCTCTGCTTTTTCTCATAGTAGCTTCATCTGGTCTGTTCCTGTTTGGCTGTGACTCCATCCTGGAGAGAAATATCAGCTGTGCTGCTTCCATCAACACCTTTGTTTTTTTGTAGGTGTTGGAGATCGGCCTGTTTTTCAGTTCAGTCCTGTTTCTCTGAATGTGACTGACTGGATGTACTCTCTTCACCCTCTGACATGGGAGCTGGCTCTGAGCTCATCTGCCTGGCTGTGTGTTTCCTGGATAGACCTGCCTTTTATAGTTGCCTTTTGTATCTCTGCTTCTTTCTGTATCTCTGCTTCTGTCTCCTTGAACCCCTGTTGGCCTCGGCAGATGGCCGCTAACACTGAGTCTGGTTCTACTGGAGGTTTGTTCCTGTTAAAAATAGTTTTTTTTTCTCTCCACTGTCGCTACAAGCATGCTTGGTTTGAGGGATTGTCTCCTAGTCAGTAAGTCGATGCAATCGACAGTTTTTTCCTTAGATAGAAAACTTTGAATAAATTTGACTGGATGATCTGGTGAACTGTAAAGTTCCTTGAGATGACATGTGTTGTGAATTGGCGCTATATAAATAAACTGAATTGAATTAAATTGAAAGAAAAGAGAAATTGAAACACATCTTATCCATATCATGATTTTTAATACCAGGCCGTTTAGAAACAACTCAATCAAAGACTGACATTTTAAATGCACTGATACTCATCCTTGTACTCGTTGTCTTCCAATTGTCCAATTGAGGACCGGAGAGCGGAAGCAACAGTCAGACTCTCAGACTAGCCTCTCCCCAGTCACCTCCTCCGGCTCTACTGTGAGAAGCCCAAAGCGCTCCAGGGCCAGCAGGGAGACACAGATCCTGGCCCGACTCCTGGGCTTCCTTGTGGTGAAACATGCTTGGACAAAAGTAGCGTCCAGTGGGCATCTGAAGAAGATGGGGAAGAGAAGCAACTCTGCTCTGAGCCTCTCTGGATGACTGAGCTCCTCACCCTCTCTCTAAGAGAGAGCTCAGCCACCCTGCAGAGAAAGCCCCTTTAAGCCGTTTCTATCTAGGATTTCATTCTTTTGATCTGGATTTCCTGACGGTGATGTTCGCAACTCCGAATGACTCAAATAAAAATGTTCCCATTTTGGTTCATCTCTCTCTTACCACAGCTGATCTGTGCAGCCTCCGGATCACCCCTCCAGATCAATCTCCTGCTCCATTCTCCCCTCATTTGTTATAAGTGTTAGACTTGAGCAGGAGCTGTCCTTGGTCCTGAGGAGGGCAGGCTACCTTTTTCCTGTCCAACATTATGGCCTCTGGCTTTTAGAAGATAATTTTCATTCCGGCAACTTTGGTATTTGGATAGTACTTGTCTCAAGATTATTATTGCCCTTCCCAATGTTTTCTTTTAAGAAGCAAAGTTTAGGATAACTCATGTTATCAGCTGTCAGAGCTTCAAATGCATATCCAGCTCCACCAGTGGTACTGGTACTAAAGTTAAAGAAATTACAGATAAGTCACCATGCATGATGTCAATGAAGGCATCATAAAGGACAAACAAGGCAACTCCCACTCCAAGCAATGTTTTTGACAAACATATTTGTTAGTGTAGTGTAGAAAGCCCTGAGGTATTCAGCTAGGGAAGGAACAGTTATATCAGAGTCTTGTAAGCAAAATAGTTCCAATACGTATCATCTATTTAGTGCATGAAGAAAATAAGTGGCCTCCAAAACATGCCAACTCTATGGAGTTAAATTGAATCCATTATTGTTGCAATCAAATAACCTGTTTTGCAATTAGAAATCTAAGGGAAAAAACTGCCTAGAGACAGCTTTGAAATCTTTGGGATAATGATGCAGGTAGGTTGTAGTGGACTAGAACCTTGAAAAGCTTCTTAATCGACTTTTTTTTTGTCTCTTTTCAAAGTTTTTTATTCTATACTTTATTAATTTTTTCCCAAATACATATTTTTTAATATTCTATCCCCTTCTATTCTATTCACTTTTTGAATATTCTATTTTCATGTTGTTAAGTGTTATTATTCAAATTTCTCCATTTCAGATTAAGCCCTACTATTATAATTATTTTTCACATTATATAATAAAGATCACATTCTTCATAGTTCTGGGGGCGGGAAGCAAAAACAAATTTCTTCTCGTCTGTATGGATATTAGTAACAACATTTCTATTAGTCAATGTGCGAATCAACAGTGAGAGTTTTGTTAGACTTAAAGTGAAGAGAAAGTGATAAAAATGCAATTTGAAAAGAATACAATTTGTAAAACAAAATTTGGAAAAAATAACATTGGCATATACACTCACCGGTCACTTTATTAGGTAAACCTGTCCAACTGCTCGTTAACGCTTAATTTCTAAGCAGCCAATCACATGGCGGCAACTCAGTGCATTTAGGCATGTAGACATGGTCAAGACAATCTCCTGCAGTTCAAACCGAGCATCAGTATGGGGAAGAAAGGTGATTTGAGTGACTTTGAACGTGGCATGATTGTTGGTGCCAGAAGGGCTGGTCTGAGTATTTCAGAAACTGCTGATCTACTGGGATTTTCACACACAACCATCTCTAGGGTTTACAGAGAATGGTCCGAAAAAGAAAAAACATCCAGTGAGCGGCAGTTCTGTGGGCGGAAATGCCTTGTTGATGCCAGAGGTCAGAGGAGAATGGCCAGACTGGTTTGAGCTGATAGAAGGGCAACAGTGACTCAAATAACCACCCGTTACAACCAAGGTGGGCAGAAGAGCATCTCTGAACGCACAGTACGTCGAAGTTTGAGGCAGATGGGCTACAGCAGCAGAAGACCACACCGGGTGCCACTCCTTTCAGCTAAGAACAGGAAACTGAGGCTACAATTTGCACAAGCTCATGGAAATTGGACAATAGAAGATTGGAAAAACGTTGCCTGCTCTGATGAGTCTCGATTTCTGCTGCGACATTCGGATGGTAGGGTCAGAATTTGGCGTCCACAACATGAAAGCATGGATCCATCCTGCCTTGTATCAACGGTTCAGGCTGGTGGTGGTGGTGTCATGGTGTGGGGAATATTTTCTTGGCACTCTTTGGGCCCCTTGGTACCAATTGAGCATTGTTGCAACGCCACAGCCTACCTGAGTATTGTTGCTGACCATGTCCATCCCTTTATGACCACAATGTACCCAACTTCTGATGGCTACTTTCAGCAGGATAATGCGCCATGTCATAAAGCTGGAATCATCTCAGACTGGTTTCATGAACATGACAATGAGTTCACTGTACTCAAATGGCCTCCACAGTCACCAGATCTCAATCCAATAGAGCATCTTTGGGATGTGGTGGAACGGGAGATTCGCATCATGGATGTGCAGCCGACAAATCTGCGGCAACTGTGTGATGCCATCATGTCAATATGGACCAAACTCCCTGAGGAATGCTTCCAGCACCTTGTTGAATCTATGCCACGAAGAATTGAGGCAGTTCTGAAGGCAAAAGGGGGTCCAACCCGTTACTAGCATGGGGTACCTAATAAAGTGGCCGGTGAGTGTAAAAACTACAAATTAAAGTTTAAAGAAAAAAAGATCTATGAAAATATTACATTTTCTCTTTTATCTAGAGGTTATTCAAAGTTTTATTTCTAGATTTTTTTTACAAATTTACAAAACATCTTTCCTTGCAACAACAATGGAACCCAGTTCCCTCCATACGTTTCCCCCTAATTAAAAGGAAGCGAAATCAGCGCCGACTCAGAGCTGATAATCTAGATCTTAGAGGGTCAGGTATAACAGCTGTTGGCCATCTTGCTTAACAATCCCAGCTTGTGTTCGGTCCCCTGGGGTTCCACCATACGGAGATTTACAATCCTCAGTGCGATCTGTTGGCAGCCATGATCAGCAATGCAACTTTGGTGATGATTGCAATTAGATGCATCCCTGTCACATTAACATCACAATGGGGGGCTATAAATTCAAAATAGATGTTTTAGTAAGTTATCACACCGGTATATTTATATGAATGCCAACAACAAAAAACATTATAAAAATACTTAATAAAAACAAAACATAACTTTATGTACAGGTTTTCTTTTTGTTAATGAATCTTGCCCTACTGAGAGTTTATGAAGCCTAAATCTGTGTTTTAAATGGTCCAATATTGTGTCAGAAAGCTAAAAAAATAATGTACCAGTTGAATAATATGAGAAGCTATTAGTCAGCTTTATATATTTTAAACCATAAAAATTATACTTTTTCTGAGAACTACAACTTTTAACGAGTTATTTGCACCCTAGGGCGTAACTACGTCACCAATCCCACTAAAAATGGAATGACTCTTTACTTGTCATTTAAGATTAAATATTTATCTGACACATCTTAAACATATATATCTAAATAAATATTTAAAATATCAATTTAAAATTAGATTACAAAAAACATATATATATATTTTATTTTTTATATAATATATATATATATATATATATATATATATATATATATATATATATATATATATATATTTTTTTTTATGTCTTAATCGGGATCATTGGGTGGGCTCTCTATTGGCCAGCTGCCGCTGGTTTTATCTAATTTCTGAGGCTTCCGCGTGCCTTAACCTTTTTTTAATGTTGTTGCATTTAACCGAAAATGGTGCAAAAAACCTGCAGCCATTAATGACTTGATGTTTCTGTCATTCTGCTCAAGGTGTCTCTTCGTTACTCCGTCCATTCGATCTGTTAACCAACTGGTTTCTGGCACCGTAAGGAGTCTCTCCAGCCTATTTACCGCAGAGCCGAGGAGTGTAAACAGACGGGATTCCTCAGTGTTTGAATTTCATCTGTGAAAATGATTTATTTAAATATTATTCTGATACTGTCATTATAATACAAACGGTTGCAATGTTTTCATTACAGAAGCCTCACACAATACTAAAAGATAAGGGAAAAAAAAGAGAGAACCAGGGTTCTTTAGAACTTTTGACAGCTTAACAGACAGACAGAACCGCATCGAGAATAATGGTACATTAGTAGAAGAAACAAACACATTGAGAGTGGTTGAAACAGAACAAAGGGATAGCTTAGTGATAAAAAAATAAAATCTCACAGCTCGAGATGTCAGCATGAGCTCCTCTACTTATTGGTGGCAGAGACTGAGAGGCTTGTAAGCCACCATTACTCTTTCCAATAACAATTCAACTTTAGGAGTTTATTTCTTCTCCTTCTTTGGGCTGAATTTTATTCCATTACTGCTACAAACAATCAACACATTCTTAAGTAGAAACAAACATAAAAAAAAAAAATGCTTTGTAAATGATGGTTGAAAAAAATTACAATCCAGAAAAAAAACATTTTAATAAAAAAAAGGGTCTTTTGGAGTAACCTTGTGTTTATTTCCATATATCTCTACATTTTATTCTTACAAACACTATTTTTTCAAAAATTCTTACAGATACGGTTTATATTTTTCACATTACATTTTTTTCAAATTTCATTTTAGAACTTTTATTCCAAGCCCAATACGAATGCCTGCTCTGGACGCCTAACGGACCAATAAAAATATTAAAATGTTAAAATACAAATGTCACCAACATGAATGCAGACCAAGGCTTTCATTTTTAAATGTTTTTATTTGTTTTGTTTTTCAGATTTGCAATAAGAAAACATGTTCTTTACTTGCTGCAATAATGGAACAAAATTTTCTCCATAGAGCATTAGTATTGGGCTTGAAATGGAAAGAATGTTATTTGTACACAAAATGAGAAAAGAAAGAAAGTAAAAGTAGATAGGAAAAAGTGAACTAAAATAAAAAAATAATTCAACAAATAATAATAATAAATTATCATTATTTTTTCCCAAACTTTTATTGTCATTACACTGTCACAAGTCCAGAGCAATTAAATTAACAGCATTTAATCTCTCCCCTTGGGGAGCAGTGGGCTGCCATGGTGGAGCAGTGTGGGGTTAAGGGTCTTTTCTCAGAGACCCAGAGTGGGAGTCTGTGGGAGTGGGCCTCAAATTCATAACCTTATTTCATGACCTAATTTCTAAGCTGTATGCCCTAACCACTAGGCCGTCACTCTCCCTAATCATTATTTAATTAATAATTTAATGTTTTTTTTCTTTGGAAAAAATAAAATCAGAGAAAACAAAAACTCATATTTTCTTTGGATACATTTCTTAAAAGTTGCATTTCTTGTTCGAATTTTTATTTTTTGATTTTCATTTATAAAATGTGTTTTTGTTTTTTTGTAACAGTAATGGGACAAAATTCACTCCATAGTCATGAAGTGGTCATGAAGGAGGAGGGGTTTGTGATATATCGATTTATATATATATATATTAATACATATTCTCATTTTGATTACAAAACAAAACAAAAAATAATTGTCAGTTCATTTTCAAGAAATGGAAAAAATCCACTTTGGATTCTTTAACACGTGAATATGAGTACATGATACTATTTTTACAAATACAGAACATTACTGGCCTCTGCCTTTTCAAATGGCTCCAAGAAACCAACAGAAATAAAACGTTTACATGCTTCTTATTTCATTTAAAAGTTATACAGATCTGCAACCTTATTTTTTTTATTTTACACGACGGTCAGAGAAACCGTCCACTCAGGCTTGGCAACGCGCTTCTAAAGCATCCAGACAAACTTTTCTACGGGAACCAGTAACTCATTCCTGGAAAATAAGACAAATTTTTTTTTCCTTCTTCTTTCTTGCAAAATAAACTTTCTGTACTATATTATATAACAGCTCTCGTTTAAAAACAATCAGCTCCCAGTCACGGCAGAGCGGCGAATATGAGACTAGCGATGGTAGATTTACCGTTCAAATGCACCCAGGTTAGAATCGAAGGGATTAGGCCGCCCTGGACTCCTCTCCGTCGCTCTGGCGTGTCGCTGGAGGCTGCTGATCAGAGGACGTCTCGGGGTCTTCCGGAAGCACGCTGTGCTCCATCAGCCTGTAGAACCTCACTGCTGAATCAACAAGTTTCCCCTAAACCCATTCTTTGGCAATGCATTACACTATACAGGAGAGGGGATTCTGCTTAATCTGCAAAATGAAGTACGGGCTTAAAGTAGGATTATTGCATGTTGTGTTGTCATGTTGCTGATTAATATTAGCTTATAACACAGCATAAATGATTAGATGCATAATCATGCTGTTTGTTTGGCCACTTGTATGTTTGGGGTGCAAAGACATAAAAAAATGTGCTATTGACCAGCATGTACTTCAGTTAGGAGCTGATCTTAATGCAGGATAAATGCAACATCAGTGTGGTACTCATGGAGGATAACTTTCCTCTTCGGTATAATTATATAAAGGAGATAGTTGCTGCTCTCTCATACATGGATGTTGCAGTTTGAATTGCTGAATTAGGCTAAAAATGCACTATTACAGATTCTTTTCAGTTCAAGTCTCTTTCTGATGACATTATAAGGATCTGTGACTATTTGATAATATCTGCCTAAATATGTTGTAATTTTCCTCTTAACATTTAAATTGCTGCTTGTACATAAAAACTTTTCTTTAAAAGTTATATTTTCTACTCATGGAGGTCGCCATGTTTTCACCTGTGCAATGCATGCTGGGTTAATGATGCAGGTAGGTTGTAGTGGACTAGAACCTACAGGAACACAGGAGTGCTAACATTTCTGGAGTTTTTATGTTGTGTTGAATTGGTGTAAATTTACACGTCGGTGCTTCAAAGTGTTCATGAGCCCTTCTACATGAGATATCTATTGAAACAAGCTAATTTGATTGGTTTATGAAGTTTAATCCAAAATTTTTACATGTCTGTTTGGTCAACACTAGATCAGGTTAAAATGCCGTCTGGCTACGTCCAGTCTCCTGGGTCCTTCCAGGACCTTTTGGATGAAGTCAATAACATGGCTAATGCCCACATACTCTTTATGTTTCCATCCGTTTCTTAGTTTTATCCCCTCAATGTTTAATAGCAAGAGATCACAGGATGTCATTACAGTTCACTCCAAGTTGAAATAAAATGAAATCAAGTCTGTTCTCTATGTTTCTTGAATGAATGAGGCCACTCAAACTGAGCCTGGTTCTGCTGGAGGTTTCTTTCTGTTCAAAAGGAGCTCCCTCACCAATAACTGGAGCATTAAGGAGGTCCCTCACCAATAACTGGTGGCCACAACTTATCCACCTCGTACCCACTTATTAGTGACGTCTGGCCATGACTAAACATCCTGTAAAAAACATTTCTGTGCATCTCACCAGACGGGATCCTTAGGAACAACACCCTTAATAGATTAAATGCAACATTTACCATTGTGAATTTATATAAAACTAGTGTATAGTTTCAGAATTTAACACCTCATAAATGTGTCAAAACTTTTCAGGATTTATGGACAAATATAGCTGAGTATCATCAAAATAACAGTGGAAACTATTCCCATCCTGTCTAAAACATTGTAGCCATTGCTGCCATGGGTCACGCTGACAGAAGCAAACCAGGGACTACCAGACCCTCTAAAGACCATCAGTGTGTCACCAATACAAGTCAAGACACAAGGACTGGGCTGTGACTCAAATCAGCAACCCAGAGTTTCACTTGATGTTGCTGTTAGCGCATAGCCTTTGAGAGACAAGAGTTCACCAATGGGTTGGCTTTCTGGGAAAATCTGCCAATTGTTTATTTTAAAATCAACACTTTGTTGTCTGAATTTAACCCTGTGAATTAAAACCATTTCTTTGGAGAAACTAACTGTCTCATTGTTGAATTAGACTAAACAAGTGTAGCGCTAAAACCGTACTATCAACATATGACACCAAAACTGGATATTTAGCACATTTGATTTTTCTATGTAATATTTACTGTATTGGCAAGATCTAACATGATTAGCAAAAGCTGAAGTGAAATTGGAAGATAATGATTCAGTCATTTGGTTTTCAGTAGAATATTTGTTGCAAACAACTTCAATTAGAAACAAAGGCTCTTGCTTAATTCACAAGAACGAGAGTACGGACTCATTTCTTTGCTAAGTATTTTGTTGACAAGAACAAAAGAAAGTATGGACTCTGGGAGACTTAGCTTGTCTGGAGCTGCATTTTACCTCCTGTTTTTAATAGTCTCTAGATAATAATGAATTGTCACTTTTTTCATTTAGTGGGTGGATAATAATTAATCCAGTTGGATAAACACGAATCTAATGAACAATTTGATAAATAAAACAAAAAACCTCTTTCAGAGCCAGCGTTTCTTCACACATGGCTATGCAGAAAGAGGGCTGCTGCAGATGGGCTAATGTTAGCCCTGGCTGCTGCAGACGGGCTAACGTTAGCCCTGGCTGCTGCCGATGGTCTAATGTTAGCCCTGGCTGCTGCAGACGGGCTAACGTTAGCCCTGGCTGCTGAAGACGGGCTAACGTTAGCCCTGGCTGCTGAAGACGGGCTAACGTTAGCCCTGGCTGCTGCCGATGGGCTAACGTTAGCCCTGGCTGCTGAAGACGGGCTAACATTAGCCCTGGCTGTGTTTAGCCTCAGAGATCTGCTAGTTGCCACAGTCTTCTCAACATTTAAACTTTTGTTAAAATCACGCAATAAATCAGTAATGGGCCATATAGTGATGCAAAAAGTATAGTGTTTTCGCTTCAAATTATCTTAAAACATATTTTTAAAGACCGGCAACAGAAAAGAAAACTTGAACTTAATACTCTGAGCTCTGTAAGCGCTCCACTGGAAGAGGCTGCTGTTGTGGTGCATGCTGAGACATGCACAGTAGCTACCTATTGTGGTTTCTACATTATCATCAAATTTCAACCAGCTCCAGTTTAAACTGAACATTTTTAACGTTACTCGTTACTATTTTGGCTGCACCGAGCCAGGGCTACAGAACCAAGCATACATCATTTACCCAGAATGTATTGCAGCGTCAACAACTGTATGTGTCACAATGTCTAATTTAAATGTATTGAAACTAATCAGCTTACAGTAATTTTACTGTATTGTTTAAACATTTAAAATAAATATTTCTCAAAAAAACAGTCTATTATTACATCTAATGGTGGATCCCTTTGAAGATCTTGAAACTGCTTTTCTATAAAGTCCAGGAAATGTTGTATCAGATTGTCAGAATGTGTTAATCCTAAATCTTATTCGCATACAAAAGAAAAAAGGAGAAACTCCTTGGATACATGAGCTCTGTTTGAAACTGAAAAACAAAAAGTTCAACCAAATCCAACACAATTCACCTTAAGGTAATGGTGTAAATATTATAACTAGCAAAGTTTTTCTTCATCGCCTTTCTCTGGTATGTGTGTACAAACAGAAAAGCATAGTTAAAGGGCAGGTTTGTGGCGTGGAAACTGAAAACTATTCCATTTCGTTACTTTTCCCTCCTTAAATGTGACGTATTTACTCATCCTCTTCCCTTATTTGTGGTGTGTGTGTGAGTGTGTGGGGGTCAGATCCTTGATGGGAACTCAGAAGGAACATAGAACAACCACGCTCTCCATCAACAGTCTCTCTAACAACAGTTAGTTACTTTCCTGTCTATTATTCCTGTGAGACATTAGAAGAAATCCTCCAAGGAGACTAGGGAACTCCTTTTGGTTTGAAGAAGCAGCCACTCTACTCCAGAACTCCCTGCAAGGCTGAGCTTAATTCAGCCTCCATTTTCCTGAATCTGGATCTTTTGGTGAGAGTAAAGCTTTAAATGCATGCACACCAGTGAATTGACAACTTTTATTTGTTTTTTGTTTTTTTGGCTTAGCTTTCTGGAGGAATGTCCATCTTTCTACCAAGCTGTACTCAAGAACAAGAAATAGATGAATACGAATGACAAAATTCATTCCAAATTTGTAACATATCTAGAAATGTACAGGTTAAAAAAAAATAGGACTTCTTCAGATTAAATGAGAAAAAAACTCAGAAGCCAATTGATGTGTTTGAAGCTAGACTCTGGGGTTTTAGAGACTTTTTGCAGTTTTTACCATCATGAATTATCAGGAAAATTCAATTCCAAAGCAAGATAGTGCTAAAGGTTATACTTTTAGTATGGTAGAGACATTGGCTGTATCCGTATATATGCCCTAACCCCTATAAGGAGGAATATATAGTGGTTTACGTCATTTTATACAAGTGTCTGAATGTCTAGAGGATGAAAAAGTAGTGCACTCAAAAATTCCCACAAATGCCTTGTAAAGTATGATCATCCATGGTCACAACATGAGCAGATATATCCCAGCATCATGGAATGCGTGTGGAGAGCTGGAGTCCGATGGTGACCAATTAGGAGCAAAACGTAGTAATCATCTGTCTGAACAAACAGTTCATAAGTTCTCTATAAAGTCCACTATATAGTATCGTATAGGTTGACGAATTGCACCCTGTGCAAAAACTCTTTTCAGGCTCAAAAAGGACTAAATAAACACTACCAGGATGAAAGGCTTGGCATATTTAGCTTTAATTTCTCATGAACATTTGGCTTGTGGTGTTTATCTAATTATTTTAAAATGTGTTGACTTAGAACTTCTTTTAGAATTTGATCCCAGGAGTGTAGCTTTGGTGTCATCAAACCAGAATCAATTTAACCCAAATTGTCTATCATCCTGCAATAAAAGCTCCTGATTGGAGTTTATACTGCACAGACGCCTTGAAATGAATAAATACAGATATAATGGCAAGTATTTAGTAAAGTATACTACTTAGGGATATTATTTTAAGGGTATATTTTAGATATTTAAGGGTAGATTTAATTATTTGGAAATGTATTTGATTATACATTTACATGTATTAATCTCTTGCTATATTTTTCTATATCATGTTGTCCCCATGGAGTACAGGAGATGGTTGAACTAATGCTGCACCTTTCAATCCTCTTAGTGATGTTGGGGAAACACAAGCACATGTGCCATATTTTCTTTTCCAAATTATTCATGACTGTCTTCATAGTTCCATAGCAAACATTTTAATGCCAATGTCATTATACAACGTGTTGCTTTTGATGAATGCAAATCAAGGCTTCAGTTAAGGGATGTATTTTTTCTCTTTTGAGAGTTAAATCTTGCAGAATGTGTCCCATTAAAGGTGGAAAAAGTTTGGAAATGATTTACCTCCGATTCAATATTTAACAGGAGAAATAGTTTGCATTTCATAAAGAAGTGTGATCAGGTTTCAGATCCATTGAAGTTTAGAGTTGAATAGATTCCTCTTCTGATGAGGCGCCCGCTGGGCGAAACATTGGTGTAAAATCAGTCATCCAGCTGTCACACATCAGCAGTTACAATAAGTCATAAAATAGAGACTTTGTTTGTTTTATTCCTACTTAGGTTGCATTACAAATTAAAATGACAAAGGGGGGGAGGGGCATTATTTTCACACCAAAGCTAGCACAGAAAAATAAAAAAAAACACAGTTCATAACGCCGTAACAAGTATTGGCCTCGTGTAGGTTTGATATTTTCCTCTGCTTTAAAACCTTCAGCCCAAGCATGCACGTCTTATAATGAATCACTAACAAGATGTTAAAATTATGCACAGCTGAAATGCGGACGGCTAATATGGCTGAAAGAGAAACGGAAACAGAAGGAACCTTTTAACTTCAAAGGTCAACATCAATCGTCTAATTTGACACATACTGTTTTTAGATTGATCTCACCTGGAGGCTAGAGGGCCTATTCACAATGATCCATGGCCGATATCAGCAGCAGCTATGTATACAGCACATACATTAGTTCTATGTGGTTCAAATAAAACAGACATATATCTAGGATCATATATACTACACAAATATAGATTCTTTGATTTTCTTGTTTACTTTTCAGCAATGAACACGAAAATGTCAACATCGAATAAGAAAGTCATTCTTCCATGAGAGTTACCCAATGAGATAGAGTCCAGGTGTTTTTCACGCGGCTTCTCCGATGGCGTCTGTAGAAAAAAGGTGATCCTTCCGCTGCAGTCGTGACCGGTGTTTATAGTGGCTAGTAACAATATGCTAAGTGCAAGAGCAGAAGTGGGGAGGAAATGAGGGGTAAACTGTGCTGTCCGCGTGGTGGAGCTCCAGAGGGGGTGGATCATGGTGAGCAGGTTACGAAGGGAGGTAAAACAGGCAATTACTTTTTCTTTTTTTCCCTCTGTTTGCTTTCAAAGCCAACAGTTGAGCTAGAATATGGGAGAGACTTATGACTGTTCTTTAAATTATAACAAGGCATCCCTCACCAAGCCACACACCAGAAGCAGGACGGCAAGTCCAAAGCTGCCCAATATTCTTGTACCTGGAAAGAGACAAACACAGGATAAACAGGTGGTTACAACAAGCTTGAAAGACACCATGTTTGTTAGGGGTGTGGGAAAAAACCAAGTAGTGTTATATCGAGATTTTCGGCTGCCTTGTACATCTGAAGTTGAGGCACTCATAGGTGAAGACGTGGACTGACTCAAACCCCAAACAACATAGATACCAAAATAATAAAAATGATCAATGTCTTCTTATAAACATTTACAGCACTTGCTCTTTTATCTATATATTTAATTTTGAAATCTATGAAAAACATCGCAAAACCTCATGGTATTGCAATATTGTGATAATATCGTATTGTGACTCTAGTATCATAGCATGTATCGTATAGCAACACCCATGCCAATACTCCCCCTTAGTGTTTCTAGACCTGATTGGTGACATGTTGGGTGTGCAGCATCTAAATATGGTCGCATAAGGACATGGTGTCTGAATTTCAGAGCCAGAGCATATTGCAGAAGAAACTGAGATGTTTATTTGCTAAACAGGTCATCGTTGTGGCCTTCAAAAGACCCAATGACATTAGATTAGATCCGTCCCCAAAACAGTGATGTTATATATGCTGTTAAATATGGAGTCAAGTTTGTTCAGTCATCATTGACAGAAATTGACATACTTGTGTCATTGGAAAAAAGTATTCAACTTTTCACTCCACTTAAATAAATGATCAATGGATTTCACTTTATGGCACTTTATTTTATCTTTGCAAAGAGAGGACAGTTCATCATACGGCCGTTAATTGCATGGTAATCAGACCTGTTCTGATCTGGCCCTGTTTGTTCCCCCTTACTTACAATAATGAAAAGTAGTCAGAGTAATAAAAACTGCAGACACTTCTGGAAACAATAACATGTTATGAATAAGTGGAAAACTTTTTTTCAGAGTAAATAGCATAAATCAATATATGAAATAAGAGGAATCTAAATTTTTCTGACCAGTTTGATAGATAGAAATAGCTAAAAAAAAGTCCAGAAATTAAACTTTGACAAATGACTTCGTTTTTTTGAAACTTTTCAAAACTTAATTTAAAACTTTTTTTGTTTTTATTTATTGTTATTTTGCATTCTGTTTAAAACTGTTTCAAAACCCAAATCCTCTCTTCACTGAAGGCCAATAGAAAGGCTCTCTCCTGCATACTAACTAATTAAAATGTTGTTTCTGTTGTTAAGCAGACCAATAGAAACGTGTTTTTGCTCCTCAATCCAGACGAAAATCTGCCCCAGAAGTAAAGAGAATGTGATCCTAAAACACTATATGAAAAGAATTAATTTCTTAAAACTTATCCAATGAAGAGAAAAAAAAAAAAAAATAGAAAACATAAAATCTGTTCATAAATCTTGTTGTTTTTTGCAAAATACAAATATTTGTTATTTAATTATTCCAAAGGGATTATCTAGGTGGTTTGTGTCCTTTGAAGGATGCATCAGGACATTCTTTATTTGTAATTGAATGAAGTAGAAACATGCTTTCTGTACATAAGCATAATTTTTGTATAGCCCTTCTAGATAGATAGATAGATAGATACACTATATTGCCAAAAGTATTTGCTCACCCATCCAAATTATTGGAATCAGGTGTTCCAATCACTTCCATGGCCACAGGTGTATAAATTCAAGCACCTAGGCATGCAGACTGTTTTTACAAACATTTGTGAAAGAATGGGTCGCTCTCAGGAGCTCAGTGAATTCCAGCGTGGAACTGTGATAGGATGCCACCTGTGCAACAAATCCAGTCGTGAAATTTCCTCGCTCCTAAATATTCCACAGTCAACTGTCAGCTGTATTATAAGAAAATGGAAGTGTTTGGGAACGACAGCAACTCAGCCACGAAGTGGTAGGCCACGTAAACTGACGGAGCGGGGTCAGCGGATGCTGACGCGCATAGTGCGAAGAGGTCGCCAACTTTCTGCAGAGTCAATCACTACAGACCTCCAAACTTCATGTGGCCTTCAGATTAGCTCAAGAACAGTGCGCAGAGAGCTTCATGGAATGGGTTTCCATGGTCGAGCAGCTGCATCCAAGCCATACATCACCAAGTGCAATGCAAAGCGTCGGATGCGGTGGTGTAAAGCACGCCGCCACTGGACTCTAGAGCAGTGGAGACGCGTTCTCTGGAGTGACGAATCGCGCTTCTCCATCTGGCAATCTGATGGACGGGTCTGGGTTTGGCGGTTGCCAGGAGAACGGTACTTGTCTGACTGCATTGTGCCAAGTATAAAGTTTGGTGGAGGGGGGATTATGGTGTGGGGTTGTTTTTCAGGAGCTGGGCTTGGCCCCTTAGTTCCAGTGAAAGGAACTCTGAATGCTTCAGCATACCAAGACATTTTGGACAATTCCATGCTCCCAACTTTGTGGGAACAGTTTGGAGCTGGCCCCTTCCTCTTCCAACATGACTGTGCACCAGTGCACAAAGCAAGGTCCATAAAGACATGGATGACAGAGTCTGGTGTGGATGAACTTGACTGGCCTGCACAGAGTCCTGACCTCAACCCGATAGAACACCTTTGGGATGAATTAGAGCGGAGACTGAGAGCCAGGCCTTCTCGTCCAACATCAGTGTGCGACCTCACAAATGCGCTTCTGGAAGAATGGTCAAAAATTCCCATAAACACACTCCTAAACCTTGTGGACAGCCTTCCCAGAAGAGTTGAAGCTGTTCTAGCTGCAAAGGGTGGACCGACGTCATATTGAACCCTATGGATTAGGAACGGGATGTCACTTAAGCTCATATGTGAGTCAAGGCAGGTGAGCAAATACTTTTGGCAATATAGTGTAGATAGATAGATAGATAGATAGATAGATAGATAGATAGAAAAACCAACCTTAAACAGAGGGGGTGGAGTTAGATTCCAGCTTTCAAAAACCTAGAATGCAGCAATTGAGTTTCCTTCCTACTATCATCGCAACCCCAACCCCTATACGAGGGAACAGAAGACCTCGCCTATTCAGCCAGGTCAACAATTCCCTTTAACGACCCCCCTTTCAGAGACATAGACAGGTATGGGGCATTGCAGGCTAACAAAGAAGCCAAACGACCCCCATTCCAAAGGGGTGGACCCTTTCATCTGTTTCAATTTGCATGTTTTCTTAACAAACACAAGGCTTTGTAGGGCTACTGTATAAAACCTGGAACTCAACGCTATTTCCGACATTTGGAATTGAAAAAGCTTCCTGGATGGAAGAGAAACGTCTACAAATTTGGAAACAAAGACCAGTGGACTGTTTTTTTTTACTTTTTTGGAATTACTATGTCCTGGTGAGTGAGGATCTTCACCAGCATCATCACATTTCCATTTCTTAAAGTGCAGCAGTGATGTAAACAATATGGGAGAAATAACTTCCAAAAAAATGGAAGTTCAGAGTATTTTTCCATGTCATGCTGGGTTACTGTTTAGAGAGGAACTGTCCTAACTAGATAAGCTACTTGGGAAAACATTAGTTCTGACGTGCAGCAGGCAGGTATTATTAGGGTTTAACAGACTCACACATCATCAATAAGAATAACCCCAGGGTAACTGGATCTGCTCCTTTTCATCTCTCTGACATGACAACTGGCTCAGAGCCAAACAGAACCACCTGCGGAGCTAGTTTAAAGTTAATGTTGACGCATAAATGCTCGTTTTGAAGGATTGTTGTAGAGTCAACAACACAATGCAAGTGATTATTTACTGTCTCTACCTGCTCATCCAGGAGGAGAGAATCCTGCAAAGTTAATGATTGCAAGCAATCACTTAACTTTGCTTAGATAGAAATGTTGAACCAGTCTGACTGGATTATCTGGTTAAAGGGTCTCTGTAAAGCGAAATGTGTTGGGAACTGGGGCTATACAATTTAACTGAATCAAGTGTTGTCACCCCCCCCCCCCCCCCCCCCCCCATCAGGGAATGATCCCAGTGGGACTTCTGCTCCTCCCGCTGAGGCTCCAGACAGGGGAGATATTCTGTCTGGGATAATAAGACAGACACCGCTCCTGTTACTTTCTGCAACGGTCACTGAGACTTTTGCCACAGTTTGATAAAAAAAAAAAAGAAAAAAAACTTCCGGAACACAGGAACTTTTGACACTATGTGTGGCGGAACGGTTAATACTGACAGAAACAAAATAAACCCACAGAAACATCCTTGAATCCTCACAGAGGTATAAACGCAAGAAAACCTCCATTTTATGTCCTGAACTAGGCAGGTATTTACCATTAGGCAATACTAGGCAGTTGCCTAGGGCTCCAAGTTCCTGGGAGCCCCAAAAAATTCTGTTTACATGTATGGTTAATAAAACTATTTCTTATTTGTGCACATCAATTATGTTTTTGATAAAAATCCTTTTGCAAAAAAATGCCTTCAGAACCTTAAAAATTTTTAAGGGTGTTCAGCCCCCAAAACCCATCTTTTATTTTTTTCCTGGGAAAACCAGCAATGGGTAACCCAAAGCCCTTTAGGAAAATTTGTTTGTTCTCTTTCACATCCTTAGCTTCATGCCCCCCCATCTCCCGGGGGGGAGATATCAAACCGCTTCACATCTGAACATTACAGTGTTTATTCCTCAGTAACTTCATTTAAAGCAGAAATGAAAAGAATATTCCGGTATGTGGCAGCTGTTTGTCTTTGTCTGTCACAGAGGACCACAGATAATCCTTTGGACAAAAAAATTTACAGAGAAAAAAAATGACAACATAAACATTTAGACTCTATTTCCCCTTTCCCGGGGGTTTGAAGTTCAGGGGTTTGTTTTTGGGGAGATTATTTAAAGAAAATTCGGCCGTCCCAAAGGGGGAAATGGCTGCAAAGGGGAAAATCCCCCTTTCACTGTGGGCAGGAGATTTTTTTAAAGGAAAAAACCAAAACGAAAAAGCTCTTTGTCACAAAGGAACACCTCATTAATGGAATAAAAAAAAAATTTTTATCGCCTTTTTTTTTGGAATGTTAAAAACCCCTTCCCCCCTTTTTTTCCCAAAAAAAGTTTTTTTCCATAGCTAATTGTCTTTTTTTGGTTTTAAAGAGGTTCTTTGTTTTAAAAAAACCCTGCGGAAATTTCAACGGTATTTTTTGCTTTTAAAAATTTTTTTTTTGAAAAAAATGAAAGGAAAGAAAGGGGTAAAATCAAAAAAACCCTTTTAAAGGGTTTGGTAAAAAAGGGCCGACCGGGCCCCTGACAAAAACTGTTTAGGGATCTTAAAAACATTGGTTTTTATATTTATGCAAATCCATTTATGCAAGTCAAAAATATCTAAATAAAATTAACAAAACTTAAAATGACCCTTGATGAGTTGTAAGAAGAATTAATTGGAGAAAAAATAATTTTTTTTTGTAAAACAATGGTAAAAGGGTTTTAAAAACGTTTGTTTTTTAAAAACGAAGAAAAAATTAAAACCTTTCTAAACGTTTGGGGGCCAAATTTTGTTTATGCACTAAAAGGGGCTGATGAAGCCGTTTGTTGCTGGGAAAGATACAAACCCAAAATTTTAAACCCATGCTTAAGGACTCCCTTTTTAAACTGGGCGGTAAAGCGGTTTTAAAAAAAAAAACCCAAAAATACAATTAACCCAAACCCGGTGCGGGCCAGGAAGCAATTTTTGGTAGTTTAAACACAATTTTCTGGCGGGGGCTTTCCTCTCTTTTACCCCCTTTTAAATTTCCCCAAACCCAAAGACATTTTGTCATTTTTTAGGGCCCAACCACCAAAATTTTAAAAATTTAAGGGAAAAGGGGGCGATTTTCCCGGGGGGTTTGAAAATCTACAATTAAATTTTCCTTTCCTTGGGGAAAAAGGGGTTTTTAAAACAATTAAAGGGGGGGGGGGGTTTTAAATTTGTTTTTTTTTGTTTTTTTTTTTTTGGGTTAAATTTTTTTAAATTTAACTTTTTTTTTTTTGATTTTTTCCCTTTTTTTTTGACTTTTGGTTTTTTGCCTTAAAAAACCTGGCTCCCGCAAGGGGAAATTTATTTTGAGCAAAAAAATAAAGGAAACCCCTTCAAGCTTTTTTAAAATTTTCCCCACCCCAGAAGTTTGGGGCATAGGAGGGGGGAAAGTAGCAAAAATTTTTCGAGTCTGATTTACTAAATTATTTCCCAAAAACCCTTTAAATTCCTTAAAACTCTTTTTGAACTTTTAAACCCCTTTAAATTTTCCCCCTTAACCAAAATTTTAAAGGGAAAGGGAAAACCTTTTTCTTTTTTGTAAACTTTTATCTTTCCACCGGGTCCCTTACTTTTAAATTTTTTAGATGATTTTTAAAGAGTTCCTTTTTCGGGATTTGGTTTTAAAAAAAGGGGACAAGGGTTCACCCAAAAGTGGGAAAAATTTAACATCCGGGTGACATTGAAGGCGATAGTTAAGGGGCAGCCTTTTATGCTATAAAAAGCCCACTTTGGCTTTTTTCAAAATGTGAATAGCCCCCACGCATTCTCTCTTCATACTTTGGATCTTGTGCTGAAAAAGGCATAAAAGTGAAAAAATTAACATAATTTCCTCAAAACCCCTGTCCCTTGACCCCCTTTCCCTAATAACCTTCAGGATTTTTTTAAAACAGGTTCCCCCCCCCCAAAAAAAGGGTTAAAATTTTGGGAATCTTTATCAAAATAGTGCATTTTATAAAATTTTAAAAAGAATCTTAAAAATATTTTCCTTTTTCTCTGCTCTGTGTCACTAAACCCCGGGGGGTTGCTCCCAGAGTGCAAAACTTAGCTTTTTCCCCCTTTCCACGGGTTTGATGATTTTGTTGGGGGGTTGTTGCTAGTTCTCTGCGTATTCCCTGGCAACCCACCCTCCTTTAAAAATTTAAAAAAAAAACCTTTTAAAAAATAGAAAGCTTGCCCCTTTGGTTTAAATGCAAGTGGTCATTTTTAAGCAAAATGAAGGAAAAAGGGAGAGAAAATACGCTCCACGGGGCCTGCAAGAGCCCTTTCCCCAATCTGGAAAAAATTTTTAAACTGCTGTATAAAGGACCCTTTGTAAAGCAAAAGAAAGGCAATATTTTCCCCCCAATTAAATTTAGAGGAAAAGAATAAAAAAAAATCCTAGATTTCTTTTTTAAAAAACCAGTTGAAAAAACTCACCCAGACCATAGTTTCTGTTGAACCGTCCTTTCCCCACCTGCTCTTACAGCAAGGGAATTTTATGGGGTTTTCTTTTAAAAAAGATTGATCTTTTTAAAAAATTAAGTCATAAGCACTCCTCTTTCCGCGATTGAAACTGAGTAGCCCAAGGAATCTGAACCTTTTTTTAGACTGCTTGATCCAGTTGAACTCTCTAAATTTTAGCAAAATTTTTTGTCTTCATTAAAGCCTTAACTTGTATTTAGTTTCCCCTTCCAACCGGGGTTTATTTAAGGGGGTTTTCCCTTTTTTTTCTCCCCCTTTCCATTTTAGATTTTGGATTAATCTATCTCTTTTAAACAGGGGATATTTTCCCAAAAGGTTTTTAAGATTGCTGAAAATTAAAACCCTCGTTTAAAAAACCTTTCCTTTTGGGACCCAAAATAAACTTGGTAAAAATTATAGACCTTTACCCAAAATCTTCCTTTCTTACCCCAAATTTTTTTGAAAAAGAAAAGTTGCCAAACAAGTTTCCCGTCACTTCCCCCCAAATGAAAATTTTGAAGATTTTTCAGCGGGCCTTTAGAGCTCATCATAGCACAAAAAACAGCTCTGGGGAAAGTCACAAATGATTATTCTCAGGGCCCAAATTTAATGGACTTGTATCTGTGTCGTCCTGTTGGATCTTAGTGCTGCATTTGATACAGTTGACCATAAAAAATTTTTTTAGAAAGACTTAAATTATTTTTTTGGGAATTAAAGGGAACAGCACAAAGACTGGTTTTAAAATTTTAACCCTAATTGATCAAAATTCATTTTTGTTCATTTTAAATTTGAAAAGATCTTAAAAACACCCCTCAAAGGTTACCTGTGAAGAACCACAGGGATCAGTGCAGGCCCAAAATTTCTTTTTTTTTTTTAAAACATGCTCCCAATTGGTAAAAATTTTTAGACACATGGGTTTAAATTTTCCCACTGTTATGTGAAAATACCCACTATATTGTTTTATAAACCCCGATGAAGCAAAAAAAAACCCTTTCCCATAAAATTACAGGCATGTTTTGAAGACAAAAAAAAACCGGGAAATGCCCTCTTAATTTTCTGCTTCTGAATGCAGACAAAAACAGAAATTTAAATTTTTTTTGGGACCAGAGCCCCTCTGAAAAAAAAAAACTAAATTAGCCAGTAAACTTTTTTTGGGGGGATTAAAACTGTTTTCAGATAAAAAATTTAAAAAATTTGGGGGAAATTTTTGGTTGGGACCTGTCTTTTAAAATCCCATATAAAAAGGGGTTTTTCTAAAATTTTCCTTTCTTTCATCTAAAGGGGGAAAACATTGCAAAAATTAGAAATACCCTTTCCGGGGGTGATGTTTGAAAAAATTTGGGTCCATACTTTTGTTACTTCAAGGGGGACTATTGAAATTTCTTTATTTTCCCCGGGAATCCACAAACTGTATTTAAAAAAGCCTTCGGGCTGACCCAAAAAATTCCCTGCGGGCCGGTTCTAATAAAAATTTTAAAAGAGAGATCATATCTCTCCTATCCGGGCCCTTCTCTTCATTGGCTTCCTGTTAAAACTTTAAAAATAGAATTTAAAATCCTCCTTCTCCCCATATAAAAGCCTTAAATGGCCAAGTCCATCTTATATCAAACGGGGTCTTTAAAAAAATTTTTTTTTTTATTGGGTTTCCTTAAAAGAGGGGACTTCGGGTCTCAATTGCAGGGTTTAAAATAGGGGGTTCCCCAAATTTCTAAAAGTAAATGGGGGGCAGATTTTTTTAAATTTTTCAGCTCCCTTCCCGTGGAACCAACTACCAGTTTTAGTCCCTGAGGGAGACACCCTGTTACTTTTAAAAGGGTAGGTTTTAAAACTTTCATTTTTGATAAAGTTATAGTTAGGGTGGCTCAGGTTATCCTGGCTATCCCCTTAGTTATGTGCTAAAAGGCTTTAGACTTTTTTGGGGGACAAAAAGGGGCCCCCCCTTTCATCTTCCTTCTTCATTCTTTTTCCTTGTTCTCCATTTGCCGAATCTTTTAGTTCAATCTCAACCTTTCTGCTCTCTTTCTTTTTTTCAGAAAATAGCCCTTTTCCTTTGTCGGGTTTCCCGTTTGGCCTTTTGACGTCATTGGGAAAAAAAAACATTTAGCTGTGCTGCTTCTATTTAACACCCTTTTTAATAGATGGTTGGGAGATCGGGGCCCGTTTTCCAGTGTGGTCCTTTTTTCTTGACCGTGGAAATGAGTGGATGTGCCTCTTCCCTCCTCCCGGCAAAGGGGGAGCTGCCTTGGAGCTCGTCTGCCTGGCTGTGTGTTTCCTGGACGGGGCCCGCCTTTTACAGCTGCTTTTTGTATCTCTGCTTCTGTCTCCTTGAACCCCAGTCGGCCTCGGCAGATGGCCGCTCACACTGAGCCTGGTTCTGCTGGAGGTTTCTTCCTGTTAAAAGGGAGTTTTTCCTCTCCACTGTCGCTACAAGCATGCTTAGTGTGGGGGATTGTATTTGAGTCAATGCGTCAATGCAATCAACTGGTTTTCCTTAGATAGAAAACTTTGTATCAATTTGACTGTATGATCTGGTTGAACTGTAAAGTGCCTTGAGATGACATGTGTTGTGAATTTGGCTCTATATAAATAAACTGAATTGAATTGAATTGAAAACTCATTTGGAGATACATTTTTTAAATATTAAATTTGTTTCAAATATGAAAAAGTTCAAAGAAATAATATATGAACAAATAAATTAAGAAAACAGCAAACTTTCCCTTAAAACCTAGTTTTATTATGACGTTTTTCAAAGTTTAATTTCTTCATTACATTTTTCTTAATGAGTAACTCTCATTAACCTGTTTGTTATTTTTCTTGTGGTTTTGTCTGTGCCTCTCAAAATACCAATAAAACACATTAAATAGTATTTAATTCACCATTAACCTAAAAATGCCTAAAATATTCACGCAGAGAATCTCCATGAAGATAAAATTTTACAGAACTGGATTTAAATCGATGGGATTTGTAGGAATATATTAGGGTAAATCTGAATAATTGTTTATGGACTATTTGGACTTTAATCATAATGAAAGAAAGGAAAATAAAAAGAAATGCTAGCTCTAAGAAAGAGCTTGATTTTATGTCGATAAATTTGGAATTCCTCTATTTTTTATTTCAACTGTGACTCCATCCTGGAGAGAAATACCAGCTGTGTCATAGACACCTTCTTTTGAGGACCAGAATTTTCACATTTTGTTCATATTTTCGACAAAGAAAATAGGTGGTTTGAGAGGGGGGGTGAAGGCAGCCGTCTATGTTAAGAAAGAAAAACCAACCTTGAAAATCAGATCTCAGCTTTCAAAAACCTACACAGCAAATTCAAAAGTGTTAAATAATATGGTGTTAGTAGACTTTCTTCAAAGGCAGTGTTAATTTAGCTCTTAATAGAGTTATATTAAACAATATAACTCTGAGGTGTCACATATTACGAGTTAAAACAGAGTGTTAAATAAATAGTGTTACATACTAAATCTGGAGGTGTTAAAATGGAAAAAAATAACACTTCGTCTATCAACTCTGAACTCCTACAGTGGATTTGACACCCAAAGAGTACATTCACAGACTCCGCCTCCAATGCTACAGGTACTGAAAGAAGCTGAGGAAAATTTACTGTTATTCAGATCCGTTTACCCAGCCTGGTAAGTAATTTCTCTCAGATGGTTTAAATATTTTATTTGCTTTCTAACTCTATGGCGTTGTTTGAGTCAAAATAGAGCCGTGTGATAGACATTTGCTACGTCGCATTAGCTACATTGCTTCGGTGATAGCCTAATCATGTTTAGCTAACTAGTGATCTTTGTAACTATAGTGTTGAAAAAAGGTTTGTAGAGGAATATTTAATGTATTTGTTGGCTAAACTCATCAACATAGATACACCTAAAAGAATCATTCGGGAAATGTTATCGTCAACACATAGAGCTAAGTGAATCCCCATCTATCTGAAGACTGTCTCCCATAAAAATCGATGCAGCAAACTGCAGTTGAATTGCAGAAATGAATCTCCTCTGCAGTGCATGAAAATATGTTTTAGTTTAAATTTAGTTCCCTTCAGAATTTGTTACAAAGCAAAGTATTGAAGTGGAAATTGGCAAAGATTGATGATTTAAATGTATTAAGGTAATAATGACTGTGTCAATTGTTGTACAATTCGAGCACAAGTTTTAGGTTCTCAAAAAAAGCCATATATATATATATATATATATATATATATATATATATAGCCAATTATTTTGTGCATTTAAAAGTTTACCTCCAAAAAAAAAGTTAACCCTCCAAAAAACCAATGTGATTATGTAAAAGTAAACATGCTACTACCCTCTAAAATCCAACCTGTGAATTGATCAGAGTTGTATGTCTGTCAAAATGACTGGCTTTACAGAAGTAACAATTAATTTACTGATTGTCTATGCAGTTCAGTAGTGCAAAAATAACCTTTATTAAATTTCCTCACAGGAGATGCTTGTAAAGGTGGAATATAGGGGAGTGCAGAAGTACATTAAAGTTCCACAAAGTGATGAATGCTTTTATTACTCCCAGTTTCTTCAAGATGGTTTGTATTCATGTGAAATTTTAAGTGGTGTAAAATAATCTCCAATGTGACTAATTTATAGTAAGGCTTTATTTTATGTTTTAGTTAAATTTAATATCAATTTTCTTTTTTTCAGTAACGGCTAAATTCTGCTGTGAGCTTCAGCTCTTCACAGAAGGTGTCCTCGTCCTGACTGATACCTCGGACACTGAAGTTGACTCAGACATTTTTGATGAACTTCTAAGGTCTGGGGTTCGAGCTTTCAGGGAAAGCAGCTAGCAACAGGTAAAACTGATTCATAATAATCTGGAGTAAATTCCTTTATGATGTTTAATTCATATTTGAATATTGGTGCAATGTAAAAAAAAAAATCCTACCCAAGTTTCTTTCTTTGAGTTAATGAATACTGTTGAATACATATCAAATACAATTATTTTGTTGTGCATTAGTCTAATTGTAATTTATGCACAGCCTAAAGCCTATAGCCAGTTATTGGTGTTGATATTAATTATTTTAAAAGCAGTAGCCTTTGGGTCAGCTACTAGAGGTTAATCAGAATATGTATTTTTGTTTTACAGATGGTGTATACAGTCCTGAGGTCAAACCCAAAGAGGGAAGAAATCTTCAACGAATATCACAAAACTAAAACGCTCTCAGATGCAACTCGTCGCAAATGGTCAACATACTGGTCGCAGATATGATAGAATCTCATGGGTATAACTCTTTTGATGATCAAACAAATCCGTATTCACTGACCAGAGTAGTGATACTTCTTTTTGTTTTCAAAAGGAGGATCCCACCCATAAGTGTTCCGACTAACTATGCCCTGGGGATAGCAACTCTTTTTCCATATCTTCAGGATCCATACTAAAAAAATGGTTATGTATGTATTCTGTCTGAAACTCCACATATATGTAATTTTGCCATGTTATTACAGTTTTGACAAATATGTGTCCCTTTGTGTAACTCCCACTGTTACTACACAGAAGTCACTTGTTGGAATGTGTGGATCTGTTGTTGCTCACTTACTGTACAAGCTTCTGGTCTTTCTGAAAGTGCTGTTCAAACAATAATTTGTTCTATTGAGGAAGCTCACCAATGTCAGACCTTTTGACAGGCAATATTCTAATAAAAGTGAGAACATGTATATTGTTCCACATTGTTACATGTTTTGAAACAACATTTTCTAATTGTGGTGCACTTTTGGAATAAATATTTGCTGAAAAGAACAAACATTGCTTCTTTCTTTCTTTATTTTTCCCAAGGGATTTTTTTATGTTCAGAAAAGTAAAATTTCCTGCATTTAGTTTTAGAGAATAACTCCTATGTAGTTAGGAAAACATTCCATGAGAGTGTTAATATTCCAATTCTAACACCGAGTTGGTGTAATTAAGTGTTAAATTATCAACTCCAGAAAGATTTATTTTTTAACACTAAATAAGAGTTACGGTGCCAACTCTCCAAAAAGAGTCAAATTAACTCTCTCTGGTGTGGACCCATATAGACACTTTAAGAGTGTTAAAATCAAATCTGACAGTGTTAATTTGAGCATGTTGGATTTGCTGTGTACAATGCAGCGATTGAGTTGATCCTGTCCCGTTATCATTGCAGCCCCAAACAGAAGACCTCCCCTACTCAGCCAGGTCAGCAATTCCCTTTAACGACCCCCCTTTCAGAGACAGACAGGTATGGGGCATTGCAGGCTAACAAAAGAAGCCAAACGAAACAACATTCCAAAGGGGTGGACCCGTTCGTCCATTTCTATTTGCTTGTTTTCTAAACAAACACAAGGCTTTGTTGGGCTACTGTATAAAACCTGGAACTCAACACTATTTTTGACATATTGAATTGAAAAAGTTTCCCTGGATGGGAAGAGAAAAGTCTTCAAACTTGGAAACAAAGTCCCTGGATTGTTTTGAATTTTCTGTTTTTGAATGACTGAGAATCTTCACAAGCGCATCAACACCTTTGTTTATAGATATTAGAGATCAGCCTGTTTTCCAGTGTGGTCCTGTTTCTCTGACCGTGACTGAGTGGATGTGCTCTCTTCATCCTCTGACATGGAAGCTGGCTCTGAGCTCGTCTGCCTGGCTGTGTGTTTCCTGGAAGGGGGCCGCCTTTTACAGTTGCTTTTCTATGTCTGCTTCTGTCTCCTTGAACCCCAGTCGGCCTCAGCAGATGGCCGCTCACACTGAGCCTGCTCTGCTGGAGGTTTCTTCCTGTTAAAAGGGAGTTTTAACTTTTTTCTCTCCACTGTCGCTACAAGCATGCTTAGTGTTAGGGATTCCCTTTGAGTCAATGCAATCAACTGGTTTTCCTTAGATATAAAACTTTGAATAAATCTGACTGGATGATCTGGTTGAACTCTAAAATGCCTTGAGAAGACGTGTGTTGTGAATTGGTGCTATATAAATAAACTGGATTGGATTAGATGTCATCCCATTATGCAAAGCCTGTGACGTAACATCAAATATCACACAATAAATCAAGATATGAATAGGTGTTTGCTTAAGTCTTTATGATTCCTATAGGCAGGTTTACCATAATAGTAGATTCAAACCCTGAAATTACATGTGTTGTGAATTGGCGCTATATATAAATAACCTGTATTAAATTGAACAGTAAATATAAATTTAGCTTTTTCTCATGATCCCAAGAGGCTGAAGCTACAAAATGTTCCATCCACCCCTGCTGAACAATCTTGTCCTTTCAGTTGTGTGAGAATATCCTCAACATAAAAGCACTACATGCCCCCTTGGTAAATATTTTATATTTCAAGCTGTTTTATCCAACACATGGTTGCCGGTTTGTATTTCATTCTCCTACCTTCATATTTTTTTACACTAAAGTAGGCCCCCCTGAAGAATGGGAACAAGAAACAATCCAAACAGTTACTAATGGTGGACTTTCCTATTATCACAACCTTAAAAACAACTGTGAGTTAAAAATGAAATGTTTAATATTGAATACGTGATTCATGAAAGGAAGGGAGTAAATATCTGAAAAGAATGTACATTAATTTCCTCAATCCAAATGTAAAAGTACTAGTTAAATAAGACATATTTCAATTGCAATATATATTAATTGTCAATATGATTTATATAAGGTGTGCGTGAATGGTTGTTTGTCCTGTTTGTCTCTGTGTTGCCCTGTCCAGGGTGGACCTTGAGATGTTTAAATGAACAAAAAAGAAAAAGAGATGATATGGAAGCATTAAGGAAAATAAGAGGCTAGAACTGCCCTCTGTGAAACAATGATTTGGAGGAAATAGAACAAAAATGAGACACACTTTGCAGTACGGAGGGAATTTGTTCTTTCATTGTTGCAATGAACAGTTTTTGTGAATTGAAATTTAAAGAAAATGTAAAACCACACGTATGTGTGTGGATTTAGACAGATTTGTGTTCAAAGCATGTAACTGACATTTTTAACATGTTTTAACCAATTGAAACACATGGTTCAAATGAGGAAAGGTGGTACATGTGATTTTAACAAAGTGTTAATGTTATACATGTGCTGAATTACATTTTTAGGCCATTTAGCAGATCTAAGCATCTGACCCCTGTTCTGGACCTTCCAGCCTTCTGTAAGAAAAAAGGATGTCTTCTTATATCAGATATCTGATTGTTCCTAATGTTCCTAACAGAGCACTTCGCTCTCAATCTGCAGGTTTACTAGTGGTTCCTAGAATTTCTAAAAGTAGAATGGCAGGCAGATCTTTTAGTCATCAGGCTCCTCTCCTGTGGAACCAACTACCAGTTTTAGTCCGTGAGGCAAACACCCTGTCTACTTTTAAGGCTAGGCTTAAAACTTTCCTTTTTGATAAAGCTTATAGTTAGAGCGGCTCAGGTTATCCTGAGCTATCTCTATAGTTATGCTGCTATAGGCTTAGACTGCTGGAGGACATAGGAACCCATTTTTCTACTTTCTGCTTCATTCTTTCTCTGTTCACCTATTACACAGTATTTGTTAATTCAATCTCTAACTTTATGCTCTCTCTGCTTGTTCTCATCATAGTAGCTTCATCTGGTCTGTTCCAGTTTTTCTGTGACTCCATCCTGGAGAAAAATATCAGCTGTGCTTCTGCCATCAACACCTTGTTTATGGGTGTTAAAGCTCTCTGACTGCGACTAACTGGATGTGCGCTCTTCATCCTCTGACATGGGAGGTGGCTCTGAGCTTCTCTGCCTGGCTGTGTGTTCCTGGGTGGGGTCACATGTGGAGCTGATTGACAGTTGCCCTTTGTATCTCTGCTTCTTTCTGTATCTCTGCTTCTGTCTCCTTGAACCCCAGTCGGCCTCGGCAAATGGCTCACGGTGAGCCTAGTTCTGCTGGAGGTTTCTTCCTGTTAAAAGGGAGTTTTTCCTCTCCACTGTCGCTACAAGTATGTTTGGTGTGAGGGATTGCTGTAGAGTCAATAAGTTAATGTAATCATTTTCCTCAGATAGACAACACTAAACCAATCTGACTTTATGATATGGTTGAATTGAGTCTGTAAAGTGCCTTGACATGACATGTGCTGTGAACTCTTTTATATAAAAAAATGAATTTAATTGTGACTGTTCTAATGAAAATGTATGGGTCGGATCACACAAGACATTTTATTGTACAAAATGTACATTTACCGAAATATGAATATATATTCCAGCACATAATCTGACACCATTCCTCCAAACAAAGTAAATGTTAAATCGGCTCTGTGTGTATAGCTCTTAAATAAGCTATACAACACATCCACACTTTAAAGCACATGCATGCTGATGGTCCAGATACATTGTAGCCATTGTAGCCACAGCTGGCCTGGGACACACCGCCATTAAAGTACCCAGCAGGGACCTTGTAAGAGTAGTGTCTTGTTTATATAATGCATCTAGTTTTCATATGAAAGTTAACTCATATGACAAATTCTTCAAAAAGAAGTATTTCCTTTGGTTATTCTACATCATTTACTTAGAAAAAAATATTCACATAATAGTCAAAAACAAGTCTCCTTGCATAACACTAAGGGCACTCATGTATTCTCCGGGCTGAAATTAAAACAGAGTGACTGAACATTTAATCCTTAATGTGTGTAATGACTTCAGTAGCACAGAGGTCCGAGGGTCAGGCATCCGGGGCCTTTTCCACTTGACTTGATTAAAATGGCTGTTAACACGTTAGAAAATGAATCAGCTGCCCATAAAGAGATGCAAAATGTCCAAGGGGAATGGGGACATCAACAGTGGAAGGACGGCCAAACAAGGACGCCAACTGACCCCTTTAACAAATATGCAGAAAAAAAAAACAGAGATGCGAAAGAACAAAGTGAAGGGTTAAAAGTTCAAAAGAGATAAAGGGGATAACGATCCCACCATAATAGGTTCAGAATGTACCTCTTGTTTAACAATGCTGAACTGTTCTGACAGGGTGTGGGGCGGTCATAGCCTGCTGCTTCTGCTTCAACGAGATGCAAACAGATCTGACTGCTTAATGACTGTCTGACATGACTAATAACTGCAGTCTACGCCACAGTCTGCTCAACCTAGTCCCCTCTGTCTCAGAGATACCGAACCAGAACCAAGATAGCAAAGTTGTACAGGAGATTGCTGTGGATTATGTCAGTTTAATCAGAGGAGACTACATATAGCAGGGAACAGAAATTCCCAAAGAATGCACAAAAAAGGTATGCTCTTTCATTCCTGATGGTATATCTAGCTTCAGGAACAAAGGAAAGGGAAGACAGAGAGCTAGGGAAGTTACCCAGACCAACGGCTTCAACACCATCATGTCTGGGTTTTTTTTTCGGGGGATCCAGGGTGCTAAGAAGTGCTGCGCTGGAGCACCAGTCACTTCTGAGCAAAGTATCTTTCACTCTAAAAATAAGTCATAGCTGAAATCGAAAGGACAGTATTGCAACAAAAGAAGGATGAGCTAAACAGAAGAGCAGTGTTTTGAAAGATGTTTAGAGATAGATAATGCTTGTTAAATAAAGTGTGATGTTTAGTTTAGAATAGAAAAGAAATAGAGAAAATCTCTTTATTGTCCCACAATGGGGAAATTCTGGTGTTTACAGCAGCGAAAAGATTATAGAAAAAATGGTCACACAAATATGGACCTTAGAAAACATACAAGAATAGCATAATAGTGAAGAGTTAAAAGATAAACAAAGTATTTAAACAATACAATACTATGCAACTGGAGAATAAATAACCAATATACAGCTATGGACATATTTACCATAATGGCTATAATTGAAAATAGCAGCAACATCAGAGATGTGCAAAATGAAAACAGCATGCTATTTAACTGACTAAGGTAGAAACTGTGCAAAATCAGCATGAATGGAACAACTAATTGAGGTTTTAGGGAACAGTGGTGGTTCTAGAATCTTCCAGCTGCTGGGAGGAAGGATCTGTGATAACGCTCAATGGTGCATTTAGGGTGCAGCAGTCTGTCACTGAAGGAGCTCTCCAGTTCAGCACCAGCTTCATGCATTGTCCAACAGGAGACATTATTCAACAGAGATGGTAATTTAGTTAGGGTCTTTTTGTTTCCCACCTCCTGCTACGAGTCCAGAGGGCATCCAATCACAGAGCTGTTTGTTACTCTTTATAAGGCTGTTTCCTCTGTTCCATGGTACTGTAGATCTGCTTATGGAAGGGTTAGTGAGACTGTTACTAGTTTTGCTTTTGCTGTGACCATGTGTTGGCAAATAAACACCCAGTGCATCTGCACCTTTCCTCTGCATCTAGCGTCCTTCTTAAACCAGTGGCTAAAGGCCATCCTAACCCATGCAAACCTCCAAAACCCCCAAGAACCATAAAAGATCCAGATCCAGCAAACGTTTGTTTTCTTGGATGGCCACACAGAGAATCAATAGACTGGATATTACAGAGCTGGGAATATGTTGGGACACGACAGACAGATCATATCTGTAGAATTTTTCGAGTGACTGTGGCATCCTCTAAGCTGACCTACCATAAATAATCTGCTTCATGTCTTCAGTATGTTAATATGTGTGATAGTTTTACATTTTGATTTTTAAAAATGTACCATTATGTCATAATGGTGAATCTCAAGTGCTTTCACCACATTTCTTTAAAGAAATACCTAAACAGGTTTAATAAAGATAAAATAAGATCATATAGCCAAAACAGTTTATTCAGTCATTTTTAAGTCTAAAAAGAATGTCTTCTTATATGACAGGACCAGCACAAACTGATACACCATTATGAGGTTAAAAGAAAATTATACATGATATAAAACTTTTTGTGACTCACAAAAACTGAAAAGTGTGGTGTGCAGAAGTATTAACTAGCTTTTTCCCTTAGTGAAACCAGTTGCCGTTACCCGATGATTGCTAATAACAAAGTAGAGTCCAGCAGAAGAGGGAGATTTGGAGTCAATTGGTCATCTCTATGCCATGTATTTGTTCTGCCAGCTACTGAACCAAGTGAGTCCAATCTGCACAGCAAACTAAATTGTGCAGATTGGATTCACCCGGTTCAGTGGCTGGGTTTAACAAACATATGGCATTGAGATGACTTGTTGACTCCAAACCTCCCACCTTTGGCGTCTCGCTGTGGTAACCTAATGTCAGTGCAAACACAGACACAAACAGTATCATGAAGTATAAAGAACACACAAGACAAGTTTTCCCAATATTTTAACATCATTATTTAATGTCATTCTTTCAATTAATTATTCAATCCATCATTTAAAAATGGAAAAAGTATGGCACTTTAAACCTACCAAGGAAAGGCCTTACTCTTATTCTTACAGGCTGAACAATTAGAGCACTGATCAGAGAAACAGCCAAGTGACCCACGCTGATTCTGAACTAACCGCAAAGTTTAGCTTTGGTGGGGGAATCTGTCCGCAAGAAAAATTATAGTTGTGTATTAATATTTTTGTAAGCCAGTAAATATATATATATTTCTTGAATGATCCCATTATGGAAATTGATCAACTACTGACAACATCTAAGAAGCTGTTAAAAGAACAAAGATTGGGTTCACAAATTGGGTTCATGATATTCATATCCAGAAGGATAAGGGGACCATTATCTTTTAGAAGGAAATGTGGAGAGCAATAAATCTTGGATGATCATGATTTTGTGATCACTTAAAGCTTTCCTGAAAGTAATAAATTTCAATACACCCAGGGGAAGGCAAAGACAAAAATAGGATTGGTACTAAACAACTGTGTAGTCCTTACAAAACCCCTCATTGTTGAGGCTTTTACAGAAAGAGGCTTCAATTACCTAGAGATTGGATATAAAGATTGAACTCTCGAGCAATAAAAGAAGGTAATAAAGGAGTACAGATTTATCATGCTCAATAGTGATGAGGGAATTAGGGTATGAAGTGATACATCCAGGATGCCTACAAGGTCAACTGACTACCTAATATTCAGAATGACCGTATTATTCCATCAGTCTATTCAACATCTTCTGTCAAAGATGGCAATGGCCGACTAATGTCCTACAACTGTCCAAGAGTGGTTCAAGAAAATGAGACATTGCCTTGATCTGAATATGTCCCTACCACTTGTTCCTAGCTCTGTTTCCTTCACCAGACTATACATAAGGATCTTTATCCATGGTAGGAAATAAGGTCCACAACTAAGGTTCGCAATTCAGATAGCTCTAAAGCCTGTACGACTATACATAGTACGATTCCTTGCCCTTTTTGGGCCTGTTCTCCAGTCGTGCAAGGATTTTTCGATCGAGCTTGATTACGAATTGTAAGGTTGGGAGAAAATCAAACATGTTTGAAATTCAGTCAGCCGTCGTGAAGTCTTTGTGAGAAAATCCTGCTGTTGAAGCAGAGCTATAAACCAATTTACCAGAACCTCAAGCACGCCGCATGCGCAAACAAGGGAGTTCTTCATCTTCTTCCAGAGTCCGACCGGTGCCATCACTCTGCTCTGAGTCAGACGGAAAGTTTTTGGACATACAGTGTGAGCACGAAGATCGCACCAGAGTGTTGGGTCACACAGTGTGAGAAGATGCATCGTGAGCTGTGAACTTTTAAACCTTACGGTTTTGTCATACAGTTTGAGCTGTAGCTGCGTGCAATGATTGTAAATATTGCACTGTGTATGCCCGGCTTTAGTATGGCTATTGTAGCTTTCACCATGTCTTAAGTGTCCTTACCTATTTGAGGTATTTGGATGAATCCATTGTTTTTAGAACTGCATTGGCCACAATAAATAGTTTAGACCTTAGTTCCTTTGAGTTCCTTTAAAATGTTCAATAGAAAAAAAAATAAAAAACTTGCACATTTTATCCATATCTTTCATCATCATTGTCATATCTTGGAGAAAAGAGACTATGGTTTTGAATGTGGATTAATGTTACAACATTGCGGAAGTTTTTCCAAAAGAAAGCATGAAATCCAAAGGAGGTACAACGAAAAAGAGTGTGTCACTTTTTTGAATAGACAGTGTGCTACAATCAGATATATCTAAGTGAACTACTATTTAGACCATTAGTAATACTTCATTTCATAAGCAATCCAGTCCACTATTGCCGTCTGTGAACAAAATATCACAGAAACTAAAGGTCCTCAACTGATTGACAGGAAAGATCTCCTTAATAGTTTCTTTTTTTCTTCTTAGCGATTAATTCGCCACAAGCTTTATCAATAGCTTTAGAAGAAGAACAAAGATCTTTCACTCAGTTTTTGCAGTCCTTTGTAGGATCCTTATGGCCAATGGGATCTATTTTCCTTTTATTTTTTTTTTCCAGTCTTAGTTGTTAGTCTTTCATCCTGACCTCCATGCCTCTGGCTCACTACATTTACCAAATTCTTTTTAGAAGTCATCATTCTCTCCCAGAAACAGTTTGAAAGAAGAAAAGAAATACAGAAAAAAGTTTTTGGCCTTTTTCTACCATAGTCTTTTTTTTTATCCATCGAGTCTACTCTAAAGAATCGCCGCCCTTTGAGAAGAGCATCCTAAAGCAATTTAGAAATATATAAGTGGAGGTCCTAAAGGAATTTCTGTCTTGTTTTTCTTTCTATTCAGTTATGTTATCCATATATTTTCAGACAAGAAATGTGAACTAAGGCACCTGCCATCCAACGTATTTCTGAAACAGAAGATTCACAAGATAACAGATGTAAAATTGAGGCATATCTTGTCTTTCGCAGGCAGTATTTCTCTATTGCCCTGACTATGTCTGATAAAATTACGCATATTCTGTTTTATCACAGCTTTCTTGTTACAACAGGAAGAATGTGTTCGGCTCTCTAGAAAATATTAAACACACACACACTGCTGTGTCATTACAATATTATGTTTTTTTGGCCTTAACATTTTCCAGGTCTATTTTGTTTCCAAACAACTCAAGCTAACTTACTCCTGACTGACTAACCATGTAGGTCATGTGTTTTCAAGTCGGTCCTTGAGGGCTGGAATCCTGCAGGTTTTTCACTACTTTAACAAACCTGATTCTGATCATTTCAGTTCAGCAACTGCTTGTTAATCAGCCACCGACTGAAACGTTAAAAACATGCAGGACACAAGTTCCTGAGTAGAAATACGAGATGCCCCTAGTGTAGGTGAAATTGGTTTTGTCAAAGCAGTGAAAGAAAGCTTTTTTTCAGCTTCCTACATCCTCATTTAACACCATCTTGCAGAACTGGCTATGTGACAACCTCCTTGGAGGCTCAGTAGGGAAGCACTGCCAGATTTTAGCTTTAATATGACTGTCCAGCAATGAAAGTCCTGCTGCACATATATTGCCTTGGCTTTCCAACTGTAAAGGCATCCCATCATCTTTAAAAAAAAAATGGATCAAACACAACTGGTTATGCTTTCTATATCCATACGTATGGTTGTCAGTATTGTCTCTATCTGAATCTGCACTTGCAAGACTTTTCAAGGTCTCAAGCTATCCTTCTATCCATCCATCTATTTCTGTCACACTTTTCCCAGTTGGCGTCGCAAAGTGTGCTTGTGCCTATCTCCAGCTGTCTACGGGCGAGATGCAGGGTCCACCCTGGACAGATCTCCTGTCTATCGCAAGGGAACACAGAGACTAACAGGACAAAAAACCATTCACACACACTCACACCTAAGGAGAATTTAGATGGCCAGGGATTTGAAAGCAATAATGGTGTTAAAACTGAGAAGCCGGTAGCTTTGCGTACTACCATGACCCAATAGCCCCTAGAGCCATTGGTCACCATGGAGATCGATCATGGACTAACAACTCCTCATTTCATAGGACAAAAGATTTACACTGACATTTTACAGATGTTAACCTACTTTCTAGGTATTAAGGGATTTGATTGATCCCTTCTAAAATGAAAAAAACAGGCTCTAATAGGACGCAACCAGACACTTGCTCAGTTTTTCTGATGTTTTCTCACCAATCCAGGAATCTTTGTCAATTCTGTTAGCGTCCGCTAGAGCAACCTGTAGCTGAAATGACGGTTTGCTAATGAAAACATCACGTCCACTTCAGTGGCAAATCAGGGAAATCCAACAAGTTGGATTGTCTCGGCCCAATATCAGACAGTGTATGATGTCCAACTGAGGACAATTGTGCAAGCAACATTCAAGAACAACAATCAATTTAGTTTCTATTATAAGAAGTCCCAGTTATCGGTCCTGAGCTGTACACAGGGCCTTTAGTTACCTAAACACCACAAACTTGAAAGCAGATAAATGTTTGAATTTCAAGAAGTCTGGTGCCATTTTCTGTGTGGTAGCAAAATATTCTAGGTAAAATTGGCTCTTAAGTTTTGAATTCACCTGACAATATTAAAATCCGGCAGTGTGAGCCACGCTTGAGAAAGTTTCTTCAAACACAGTTTTTTTTTTCACAAAAGGACTGTTTGTGAAGAATCACATGGTTACTATGGAAGTTATTATGTCTTCCACTTTGCCCTAGCAGTAATAGGGAAGCAAACTTCACCCCTATATTATATTACCCTACAGCATGTTTGGTATGATACAGATAGAGGTAGAAAAATATCCAGCCCGTTTTCTCCCCACTACTCTGGGTCAGACACCTTGATATTGGAAAAGTGCTTCATCACCTTTATATTAGAAAAGTACCACAACTGTCACCTGAGAAGCACACCTCAACCAAAAGTACATCCTATAATCGGGTCCCTTTTTCCACCATAGAGCCCATTCTCTGTGTTTCTGCTATAATGGTGCTGAAAAAAACTCATCATTTATGCCAGGGTGTTGGGTATTTTTGCTACATTAAGCTAACACTAGGACAGGTCCATTCAGCAGCTCTATACTAAAGCAGGGATGGATTTAGGAAATTTGGGGGAGTCTGAATTGAGAAGACAAAACATAAAACAGACCCGTCATACAGATAGAGAAATTTTAATAGAATAGACTTCCATGATTTGTTCAAGGTTGTGTCCCTCTCTTCTTGTCCCTTTTCTTGTTGTTTTCCTCTTTATAATTTGTAATCAGCTGACTTTTCATGCTGTCTCAAAAAGAATGAAAGATTTTTTCTGAGCACTAAGCTCACTTAGCTGATTGCTCCTTCCTGTGTTTCCAAAAAGGCCAAAGTAAATAACCCAGTCCTTCTTTTCGCTGTAGACAAGCCATGATCTGCTTCTCTGTTCTCCATTTTTCATTTGGATGAAATAATAGCTGCATGAATCATGACAGCAGACAAGATAGAGGAGAGTAGGAGGCGGGGTTACCAATCTACTTGCTCTGGAGAGCAGAGTTTGCTGCTTTTAGATGTTGTCGCCAAAGTGTAGTACAGTAGCAGAAAAAAGTTACTAGATTTGGCGCTAGGTACTTTCTTGAAATCAAAGAGGGGTCTGAAAAGTGGCTAAATATTGCGACCAAAGCACATAGTTGGCAACACTGCCCTTCCCGCTGTTTCTTTTCAACTGGTTTGCTGCTGTCTGTTTGGACATTTCTGAACATGAGCAGCAAATGGACTGATCCAATATGGTGGACACTGAGGGGGGGGCTGAGACACACTTAATATTATCAGCTTTCTGATGGCATTTTAGCAAAAGGATTTTTAACAAAACATAATTAATGTGCACAAATAAGGAATAGTTGAATAAACCATACATATAAACCGAGCTTTATGGGGCCCCCAGTAGCTTGGGGCCCTAGGCAATTGCCTAGTATTGCCTAATGGTAAATACCCCCCTGCACTAACGTCACTATAAGTTGCGTCCACCACTGTACCTCCAGGATCTGGGCAGGAGGTGAACAGCCATAAATAACTACCAGATATTTGCGTACAACCTTAACCACTATAGAAATGTCTGGCAGTTCTAGACCATCAGGGGAGTCGGGGTGGGGTTAGTTCAAAGTGGCTAATGCTAAAGGAGCAGCGCCTTCACTTTTGAAGCATTGTTAAAGAATTGTTCAAAATGTGAGAAGAATGTCCACATTTTGGACAAAGAAAAGAGGTGGTTTGCGAGGGGCGTAAAGGAAGACATCTATGTTGAGAAAGAATAACTAACCATAAACAGAGGGGGTGGACTAAGATTTCAGCTTGGAGTTGATCCCTATCATCGCAACCCCCACCCCCATACAGGGGAACAGAACATCTCGCCTCTTCAGCCAGGCCAACAATTCCCTCTAACAACCCCATTTCAGGGACATAGACTGGGATGAGGTATTGCAGGCTAACAAAGAACCCAACGACTGACGATTCCTATGGGGTGGACCCATTTGTCCAGTTAAATTTACATGTTTTCTAAGCCAAAACAAGGTTTTGTTTTGGTCCACTCTATAAAGCCTCAAACTCAATGCTTTTTTGACATTTTGAATTGAAAAAGTCTCCTAGATGGGAAGCGAAGAATCTTCAAACTTGGAAATAAGTCCAGTGGATTGATTTTTTTTTTACTTTTTTGGAATGAACATTCTTATGGGAAAACCTTAAATGTATGTAAAGGCAAAATAAAAAAAATGCACCAGTTTTACACTAACAGGTTACAAAAGTGACAGAGAAATGTCATGGTTTCTTTGGTAGCTCATATCAATATAAGAAACTGATTTACTAAGATGTCTTTAGCACAGGGGTAACAATAAGGGAGAAAGGCAATTTTACAGGGGCATTGGCCCCTGTTTAACCCCTGTCTAGAAAGAAGGCTACCTATGGCTCAGAACATAACAGTTAGTGCTTAAATCTAAACATTTCCCTCTAGCAGAAATCTATATATAGAAACAAATGGCACTTTAGCATGTCTGGAAAGCCAAAGGTGCTACAAATTATATACCAAAAATGCTATATTTCTATCTGTAAGAAAACAAAAATTTAATAAATGAAAGAATCTTAAAAATTAATACATGAATTATTTTCTAACTAAAAGTTCATTTTGAATACTTGTAAGATTTACTTGCTTCATTTCCACTCCAAATTTCTTGCTAACAGAAAGTAGGTCATTCTGATGAGGAGTTACTGCATCGGCACAAAGATACAGAAAATCTATTTCTAAACAAACATTTGCATACTTGAAAGCTATTTTGAGATTCATTTTGAGATATTATTACCAGTTTAATGTAATTTATATGTTAATAATCTACTCAGATTAAGTTTGGGATGGGTTTGTTGTTGTAATGGAAGGCATCTGGGGTACTGCCTCATCTGATATCATGACAATCAAAAGTCTGCTTTAGAAATGAGAGGGAAAATCGATTTTTTTCACTTGAATGTTTCATAAATGTGATTTTTTTGTTGTATTTTCAGATTTCATATGGTGAAACCTGCTGATTATTCCTGATTCAAATACATAGGAAAGGCGAGGTGGGGCAGTGAATAGCTGTGCTGATGAAAATAGGAGCTCTGAATTTCCTTACTGACAGTCTACTGTACGTAAAAACGAATGTAATAAGCACTGCTTTTATTTTTTGCTGCTTATGATATTAGGCTATTTGCGTATTGTATGTATGGACTTTTATTTTGTAAAATAAGTGTATTGACTAACTGTGTTGTATTGATGATTATTGGTTATCAAACTTAGAAACTGATTCTGAGGTGGGTATGATTAAATATTTGTAAAATTCAACTGCTTTTATTCCAGCATGTGACGTTGAATAATTGTAAAAACGTATATTTATTTGTGAAATTTTTGTACATGTTTAAATCAAACTATCAATGAACAAAAAATACCACCCTGCAGAGTTCTTTTAAAACGTACAAAAAAATCCCTCTCTGGTAACACAAGAAGATTTCTCTCCATAAATCATTTTCACATCTACTCTTGCAAAAACAGAATAACCATCTAGTGAACAGATCAATACTGGGTTGTTTCAACCCCTGTTTTCATTTTCCTCTCCATGTCTTCTTTAGTTATTTTGTTTTTTTTACTCTTGTCGGTTTCTGATGCGTTTCAGGATACTGATCCTGCTGCCTCATCAGACGTCTCTCCATCCTGCAGCAAGTTTATTTCACCAATTTCCACATCGGCTGTCACATGTGCAGTAAATGCAAGGCTCTGTAAAATAACAGCTCCTTTTCAAAAGGTTCTTAGTGTGTTTGGCCAAATTAGGCTGCTAGGATTTCTAGGGGGTGACGTTGAAATGGTAGTTTGTTTTGGTCACACTTCTAAAATGTTTGAAATGGCTTTCCATACCTCTTCACATCACATTTTTTGAAAGTGAGGATGTGTGACATACAGAGCCTGTTTTCTCGCCTCAAGGTCTGTCATCTCTTTTTCTCTTGGGGTGCATTTGAGAATTCACTAGAAAGGTCACTAATGGCTTAGAAAAAATATATATTCTGACCAATAAACCAGAAAGCACATGAAGTACCTTCATGAAGAGCCTTCATACTGTAGACAGACATCTGAATATTCTCTGCTTTTTTCTTTGTTTTTTGTGTTTTAAAAGTATTTTCAGAGAAGATGTTTTTTTGTATACAGAGGTCCACTGTTTCAAAATACGCTGAATCAAACAAGGCATCCACACCCTCACAGAAATCAACTATTTTAATGAATGAAGCCTTTATTGCTGAACTGTGGGAGATGTTTTCTGAACACAAAACGTCTGTCAGATTAAATCTTCTTGACTGGAGGAACAAAATAAAAATGACGACCAGGTTGTCAAGGCAGGTACAAAATGAACCAACGGCAGGGAAAAAGTGACTAAGTTTAAACAAACTGCAAATACAATAATGAAATTAAAACTAAAGAAAATGCAATGTGTTGCTGCAAAAGATAAATGCTGCACTCACAAAACATAGACAGGAGAAAAGTATGAACACACTGCAAATACAGTAATGATCCTAAGTAAAACACAGGCCTAGGTAAAAAGCTACAAGCAGTAAAAACAGCTACAACTTAAGCCGGCCATACACTGTACAATGTTTTGATCTTTTCAGGCATATTTTCCAGTCGTGTGAGAATTTTTTTGATCGGCCCGAGTTTCAGCCTCATCGTGCGTCCTGCTACGGTTAGTATACAGGGGGTAATGAGGGGTGATTAGCCTCTGGCAACCATCTCTTGATCAGGAATCGTGAAGTCGGGAGAAAATAAAACATGTTTGAAGTTCAGTCGGCCGTCGTAAGGGGTTCATGGACAAATCCTGCTGTTGAAGGAGAGCTACGAGCCGATTTAACAGAACCTCAATCACTGCGCATGTGCTAACAATGGATTTCTTCTTCTTGCAGTTTTATCGTATAGTTTGAGCTGTAGCTGCATGCAGCAATTGAAAATATTGAGTATGCCAGGTCATAGGAAAAGCTATAAACCATCTCAGGACAATAAAAGTCGCTCCAGTCCACTAGGGGGAGACAATCAACAACTCATATGGCTCCAAACCCTTAGCAAAAGGCTGCACTTCCATTATAAACTATGCTAACATACAAAACAAATGTAGTCAAAAAATGCTTCAAGTAGCAAAAAAAACTTCAAGAAAAGCTTAAGGCTATCTCAGGATAACAGAGCTGCTCCAGACCACTAGGGGGAGATGTCATTAACTCATATGGTACAAATCAGTCGACATTATACCCAACAAATATTGATTATCCAGACCCTCAGCAAAAATGCAAACCGGATTCCTGCACAGAGGATACTGTATATTTGGATTAAAGAAGGAATAGAGAAGTTCTCCTATGAATATTAAACCTTTTATCTAAGCATTATGTTTGTCTTTCCCAAGGGCCCACCCCCTAAACGTCCACCCCCAGCAGCCTATAGCACTTCTGTAATGCATAGCTAGTTTGTAACTTTCGCTAACTTTCCTATGTGATTTTGTAGCTTTTATAGCCCTATTATTTTTATTTTTTTTTATCTTTTTGTGTGTGCTAGCATCATTTATGTATTTGCAGTGGATTTGCCTTCAGCTTCTTTCTATATACAGTGATGGCAGCATTTCTTTTCAACATTTTTGCATATATTGTGTGTCTTAGTCAAATTTCTGTGTTTGCATTACTTTTTGGCTTTGCAGGGCATTTGCAGTCTCCCCCTCTTTAGCCACTTTACGAAAAAGGGCAAAATGAGTAAAAAAAATAGGGTATTTATTGGAAGAACACTACCTTAAGGTAGGGTCAGAGTATGGAGTCAATTTTGTTCCAAGCACAGAAAATGTTTTATGAATGGAAAAAAAAAAAAATAAATAAAATTTAAAAACCTTTGAGAGCGTGAAGTGAAGGATATGTGATCTGTAAAAATGCAAGAAGGAAAGTGCAATTAAACCCAAAATATTTTTTTAAATGTAAAATTTTGAAAAACTAAAATAGAAAAAAAACACTTTCACATTTTTTTATTATGACTTTTAATAAAGTGTCATTTTTGAATTACAATTTTTTTTTTTTTCAAAATTCAATTCACAAAACCTGCAAAATTTGCCTGCAACAAAATTGGAGCAAAACTCACTCCATAATATAGTAAATTTAGACAGTAAGCACAAACTCCAAGGTATGAGCAGAAAACTAAGGGAGGGGTGGGGACAAATTTGGCATCTATTTTTTATTTTTTTGCACTCCTATAGAGAAAAAAAACTAACTTTCTTCCTTAATTCAGCTCTCTGATCTATTTCCTGAGTGTTTCAGCTTATTGCCAACACCCTCATTAGTCCTCTCACTATATTTACTCCCGTCTCTCCTTTTTCCTCTTTAGGTGTATTTTCCATTTTATAAGGCCTTGTTGTTTTTTGCTTTATGTCTTGGTTTAATTCCCCATTCACTATCAAATAACACTCCTCTCTTAGTCCATCTGCTCTCCTCCTAGCTGCTTGGTGTGATTAGATTCCCGTCCTCCCTCTAATCCTCACAAGTTAGGAAATTAAACCTTTAAGTCTGCTAGCCTAACTCAGAAACCACATTTTGTCTTGTTTTTGTTTCTAATTTCCATGAGCCTTATTTTTTTCTTTATTATGCTAAGCTAACCTAACCATGATGCCCGAAAGGTACAACAACTCCAAAGGAAGAACAAAGGAGAAAGAACCTGAGCTATTGTTTCATGTTTGTACACCACTGTGCATTTAAACGCTCAGCAAAATGAATAAATATGCAAAACAGGGAGCAGTAAGAACACAAGGTATGTTTTGTCATTTATCCTTAACAGCAGCCCAGAGCCTCTTCCTCCTACTCTTCCTCACAGTTTGTTTGACAAGGTCAGTCTCTCTTCACAAGCTGTGGAAGGAAATCACAGCTCATTGTGGAAGAAGGCTCACAGAAACTGAATACTAGCATGTTTTACTTTTAAAAGCCATCTTGGCACAATGTGCTTTGAGCTTTCTTTTTATGCTTTACTCCCCCCCCCCCCCCCCCCCCCCCCCCCATTGGCATGCAGAGATTCTGCCTGGGCGTAATGAGGAAGAGTATCTGTCTGATTTAGTGGCGACATGCATTCAGACTCTCCCAGCCAAGGCCGGGGGTTGCAGTGAGCCCACGCTGAACGTTTGTCCTCGTCGACCCGACGTAACGCTTTTGCCAAAATGTTTTTGGCTTGTCGGAATGGTGATGTGAATATCGATTTGGAGGGCCAGCTGAGACAGTCAGGTTCAGTGAGGCGGGGAGGTGAAACACCGCAGCGCTCCCACTGGCTTAATGCCACTTCCATCTACTGCTGCTGATCACCGGCTGGCTGGGTGCTTAGCTGACGATCCCTCTGAACTGCTTATTTACTCGCCTGGCGGGGCTTTCATAAAAGTTGCTGTCTGATTGGTTTGTGGAGTGATGCGGTCTGGGAGTGACGGAGTGCCAGGCCGAACCATGTTTCTCAGGCTGTCTGAGTGCGTACTGTGTATAAAGTGGATGTTATTACTGAGCATGGAGGCTGTTCATCTGTGAGCGAGGCTAAATCTAATGTCAGATGAGTGAGGAATACGGCAGGCCTAAAAAATAATCATCAGCGGCACCAGAATCCCATCAGCAGCTATGTGTGATACAGACAACATACCCCAGATCATTTCTACAGTTTTAAAGCCTGCTCTGCCTCTTTAACCCACTCCTTCATCATCCATTGATCCTCACTTCATCTTCTCCAGAGATTCATTCGCTTCGTTCCTTTTTCCCTTTTCATCATCCTCATCATGCTTCATCACTCTTTCAGTCGAAATTTCAGGTCATTCATCTTTCTCGGCTGACAACTAAGAAAATCATTAAGACTTTTCAAACTTTTCAGCCTCCAATGTACAGTTTATTAGTAACAAAGAAAATGTCTCCATGATGTTTTTTTAAAAGGAAAAGTCCGGTCAACGAGGAATGATCAATGGATCATTATCTATACCTAAAACTAATACGTTCGCAGTGATTTAATGAATGTAGCGTTTCTTGATATGGTAAGCCTAGCGCCATTCTCCCCGCTTTACAAGCTAAATCAATGGGAACTACTAGACACATCTGCAATCAACAACAATTATTGAAGATTTCCAGAGGACTTCACCATTGAAATTCACCAGAGCTATAGTGAAACTGACAATGCCCACGTGCATGGCAGCTGGATGTTGGAATACATCGGGTAAAAGTGAAAAAAAAAAAGAGTTATTCCACCTTTCTGATTCATGATCCTCCACGGACGGGTTCATCGTCGGATCGCCAACTTGAAGAGGGAGGATTTGCCATCGAAGGTCCAGAGAAAAAAAAAGTAATATGTAGCCAACATTTGGAAGAAGAATGTTTTCAAGATGACTTGGATAATAGCGCGTTGTGACAAACACCAGATACAGCACTGGGACTTGATCAACAGCCGATACCGCACCGTGACGTCACAAACCAGTAGGTGGCAGTAGTGTTCTTTGACTAACATGGATTCCTCCAGTAAAGCACATTCAGATGAAAATCATTATCATTTATTGAACAGCAAGTAATAATTTCATATTTAAAGTACTTTCAGAACTTTAAATTCTGAATATGACCGGACTTTTTCTTTAAAGCACCACTGATATATATCCTGTTTGAAGTCATTGGCACAATCCTAATACCTTAAATCAGTGTGGACACTTAAGCCACGGCGGATTAGTGTCAGTGGTAACCATGATAAGTGCTATCCGAATAGTGCTGGCAGTTAGGTTGGAGCTAATAGCATTATGCCTCCTCGCATCAGTGCAGTTGATACAGATTTTCTTAGCTGCCACTGCTATGAGCTGCGTTCAGAGATGGGAGATCTGGAGTCTACGGCCCAATCCCCTAAAAACTGACTCTGTCATGATCTTGGGAATGATGACTGCCTCAGAACTTTGCTGAGTTACACCAGACCTTTCTGTCTCCCCAGATCTCCTGCTGCCAGTAACTCTGTTAGTTAATTCCAGCAGTCATGACCTGTCTGCATTCGTGGACTCTGATAAAGAGGAGTAAGCTTTATCCGAGACTGTTAGATAGCACCCCCAGCACTCCCACTTCCACTTTTGAGAAAAAAGTCTTAAGAGTTCTGTTAACAATAGTTCCCCTTTGTTTTGCCATCCTGGAGTTACTAAAACCATCAACATTATCTTTCTGTCTGTTACTGGGTCATCTGTACTGAGCATTTACCAACCCTCCTTCTGCATGTTCCCACAGAGGGTCTGCCACATTAAGGGCTGTCCCAAACCACCTAGTGGGTAGGGTGAGTGGACCGTCCATCCCTTAAATAGCCAGTCTGCATCAGAGCTGCCTCACTGGAATTTGGCAGCGGGTGTAACAGTGACCTAATGGCGGAGGAAACACGCACAGTTAAATATAGGTTTGTCTGGTTTGCTGCATCTTCATCACACTGACACTGACAGAAAATCAGAAGTTAAGAAAAGGAAAAAAAAAACATAATAAATCCTCATTGAAATACATTTATTTGACCCTTAGAGTTATTGTTAAGAGAGGGGCAAATCTTATATTTTATGTAGACCTGTGTCAGGCTCTCATTTTATTAACTGGATAGACGATATGTCGTTGGTATACGTTGCTTTGAAGTCATGACACATTTGCTGTTTCATAGCATCAGTAGATTACTGTAATTTATGGTTAAAAAATCTTAAATAAAGTCTATGAAGTCATTAAATTATGTCATACAACATTATACAAATCCATCACAACGTAATTAGTGTGTAAGTGGAGCGTAATAATACCTAAATTACAAGTATATGTATGTCAATGCCGTATATATATACTCATATATATATATATATATATATATATATATATATACTGTTCGGTTCGACTGTCTCGGTTCGGTTCGCGTGTGTTGCGTTCGGTTCATGCTCTGCTCCTTTTTCTCATAGGCGAAGCATGTACACTCCAGAGCAGAAGGTGGCGGTACTGCGACCAAAGCCTACCACGAGTAGTAAACAAGAAGAAGAAGAAGAAGCGAAGCAGCGTAGCCGAGTGTAGTAGAAAAAAATCAGTTGTTGTGGAGAATTGTGTGGGTATGGCGAGTGGGAAAGAACAGGAGTTGGAAGACGCGCCAGCAGCACTTTATAGGTCTGCTGTATGGGACCACTTTGCATTTAGAGTGACCTACGATGACGGCGGAAAGAAAGTTGTGGATAAAAGTGCAACAGTGTGCAAGCATTGTTCAACACGTTTTGTTTATGCTAACAGCAACACGACCAACATGTCATGCTAACAATAAACATATACCGAACTGAAAACAGTGACCACGAAACCGTGAACCAAACCGAACCGTGGATTTTGTGAACCGTTCTAATATATATATATATGTATATATATATATATATATATATATATATACTTCTGGCTGTGGCTGAGGTTGTGTTCAACACCATGGCATAAAAAAAAAAGCAAAAATTTGAAGCTGATGCAGAAAGAAAACTTTGGACCAAGGGGTCAGTGTGATTTGATTGAATTGTCTTTGTAAACTGCCTTGAAATTCAATGTTTTCTGAATCAAACTGAATTGACTTGTAGACAATGTATGGATTGATGCTCTAATACTTTACGAGTCTAACTCCTCCAGATGTAGTGAAAACTTATGTCCAGTTTACATTTGCCAAAACCAGTGATAAAATCAGTTTGGGGAAAATTTGAAACTGAGCTTATCTGTAGCACATCACTAAAACCATAACAGAAGGCTTTTTCTTCAAAGAAACTATTTGGCACCAGGAAGACAAAGACAGATTATATTCTAAAGACCAAGCAGTATATTAATGATAACCCTGAGGGAGGTGCCAGGTCCTCAGCAGATATTTGCCTGTTTAAACAGAAACACAGTTTAATCTATTCACTTCACAAAGTTCAGCAGAAAGAAAGAATAGACAGCAAGAAAGTGAAAGAACATATTGATTAAAGGCAAAACGAGAAACCACGTTTGGATGGATTTTTAAAAGGCAGCCACTGAACTAAGCACTCTGGACAGATGAGACACTAATAACATTTTGAGGCCATCAAGGAAAAAGCTGCATATGGGGCCATCTCATCTTTTCTTATCAGTAATAATAAAAGGAAACACACATTTCTGTCCATTTCATTATTATTTATATGTTACAGCCACTTAGTGTTTTAAAAGTGAAAAGGAAACACTCCGGTTTAGAAGATAAGTATGAAAGTTAGAATTGTGGGTCACAACTCCACTCAGGATAATGCATGAGGAATCTTCACTAATGGCTTAAAACAGGGAAGCTCTCAACCTTTCTGCTGCTAAATTATTTCTATGTCAACACTTAGAAGTTTTGTTGTGTTAAGCTGTCCACTGTTTCTGATCTTTCCATGTATAAGTTGTGTAAGAAAGCGGTTATATTTTTTTAAAATATTAAGAAACATTGTGCACTGTGTGTATACACAAGTCTCACCCTGTCAATAAACTATAATGATCTACTGCAGTTTATTTAATGTGTCTGCTTAGCTGAATTAAACAAAAAGTAGGTTTGTCTTTGGCCTCTTTGGCCATTTAGCTCTTCAAGATGAATGCATCACCATTAGTTCAGACAGAATGTCTCATTCCATACCAAGATGTTAAATTATCCGGTAGGTATCCTTGGGGTATCCTGAGTTATCTCTCTATAGTTGTGCTGATATAGGCTTTGGCTTCTGGACGACATAGGGACCACTTTTCTTCAATCAGTTTTTTTCTATTTCTATTCTCCAATTCTGCCGTATCTGTTATTAAACCTCTAACTTCATGTTCTCTCTGCTTTTTCTCGTTATAGTAAGTTTATCTTGAGAAACTAGATAACCCAAACCCTGCCTTTAACATATTCAATTATATAGATGATAGAGTTGGGCCGTATTTCAGTTCTAAAGGGCTGTGGCAGTGAGCTTATCGCAGATATTTTTGATTTATGCCCAAAAGTGAAGCATAGACTGCCCTATGTTTTCCACGCCACAATGCAAGAGGGTGAAGCATGAGCTAGCTGTTGATCTAGATATGGCGGAGGCGGTGATGAAGTGGGGCCAAGTTTGTGTGACAAAAGAGGAAAATGGAGGTGAAAAAGAGCGGGGATCCAGGTGGAAAAAGGTTCCAATCGTTCTCATGCACCTAGCTCTTCTAGCAGGTCTATCTTCACGAGTGGTTTCCCACAATGGCGGTCATACAAACAAAACAAGCCGGTAAGGTACCAAACAGGAAATACGCATAGTGTAGAGTGGATGTAGATCTGACCAATCAGAGGCCTCCTGTCTGCGGCACTGTCTGTGGCCCACCTACAGTTTTGAAAAGGTGCAGCAGAGTGTCTGCGGCAGGGATTGGTATGTCTCTGCGTTCACACATGCAGACGACCTGGTTTCTGAGTATAAATCAGCCTTTAGTCCCGTTTCTTTCCTAGAATTATTGTTGGGCTCAGCGTTTACTGTTAATAACTGTATGTGCTCCTTTTTATCCCCTTGAAATTAGCGGGCATGTCGCCAATATAATGTTTGCATATACATTTATATACCCTGATTTTCCACAGTCTGGCCAATGTCTTTAACCATTTACGTTTAATGTTTGTTAATGACATTTCGTTTTGCTGATGGGACATAAAATAGCAGGGAAAAGGCACAGGGTGAGGAAGGACAGTACATTCTTTATGGAATGGGGGCTTACATGAGCCAACGCAGAGGTTGATTGATTGACTGATTCTCTCAATTGCAGAGATGAGTAAGAGTCATATACACTGCCATGTACAGTTTGAGGTGGAGCTGAGTGCAAAGATTGAAAATATCGCACAATGTAAAGTAGTAGCCATTCAAAATTTCCCTACTTTCCTTGATGGGTCCTTGGCTGGTCCTTGAAAGGTCATTGGCTGGTCCCATAAAATTCTTTTTTAAACATCAATCTTTGTACTAAAATATCCTTTCTGTCATGATTTGTGAGCATTAGGATTTAAAGAGAAGCACAATCTGCCATTCGGCTGGCGTTTGACTGGGAAGGGCCATTTTGAATGGCTGCTACTGTATGCGTGGCTTTAGTATAACAATTGGAATACAATGGAATCATAGAATTTATTCAATATTTCAAGGTTATAATATCAAATTATATTGTTTCAAGTGCAAAAATATCTATTCTGTTGACAAATATTTTTGTTTACCTCACTAAATTTAGTGTATTTATGTTACTTATTTTTAGATCAGACGCCACTGTTGTAGGGTGACAGTGGCGTTGGATGTAGGAGTTTGCCCTGAAATCGAAGGATTGATTCAAGCCCCGTTTCGACTTTCAGTGTCGTTGTGTCCTTGGGCAAGACACTTCACCTGCATTGTCTGCTGATGGTGGTCAGAGGGCCCGGTGCCGCCAGTGTACAGCAGCCCTGCTTCTGTCAGTGAGCCCCAGGGCAGCTGTGGCTACAGTGTAGCTTGCCACCATCAGTGTGTGCGTGAATGGGTGAATGAATGTAGTGTAAAGAGCTTTGGTCAAGTCTCCTAACTTGAAAAAAGGTGCTATATAAGTACATGCCATTTACCATCCATTATGAGTCATTTTGACACAAAAGCCTGCTTTGATATAAAGCTCTTCACTGTTGTTGTATATGGAGCATTTTTCCACTGAGTCTTATTGTGTGTGTTCTCTGCTAAAGGATTGCCAAAACTCTATAGACCTCCTTCACTTTTATGACACTTTCCTTTTTTCAATTGGACTTTTTGAATTAAAATATTCAGGTCTTCACAGATACTTAGCAGCCTCAAACAGTATTTAAGAAGAAGCCACGTCTGATGTATGCATTCGTGAAGACACCCGGGTTTACCATGTGGTGTCAGTCTTGCTCTGAGGTGGGCTTTCTTCCAGCTATTCACTAAAAAACAGTTAGGCAAGTTTACATGAACCCAGAAGACATTAATTATGTGTTAGAAAGATGGACGTTGCATGTATGTCCTTGAGCTACATCGACGTAACCGTGAACATTTCTGCTGCTGCAATACACCTACTGAAAGCATGACTCAGTGGAGTTCTTCCCTCACTTGGACTGTTGAACCCGGTTTTACAAAAATATGTCTTTTGTTACAACAAGGTCAGTATTTCCTTTTCTTTTCCCCTAAACCAATTCTGGAGGAGTGCTCATGCAATCAGGCTTACTCCATATTTGTTTTTCTTCCAAGCAGGGACCAGGCTGGCCTCAGGGGTGGAAAGACAAATCTGGCTTGGGGGACAGCTTTTTTTTTTTTTTTTTTTCCTGCGTTCGTCTGCGGTCACCTCTGAGCTTTAGAGAGAACAACACTGCCAGGAACGATGGAGGCCAGACTGTGATCTAACAACAGCTGACACACTGGTGGGGAGTTAGCTGCAAACGAGCCACTCTGCTGCAGAAGCCCCTCTGAGGGGCCGTTTCCTTTCCATTCCTCCCCCATCTGGAAAGTTGCTTCATTGTTTACAGATGCAGCAATGCGGAAAAAAGGGCAAATATCTGCACACTCCTCGGTTTAATTTCCCCCGCAGGCCATTCACCTATTGTTGCTCCCCATCTTCAAACCTGGAGCGCGCTGGTTACAGAACTCTGTCGCCTTTAGCTGCAAACACCTTTCTGAAACTCAGGAGGTTGCTAAGGCTGCTTGAGCAGTCACAGAGAGGCATTTATCTCTGTCAGACACACCACGCCGAGGACTCTCCGCAACACAGATGTCAGCATAATTTAGCTGCCTCATAATCTCCAGCTCTGCAGCCCTGGGGATTATTCAACTTTTTTTTTTTACTTCTATTCAGTTAAAAGTAATATCTCCCTGTGTTTTGCTGCAGGCAGCACACAGCTATCATGACCCCAGTGAATCGCTGAATGAGTCCGAATCTATCTGACCTGTAGGCAAATGATTGGCATGTAAGGCTGGAAAAGGAGCTGCACAATTACAGCACAGGTGGATAGTGAGAGAGAGAGAGAAAAAAAAATCCCCTGAGGTGAAAATGTGAACTGGCACGCAGGGAATATGTGCTGCTAATGATTCAAAAAATAGATTGACTCTTTAAAGGCATGAATGCTAACGTAAGCATTCAGGAAAAGGTTGGCTCTGCGGCAAAAGTCAGACTAACACGCATTTAGTAAAAAAGAAAATGTAGTGATGTATTAAAACTGTTTGTTGTTTTTTTTTTTGCACCATGTTATTTTTCCTCCTTCTCGGTTTAGATTTGATCACTTCAGTACAAAATGAAATTTTGTTTTGTATACATTGTGTATACAAAAGAGACAGTAAAAGTTTTCTAATGTTCAATCCTTACAGGAGTAATGACAACGATTGAATTTTGAACCAAAAGGTGTGTCAATAATGATGCTAGCTTAGCTAAGAGAGAGAGAGATTGGAGAGAAGCAAAGTTGTCATACAAAGTCTGCAAACTTTCTTAGCTAATTATTGAAAAGCACAGGGGTGGAGCAAGAAGGGGGGCAGGGAGGGCCCTGCACCTCAATGATATCCAATTGCCCCCCTCAAATAAATGACATATCACAGCACCAGATTACAGCTGTACAGTGGTGGAAATAGAGCTAAGAAAAAAAAAGTCTGGGTCAGATCCTGAAATTTGAAAAAGGATGCAGGGAAAGCAGAATACGATGTTAGCCTCGCTACATGCAGTTAGCCAAGCCTTCTTGCTAAACCAGGAGGTTTTGCTTTAAGGGATCTCACAAAATTTATCTTTTCTTACACCATTTCTATCTCTCGCCAATGTGTCTCCAACTCCCACAACTCGACCTGTCAATCACCCATGAAATGTCTCCGCTGTGGCGGGAGTTGGTGAGCAAATACACTTCCTGTCTCCTCAGGTCCCAGCTTAGCTGCGCCCTGGGCCGTCCTATACATCTGTACTGCAGAGGAAATACCGTCCATGTACAACTTTTAAAGAGTCATTGGCTAAACATTCTTGCGCCCTAGGGCAAAAAAAACATCACCAATCTGACGAAAAATGAAAATGACGCTTTATTTGTTATGAAGATTAAAAATGTATCTTGCACAGCTAAAAAAATAAATATAAATATATTTCAAAACATTTTAAATTTTAATAAAAAATTTTGGTGGGTTTGGCAGTGCCCCAGTGCCCTCTATTGGTCAGCCGCCACTGCTGGCAACCCCCTAAAAACACATAAAAATAGTTATCTCTACATTTATTCACATGAATATAAACTTAAATAACTATATATCCATAATAAATCATTTAAATGGCATTTAATTATATAAGCCATCATTTTAAATGTATTTGATTATTTAATTGTATTGTACACTTCACACATTCATTGTATATTTAATAACAAAGATATATAAAAAAGTGATCACAGTAATTTTTTTCATTTTATAAGACATTGTAGACCATGAGTCTGTTGAATAAAGCAATAATTCATATTTATGTATTTCATGATATATTTTGGTGTCCTGTATATTGTAGGAATCACATCACAATGAAAAAAACAAAAAAGCATCTCTTATTCTTAGTCTGTGGACCCACAGGGATTGCTTTGTCCCCCTCTGGCCCCCCTACATTAGAAGTCTAGCTCCGCCCCTGCAAATTCCACCACAAAGGGAAAAAGAGTTATTTTAACTGTCAGGGCTAATTTCATTATAGCATAAAATCAAAACACACAAACATAGAAAATCCTCTGAACTTCTATTTCTGGTAAAGATTGTTAAGAGGCATTGCTGAAAACCCCACATGTTCTGCACAGAACGTTACCATAGCAACCGGCCAGGTATTCATACAAAGATAACTTAAATGAGAACAACATGAATCACTCTCTCAAATGATTCACTCTTTCTGGGTTGTTTTTTTTTTTACATTTCATTTTTGACATTTTCATTGGTGTCAGGCCTCATGTGTGCAGAGCACCAGTCTAAAGAAAGTTTGAAGTTAGTTTTTATTTGCTATCTAAGTCTAAATCGGTGAGATACTGGATCTTACCTTATTTTTATGTATTTAATCATTTAATTGTTTAAAAACAGCAATTGCTTCATGTATGAATACAGTTTTAAAGATTGTCTTTATTAAAACAGAGTTTTTTTTAGACTGGAGGCAAATTTGTAATTGCCAGGGATTTTTTTTTTTTCCCTCAGAGCAACAGTTACTATTGGAGTATTGGGATCGGCTGGGTGCCGTACTGCATCCGGACCTAATGGCTTAATCCCTTTTGCTTGTAGCTGATCTGTCTGTGTCTGAGTGGCTGCCTTTGAATAGTGCAAAGCAGTAAGGAGACTTCAGCCGAGGTGAGAAAGTGCCATTAGTAACAGGGGTGGATTTACCAATAGGCAACACCATACAGTTGCCTACGGCCCGAGGTTCCTGGGGGCCCTATAAAACTCTGTTTCAATGTATGGTTAATACCACCATTACATATTTGTGAACATTAATTATGTATTTGATCAAAATCCTTTCACTGCAATGCCATCAGAACGTTTTTTAGTATTGAGTTTGTCTCAGCCCCCCCCTTCAGTGTCCACCATATTGGATCAGTCCATTCGCTGAACATGTTCAGAAAGGTCCAAACAGACAGCAGCAAACCATTTGAAAACAAACTATGTGAAGACCAGTGTTGCCAACTTAGCGCTTTTTTCACTGTATTTAGTGACTTTTCAGACCCCCCTAGCACTTGTATTGCCAAATCCAGTGACTTTTTTCTGCTCCTGAAAACTTTGGCAACAACATTTAAAGCAGCGAACTCTGCTCTCCAGAGCCAGTAGATTGGTAACCCCGCCTCCTGCTCTCCTCTATCTTGTCTGCTGTCATGATTCATGCAGCTATTATTCCATCCAAATGAAAAATGGAGAACAGATAAGCAGATCATGGCTTGTCTACAGTGAAAAGAAGGACTGGGTTATTTACTTTGGCCTTTTTGGAAACACAGGAAGGAGCAATCAGCTAAGTGAGCTTAGTGCTTGGAAAAAATCTTTCATTCCTTTAGAGACAGCATAAAAACTCAGCTGTGTATGACATATAGAGGAAAACAACAAGAAAAGGGACAAAAAGAGAGGGACAAAACCTAGAACAGATAATGGATGTCTATTCTATTAACATTTCTCTATCTATATAATGGGTCTGTTTTATGTGTTGTCTATTTAATTCAGAGGGCCCCCTTCCTGTCTTTGCCTAGGGCCGCAAATTTCCTAAATCTGCCCCTAATTGGTAATATGTGTTATGTGAACTGGGGTAATTATTGTCATGGGTGTTGTGATTCGATATGTGTCATGATACTTCGGTCAGATTACGATATTTTCATGATTTGCAATATCACCATATACTGCAGTATTTTTCACAGCTCTCAAATTTAATGCAGAGATAAAAAAGCAAGTGCTGTAAATATTCATCAGACGTTATTGATAATTTAGTAATTTTGGTGTCCATGTTGGTTGGGGTTTGTCTTCCACTGTGACTGCCTTAGCTACAGAAATGACGCTGACCTAGTAACATTCTGGAAACCTTTCTCTTATCTTCTTTTGATTTTATGATTTATGTGGTTTTGTTTTTATTCGTTGAACATTACCTCGTGAGTCTACCTTAAAACCTACTCTGTGAAGGTCCCACTGAACCTGAGAGCCACTCCACATCTGACTATAAGACCCATGGATAACAATCTCCAAATCCATTTGGCCTCCTTGCTCCTTCTGAGCCCCACAGCTAACCTGTCGGCCCTTCATCAATCTCACTGCAGCTCTAAACTCCTCTGCCACCAACACAAGTCTCCTAAAAGGTCCTAGGAACCAAAGCCTCAGTAAGACCTGATCCTCTACAATGATTTTAGTTTTTTTTCAACACTGCTAGCTCTTCTGGTAACTCTTTATTTTTTTCTCCTTGTCATGGCGCTGTGTCCCAGAGCCCCAGCTCCAGACAAACGACAGTGGGTCACTGTGACAAGAAAGCTGTAAAATAAAGGCAGTAGATTCTATGTATCTTTATTTGTAGAGATAGATTTAAAGAGAGAAAGGCAGACAGATGAATAGATTGATAGATAATTAGATATATGGATAACATTTTTCTATATCTTTCTGAGAAAACTCATTAAATTATAAGATGTGTGGAAAATGAGTATCGTGCTCAGAGATGAACTTTTGCTATTTAAATCCTTTCCTGCCATTCAAAATGGCCCTTCCCAGTAAAACGGCAGACGAATGGCAGCCCACTTCCCTGCAACTCCCAGCGAAATCCCCTCCAACTTCTAGTCACTGGAGTGACCTCGTCTTGCAATTTTTTTTACTCTAACGCCACCCTTTCACTGAATTACAGGGTCTAACCAGGAGATGACGCTTCTGTTTAGATCTTAATGTTAACAAATCATGACAAAAGGAATATTTTAGTACAAATATTGATGTTCAAAAAATAATTGTATGGGACCAGTCAAGGACTGGCCAAGGACCAGTCAAGGACCGGTCAAGGACCAGTCAAGGACCGGCAAAGGACCAGTCAAGGACCAGCCCAGGACCAGTCAAGGGCTCATCAAGGAAAGTGGGAATATTGAATGGCTACCACTCTACAGTTTTTCAGACCGTCTAATCATCTTCCAAAAATGGTTTTCATTTATCTGTTTCCATTGAAAAACTAAGGCTTTTTCAATAAAGGCCCTAAAGCACTTCCATTGAGTTGGCTTGATGGGTACTCATCATGAACCATACATTACCTGGTTTCGCAACAGCTAAGTGTGGCTGAGAGCTGCTGACGGTGTTGGTCACTTGATTAATTACAGAACTCCGATCTTTTAAGGCTAAGCTTTTCTTTTTGATCAAATGTGTCCTTAAGCAGCATAACCACCTCTAGTCAGGCCTCGTGCTGCTATAGGCTTAAGCCCCATTTATACCACTGTTTTGAAATCGTGGTGAGAACGGTCCGATCCTTTTTAAACATCAATCTTAGCACTAAAATATTCTTTCTGTCATAATTTGTGGACTTTAATATCTAAAGAGAAGCGCCATCTCCTGGTCAGACTCTGTAATTCAGTGAAATGTTGGACTCAGAGTAAAAAAAAATATGAAAGAGGGGGTAGAAGGTGGAGGAGATTCTGCTGGGAGGTGGAGGGAAGTGGGCTGCCATTTGAATAGTGTTTGACTGGAACGAGCCATTTTTGAATGGCTGCTACTGTATAAACCTAGCCTGATAAACCAGACTAAATGTGAGATTAAATGTGTAATCTAGTCTGGCCCCAATTAATGAGACACCAGAAGATTGTTGATGAGAACAACCCGTTATTTTTCCAACAATATCTCTGCCTATTGGCCAACGCTCTGACCAATGAGTGCAACTGACTGTGACATAGTAAGCGCGACAGAAAGCTGGTGGGGGAGTGTAAACAAACAGCCTGTTGGTAAAACAGCGAATACCTCCTTCTTAAAAATGAATGAGTATTTCACTCAGGTGCATCTTGGTCCAGGCCATTATTGGAAGGAGGCCAGAATTAGAGGCAGGCCTCTATTTATATTTGATCAAAACAGACGACCAGTGGAATGAATAAAAACAGATTGTGTCTCTTTGAACCGATAAAATACTAGGTTAATTTATTGAAAAAGTACAGTTACCATAACGGTTTATAGAACATTATTCAGACATCTTCCAGCAGCTGCTATTTTTCTGCACGGCAATACAAAAAAGAAGACACAGAATGGATTCTTGGCCAAGCAAAGTTTTAAAATAAATTAATGGAAACTGTTCTGCCATCACAGCCGGTCATAATAACCAAACAATCTGGCCTCCTGTCTGCAGCACTGTCTGCGCTAAGGATGGGAATTCCCATGCTCATGGATTGGATTCGTCAGCAAACACTGCCCCCCTGTGGTACTTGCATGTTACTATCAGAGGTTGCTGAGGACTGCACAGGAACATCGTTGGTTCCAATTATAGCCCCGGCCTGTATTAGCGTCCGGCCATTATTTACCCCCGCCGACAGCAAAACCGAGCATTATTAGAGACCCGGCTGCTAATGGAATACAGGCCAATATTAGAGGATTTACGGTATATATATGTATATATATATATATATTTTTTTTAAAGCAACGACGGGTTTAGGTTACCCCAAACAGCTGAGTGGTAATCTATATACGCCTAACTGAAGGAAAGTGTCAGACAGAATACCATTAGGTACACTAAATGAAAATAGTGACTGGTAAAATATTTGAATTACTGGTATGATTTTTTTTTTTATGTGAACCACTGTGCTGTCACTGTGCAGATCAGCTGCTACATAAACTACTTCTTGTCAACTTCGAATGGAAATTATGAATCTCTGCCTCCAGGGTTGCCAGATCTGGCCAACTGTTTCCAGCCAAAACACATGTTAAAAGGTAAAAGACTTAATAAAAAAACAGAGGTTGGTTTTAAAAAGCAGTTTTAACAAACTCAGAATTAAATCCTCAACTCCGAATTGATCTAGCCACAGATTGGAAACTCTTGAGTTTTCGTTTCATAAAAGTGAAAGTGAAAGTGAAGTGAAAGTCATGTATTTTAACCTGTGGTTTTTTCTGTTCATTATACACAGTAAACGATTTTTCACTCAGGTTGGATTCTCTCTTCTTTCAGTAGCATCCGAATGAACTGAGACAGATTTATTTTATTGGTGATTAATAACTCTGCTGTAAGCCTTAGTCTAATTTATTAAATTGGTAAAGGCAATTGTATTTTAAACAGCCGATGTTACCCTCAATTTTAATGTCCTATAATCTACAGCTTCTAGTTCTTCAATATATTCATAATCATCTGGTAAACCTGCACAACAGTGCTAAAAGGCAGTCAGAGAAAGAACAGTGAATATTGTTTATTTAAACCCATTTAAATTGAGAACCACACATACAAAGTGTATTCACTTTGTATTTCCTTTACAGAAATTACAAGAAAAATGAGAGACATTTAAACAGTTTATTAGAAAGTGAAACTGCCGCAGGTCTGGAGGGTTTCACCAGAGTCGGCAACCAGAACTTCTTCTCAGAGTTTGAGGACCAACTTTGAGAGTTTGTGAAGAAGCCGGTTGGTGAATGACGTCACTGGTGAACCTCAGAGGATTCCAGAATCCATCCAGGCTGATTTGCGGGAATCCTTCTTTGACAGTTAATCATTGGTCCAAGGGAGAGCAGAGACAGGCAAGACAAACCAGAGTTTGGAATCTGAGAGCTGGTCCAGAGTCAGAGCCAGGGGATCCCAGATCCAGAGACAATGCAGAAGAGAATCCAAGAGCAAGGTCAGGGCACAGAGAACAGGTGAGAGATCCAAAAACACACTATGACAGGTCTGATAGGGTTCGGGCAGGCTCAGAAAATCAGGAGGCAGAATCCGCTCAGAATCCAGAAGGCGGACAGGTAACAGGAAGGCTGGATTAAACTCACTGATGGCTATTAATAATCTGGCCCAAGTGACTGGTCTGAGAGCTGGTGGAGGCTGATTGAGCTGGATGGAGCTGACAGGTGTGTCCTATCATGAATCAGACCAGCACTAGAGCTAGGAATCATCACACAAGGCTTCCACAATGAATTAAAAAGCAAGGTATAAATATATTTACAACACCCCTTTTTTTCTATGAAACTGTTGCATTAATATCTAATCTGTCTTCCTTTAATTCATACACAGCCTAATCCACTGTGTGACTCTGCCAACTGTCATTAAGTTGAACGTGACAACATAAGATTGAGTTATGTTGGTTTTGGGTTCAGGTAAAATGTTATTGAATTCTATGAATTACTGGAGATTGTTTTCTATCATTTTATCTTTGATACAAATATTTTTTTTCATCATCTAAAAAATTCAGGAGTCAGAGAGACGAGAATTCAGAGTATATGTTTTTTTTTTCTGCAGCAGAAACAAAAGTGCTTCCAGATGAAGTTGCTTTCCTCTATCGTCCGCTTTCATCTAACTGCTGCATCTGTGAATGTCTCCATGAGAATATGCAGCACATCTTCTCTGAATAGCCACAATGAGCACAATTATGTCGAGGAGGTTTAATATTGGAAACGTCAGGTGAAAACAGATGTCAGATCTATACTTCACTGATCAACAACGGCAAACTTAATGAACATGGATTTCCACTCTATGAGTTTGTGGGTCTTCAGCTGCGGCACTGGGAGGATATTTGGGTGCAGCCATCGAAAAGCTGCTGTTTGGTGAGTTTTGCCATATGCTGGATACTCCACTAAGAAAAGAGGCAATGTAAATGAAACTATTAATACTAAAATGAGGGTGTTAAGCAGATCTTTGAACACTAAGAGACACACTAATCAAAGCAGATAGACTGCTTTGCTAATGCTGACAGCAGCATATTTACAGTAGCATTTGTGTTTTAGCTGTGGAGCTTCAAAGACCAACCGCCTCCCAGGGGGTTGGGATCTTTAAGTAAAAGAATAAAGAAATGTCTACAAAGTGAACTTTCCAAGATTTATTTTAGCATGGTTTCTCTTGTTATATAAAAAACCTAAAAGCTAAAAGTTTGTTGTTTTTTCATGACAGTTCTTGTATGAATCAGTTAGTTATGTAAAGCAACCCTCAAGCCTATTTCATTAAATGGCATAGAGCTCCTTTCTAAAAACACTTCTTTTTGGCTGTTATTTTTAAATGGACTGAATGAAAGCGACTTTTGACAAGTCAGAATTCTGCCAAAAATGAAAAACCGTGACTACAGTAACACTCATACGAGCAGTTTTATTTGAAACACACAAGGTAACCTACTCTCACCGTACATTTTGGATGTTTCATGCATTAAGTTTCAATACAAAATCGCACAAATTAAATTATTTTTTTTTGTGGCTTGCTTGTGGATCAGTTTCTGCTTAGCTTTGTCACACTTTGTCACTTGTCAGGCAATAACCAACTGGAGAAAGTAATTTGCCTGTGATTGGCTACTTTTAAGCAAGTCCTGTCTCTAAAAACCGTACTATTGTATCATTATCGCATGGCGCTGATGACTAGATTGGCTATTCCATTCAGCTGTCTAGCTCCGCCCAGTTTTCTCCTTAATGCTCATCTGTTTCACCTGCTCCAGTCTCTATTTAACCTGTCTTCTTCCAGCTGAGAGTATTCTAGCAGATATTATTGTTTCTGATGCCTGATCCGTTCTGCCTGGGGACTTTTGATCCTGACTGTTCCCTTTCTGATCTGTTTGCCTGACCTGTCATTGGACTTAACTGCTTGTTAACAAAACCTGGAACTGCCTCCTGAGACTGACCTGGATTTCCCTTCGGTAAGTCCTCGGATCTTTGGTCTTCTGTCCCAGATTTCTATGGCTCTACTCTACACCATTGGCTTCGCCCTCTGGATTGTCCTGGCTTTTCTTCGTCTGCTTGGATCTCCTGCGTGTTCTTCAGTGTTCGGGGCTTCGATGGGACTCTCTGGGCCATGTTTGCTGCATCTTGTCCCAGCGAACTGGCTGGAAACTACCTATTCCTCTGGGCACAGACTGAATTTTAACACCCGGTTAGTGACTCACACACTGATAATCTTCCTCTGCCAGATTAATGTGGTCACTAACCTGTGTTTTCTTCCTGGAGAGGTTCCTGCCTTAGTTGCCCTAGTTGTTTGCAAATCTGTCATATCTAATAAACATGTTTTAGAGATCATACTTTCTCCTTGTCTGAATACTGGGCCCTCTATTCTGAGCCTTGGCATGTTGTCTTCCTGGTTGTGGCTAGTAATGTTAACAAAGCATCTTTAGGTCATCACTCTGGACTGGCAGATTCCAAACTCTGGTTTGACTGCTTGTCTCTGTCAATGAAGGATTCCGCCAAATCATGACATTCATCATTGACTTTACATGCTGACCGGCATCTTCAGAAACTCTGAGTTTGCCTGTTTACCTGTTAATTAACTATAACTTCCAGTTCTAGTTATTTAATATAGGTATAATCTTCTGGTGAATTGGCACAACATGAATTTGTACAGTAACTGTACCACTGTACCACAAATTATTTTTGTGGATTTGTGATGAAATTCAGTGAAAGACTAAAGAAAAAATAATGTTGCTTTATGTCTGACCAATGTAAAAAGATACCCACAAGAAAAAAAGTAGCTACTTAGGAAATGTAACGATTGGATGACATAGATGTTCAATACCTATTTATTAGATGAAATAATGAGAATGTCTGGCCTTACTTAGTTAGTCATACAGTAATGGCAGCACCTTGAACATTCAATATGTGAAGTCACTGATGTATGGATTGCATTGGGTTCCACAATGGACCAAGATCCTACCTGAGCTGGGGATGCGTTTAGCTGTATTGGAGGATGTGTGGGAGGTGGATGTGGAGGCCACCCTCTGGTCTGAACTCATGTTGTCTTGGCTCAATGGTGAGGTGGACTTTCTTGGCTTATTATCTTTCAGGTGCAGTGGGGAGCTCTTCTTGGCGGGGGGCAGTGGCCGTCGAGGCCTGGCTGTGGCGTTGACCTTAAGCCAGGCTTGGGCTTTGTATTCCACAATCTCTCCATAGTTGGCTCTGGTCACCCGGCACTCATAGAGTCCTTCGTCATTCTTGCTGACTCTGGAGATCTGTAGCTTGTGGGAGATGTCATTGCCTTGGACCTTCACTGTCTGTTAGAGAGATTGAAAGAGACAACTGTCATAACCAGGGAGTGGAACGATAGATCTTATTGTTTCCTCAAATGGTTGTGGATAATTTCTATGTATGTGCTTTGATTCTCGGTCGTAGGAAGCTTTATGTTCCTTCAGATGTAGGTAAATAATACCTGTTTTTATCTTTCGGATATACTGATGCTATTTCTCTAAAAAGTTAAATGTCTCAAGTTTTAGTAGCAGTGAGAGGGATATTCTATCAATATCTTCTTTGACCAAATTGCACACAAAAAAATGTCAATCTAATGAAGTCTGACCATCTTATATCTACCCAAAAAGTGTTTTTGGTCTTATTTTGAGATTGACATACTAAGCAAGAACAGATACTATTGGATTATCAATCTTCTTTTAAAAGGATTCTACTCCAATAATCTGCCAGTACAGTAGAAGACTTACTCTTGGTAAGACTATTTGAAATCCTTATATATATTTATTCTTAAAGCAAGTGCTTTTGCCAAGAGCAGATTATGGTACTCATAAATAATCTTTTGCTTCAAGGAGAACAGAAAAATCTTTTAGATAAATTTAACTTGACAGTGACTAATGTTGCAAAATGTACTTACATTTAGATATTTTGTGTGCAAATTATTGAAATTAGGCATTCCTTAGCATAATTCTACATGGTTAGACATTCCTTCCATTAAATTATATTTTTAAGTGTAAAGCATTAATAAATTAGAATTAACGGAATTTGGACTAAGAGTTTAATGTAAATTTGTGACAGGTCTAAAGGAGGTGATAGGTACATGCCTGTACCAAAAAGATCAGAATCCACTTGATTATGAAAAATAAGGCGATATGTGCACCAATTGTCCATCTTGGTACTGTTTTGACTAATAAGTTGACATAAACAGATACAGTTGCAGCCATTAACAATGGCCCTTCCCAGCCGAATGGCAGCCAACTTCCCTGCAACTCCCGGCAAAATCCCCTCCAACTCCCAGCCACTGTAGTGACCCCCCTCTTGCATCCTGTTGCCAAAAACCACCCATTAGTAGTAGCATTAGTAAACCTGGCAACTGTCTAGCAAACATTAGGAGTTGGGAAAACATTCACATCCCTAATAAAAATATTTCATAAAAGTTTTCACATCCATCAATACAAACAACTGTGAAGTTGTGCTTTAAATCAAAAACACATTGTAGAAACGATACTTGCAGGTTTAAGGAGTCTGATGATTTTTAGTTGGATATCTGAAGGACGGGGAATCACATTCACCTGAAATCTAGTAGCTGCAGAGGCTTTGTGGAAAAACACCTTCGCATTGTCAGGCTTCATTAGGAGAAGGGCTGGAGCCCTGCGAGCTGCACACAGTGACTTTGAGCCGAGCCTTTTTACACCTAAGCCCTGGGCTATTTTTGAATTCTATCTCGCCAGAATACAGAAAATATCAGACTGAGCAGAAATCCTAGCTTGGGTTCTGCAAGCAGATCTGTTGTACTGTAGATCTGCTTAGCTCATGTCACCATAAATGAAAACCACTCAGCGCTACAGTATGTCCACATTTCTGCCTCATTAAAACATAATTTCAGCTCATTAAATCTCTTAAAATACATTCAGTAAGACCATGATGCTGTTGAACTTTCAGATTTTAATCATTTCAAACCAAGAAATGTAAACGACATTTACTGCATAATTCAAAGTTTAGTATTTTGGTTTTCCTTCATTTAGACAGAGGCTCTACAGTCATTTAAAGGGACAGAAGGTTAAAAGTGGAAGCAGAAAAAAGCCTGAATCAACACACAGTACAGACAGGGGGGGATTTAGGAAATTTGGGGGCCAAAACAAAAACAGAAATCAGAACACTTAACATGGCATTTTCGCAAAAGGATTGTAATTAATATATATAATTAATATATATATAATATTAATATATATATATATATATATATATATATATATATATATATATATATATATATATATATACAGTGTTGGAGAGTAACGGATTACATGTAACGACGTTACGTAATTTAATTACAAAAACAGAGTAACTGTAATTTGTTACAGTTACAATGAGAAAATATGTAATTCAGTTAGAGTTACTTCCGAACATATTAAGAATTACAAATATAGTTACATTTTTTAAAAAATATAAAGAAAAACCTTTGCGAAATATGTACAGTGAACCTTCGCTATAACGCGGTTCACTTTTCACGGTCTCGCTGCTTCACGGATTTGCATCATGCATTGTTAAACTTTATTGTCAAACATATTAATGGTGGCATGTCGGTTTATAAGGATCTTTTGGCTCAGAAGAAAAGAGAGCGACAACAACTACCGATAACTATGTTCTTCTCTCCAAAAAACACACCTGCACCGCAGGCTTTAGAAGAAAAAAACGCCACAGAGCAGAGTCAGGATGCAGCGGCTCTGCAGTGAAATACTGTACTGTACACGTCAGTCACTATTTGTCCTGCTGTACTTTGTATTTTTTTTCATAATAATTTTTCATTTTCCAATCTGTCACGGCGGGGCGGTGCTGATCCCCACAATATTAACTCTTCAGTTCATATTGATGATTAAAATTATTACTTATTTATTGATAACTATATTATTTTACAGTACATTACAGTAGTTATTTGAAAAAAAAAAAAAAAAGACAATAACAACGTTTATACCGTATTTTTATTTGTTAAACAAATGCTTGGGCCTGTAAAAAGTTTTTGTGCCTTGATTTTAATGTTGTATGGAGTATTTCATTGTATAATAACTTTAAAAAAATAAAGTTTTCTACTTCACAGATTTCACCTATCGCGGGTTCTTTTAGGAACGTAACCCCCGCGATAAACGAGGGTTTACTGTAATCATATTTTATTGCTTCGCGCCCTGTATCGCCGTTTCCCGCTACGGCTCCTTGTCTCTATCATATTTGCCACTCTGATGATCCATCCTGTGCTGGTGGAGCCTCCTTGAGGAACAGCAAGCGAGCGGACGGTTCTATTTCAGCTCAAGCAGCGCATCAAAAATGACAGCCTTCCAGCACTGGAAATTTAAGGAGCATTTCATTTACATCTGTGAAAATGGCTCAAATTTAACCGTGCAGTGCAAGAAATGTTTGCCGGCTATCAACCTGAACCTGCTTGTGTTAGTCTGCAAACTGCGTAAATGGTAGAGCCTGGGGGAGGAACAGGAACAGGAATGGCCTGATGAGAGGAGTCTGAGAAAATCTTCCATGCCTGGTGCTGGCATCTCTTCTTGTGGACATCCTGTGATCGCCTGTCAGCAGTTCCCTCTCAGCTTAGTGCTTTTTTAAGGTTCACATTCAGTTCTCAAATATTAAATGTTGAACATGGGTCAATACTCATTAAAACCTTAAAGTAATCAAAAAGTAATCAAAAGTAATTAGTTACATTACTTTTTAAAAGTAATCGAAAAAGTTACACTACAATTACATTTTAAACAAGGTAACTTGTAACTGTAACGGATTACATTTTCAAAGTAACTTACCCAACACTGTATATATATATATATATATATATATATATATATATATATATATATATATATATATATATATATATATATATATATATATATATATATATATATACATATATACATATATACAAAGCCTTTTCATACTTTTGTAATTCTATTTTCACAATTTATTTGCCATTGGATTGATGTAACTTCTATTGGAAGTCCATTATGAAACAGAATGGAAATGTGCTTCTGTGCTTAAACGTTGTAGGTCACATTAGCATGACCCTTATTTAACGTTTTTGTATGAAGTCAGAATTCAAAAGGGCCCATGTGTAATAAATACTCATAAGGACAGCTTTATTTAAACACACTTATGTAAACTACTCTCAAGGCGCATTTTGAACATTTAATGTATGCAGATTTAACAGCAATAAGCCCCAAATTTTCATCTTTCCTGGCTAGCTTTTTTAGGTGCATGTAGCCTTTCACCAACTGGAGAATGCACCTGTGATTCGCTACTGCCTCTTGAGAAGGTATTATTTTTCTGCTGGTTGTGGCTAGTAATGTTCAGAGCTGGGTAGAGTACCAGAAAAATGGTAATCAAGTGAAAGTAGTACTACTTCAACATGCTTTTTGCTCTACACAGAACTCTACTTTCTGAACTTTAGTCAGCTCCTTTGTTTCCTGTGAAAAGACAATTAGAAGAAATTTAATGATACTATTACTTGGTTTTGGTGCTCAGACCTCAGCAGGAAACATAGTGCTGAATTTTGATTGATATGCATGAACAGGAGCAAAGAATAGGGCTGCCCACCCCCCCACCCCCCCCAGCAAATGTTAGCATTAGCATCGGTAGACCTGGAAACTGATGGAAAACCTCCCAACAGAGGGATAGAACGAGAAAATAGGGCCATTTCTCAATATGTGCACTTGTGCGTTCTAATGTACTGAGAATAAGTTAAAAGTTCACTGTACTGTTGCCTTTGCTCTGAGTATGTTTTAAGATTATTTGAGGCAAAAACTTTATACATTTAAGCGTCATTATATGACCCAGCTATTGACTTAGGGCAAAGTTAAAAAATTTTTTTGAATCTAACATTAGCCTGTCTTCTGCAGCCGGGACTCTGATGGAGATTTTTTTGTTTCTTTTTTTGTATTTGTCAAAACTTTAATTTGATTTGTGTTTATCTTAATGTGTTAATCATTATTCCCCCACCAAATTAAAAAAGTTATAATTTATTTTTTATCAAAAGACTATTAATAACAGGAGGTGAAATGCAGCTCCAAGCTCTAAGTAAGTCATTTTTTCTTACAATAAATGCCTTTTCTTGAATTGAAGAGGTAAGTGAGACACTTTGCCAATAGAACAAGACAACTTACATTTAAAATTTGATTAAAAAAAATCATTGCATTGTCTTATTTCAAGTGCATATTGTATAATTACCTTATTTTATAAGTAGAAGTATAAACACTAATTCCATTGGCAAATCATCTTATTTTCCTACTCAAATCAGGGGTAAATTAGCTTAATTTAAGACATTTTTCCTAATTTCTAGATCATTTTTGCAGTGAGGACTTTAGCTTTACAGTTACACTTCTGTTCAAATTAAAAATCATCTTTATTCTGCGTATTCTCCCAGAGTCCATACTTTCCTGAGTTTTTGTCAAGAATGTGTAAGAATGTCACAAGAACACAACTCCATACTTGTGTTCTTGTGAATTGAGAGAAGGCCTAGGTCAGCACCACTGCAACACTTACTGATTGGGAGGAGCTAAATTTACAGCTATATGCTTTCATTTTTGTTTTGTTTTTTTTTATTTCCATGCCCTTCAACAGTATTTCATATTTCATCAGTTGCTAAATTACCCAAACTAAGGAAAGACATTAAAATAGTAATAGCTGATTGAAAAATATGCCCTGAACACAAAGAAATGAGGACATTTCCCTAATAGCAGCATTGCTAATCTGTGATGCCTTAACACACATGTGTGACGACGTGAGAACTCCAGTGTGATCACGTATTGGTTGACTGTGTGCTGCTCATGCAGCGCGGGGGAAAAGGAGGCGGAACTGTTGCTGGTGTGAATGTGTGAGTGTGTGTGTGTGCAGGAAGGGAACCACTCTGACAGTAATAACACGCTGCCACTGATTTCGCTGATTAGCTCCATTCTCTGATGGAAGGTGTATTATTCAAGGAAATCAGCTGCTGTTGTGCTGGCTCAGAGTGAGTCTCAGCCAACTCTGGTTTACAATAGAGCGTGTTAGGAGGAATCACAGTGTGGCATGCATGAGGTGTTCTTCAACTTACACTTATTTTTGTCCCCTCATCATAAGGATCAGGCTCTGGTATCATCTCCATCTGTGAAACACATGGAGACAGAGAGCATTAGCAAAGTGACAGCAGGCGGACGGGCTCTGAGGACGGGCCTTGATGTACTTTATGCATGCCTAAAACCACTAAAGGGCTAACCAAAACAACATTTTAAAGAAGGCATCGTCTATCTACTGAGGCTTATAAATGTTGCAGACAAACATCAGCACATGGTTTGCGCACGGAGTGACTTCGTCGCCGGTGCCCTGCCTTTTTAAAAGTAAATGCCACTCTTCCTACTGTTACCAGTTTACTTTTAGTCTTTTGAGTGCTTCTGTGGGGAAATTAAAAGCCAGATCCCAAATGTTTCTGCAAAATGAAAGAAAAATGGTTTCAACCGGGATAAAGTGCTAAAACAGACGGTTTCAAGGGAAGAAGAAAAATATGTTTATGCTCCTGGCAGTGTCTTCTGTAGGAGTGACATCGCCCAAGGAAGCAGAAGACAAAATGTCACAGTGTCTGAAATAATCATGCTGAGGAGGTTTTCCTGCTATGATCAACTTGGGTAAAATGCTATGGTTTAACAATATTCAGTTTCAGCTCTGTTGTCTATATAGTGCAGCTCAAGAATACACATCATCTCAAGGCACTTTACAGGCTTGGATTGATCAGGTCATACAGAAAAAAAGGAATCTAAGGAGGTGAGCTTGTAGTGACAGTCACTCTCATCTGGTTTACAGTAGTAGTCATTCACAATGGCAGCCCACTTCCCCGCAACTCCCAGCAAAATCCCCTCTAACTTCCAACCACTGGAGTGACCCCCTTTGCATATTTTTTTACTCTGAATCCACCCTTTCACGGAATTACAGGGTCTGACTAGGAGATGATGCTTCTCTTTAGATCGTAATGTCCACAAATGATCACGGAAAGAATATTTTAGTACAAAGACAGATGTTTTAAAAGGAACCGTAGGAGACCAGCCAAGGAAAAGCCAAGGACCCATCAAAGAAAGTTGGTAAATTTTGAATGGCTACTACTGCACCTTGCAGCAATAACCCCCCCCAAAAAAGAGCAAATTGCATAAAATCATTTGATAAACTTGGGAAGGTTGCTGTTAAAAACTGATCTCTTTCAAAAGCAGGAGCTGCAACTAACAATTATTTTGCTAATCAATCAATCTGCCAATTTCGGTATAATTACTGCTTGCTTTGGCTAACAGTGTCAGGTAAAGGTATGTTTTAGAGTCTCTATAATACAGTTAATGATTAATCAGTTACTTAATTGATTAGTTGATGATGATTTCAATAGCTGATCAATCAAGATCAATCCGGTTTGTTTTAGCCTTGCACACAGCCTCGTCTTCCTTCCTAACTAGCAGCACTTGCTATTTATCATGGAACAGATGGGGTTTTGGAGCTCCCAACAACACAAGTGACTGCCTAGCCTGTCAACCCAGCCAGCCCTACAGCAAGTGTAGCGCAACTCCGTTCAGTCTGAAAGGCCCATAAGGAGGGTGAAATTACCTCAGTTTCACACCACATGCATGGTCTGCATTCAGGATATGTGCTAGCTACCCTACAGGAGCTGAAACACAATGTAGATGCAGAGGTTGGAGAGAAAGAGAATTTAGAGGAAGAATGAAGACCGTTGTTCATACACTGGAAGCCCTTCTGATATAGAACAGTGCTATAAGCAATATCCTTGTTGACGGATAAGAAATTGGGACGGATAAGAAATTGGTCTTTGAGATGTCGTTTCCTGATGTTGTCTTCATTTCTATTTAACAATGACCTGGATTTCCCTTGGTGTTGACTTTAATATCCAATGTGAGAATTTAGATAAAGGAGCACACCAGGTAACCTCTGAATTAGCACTATACACCCATTGGGTGGAGTCCTGGCAACAGACCCCTTTATATGACAAAGGAAAGCGGTGTTTGCTTTGCAGTCAGGACCCTCAAAGGCGATTGGAGAATGAGTAAAGGGATACAGTTTGTAAATGGCTGAGTTCAGCCATTTGGGGAGATACTGCGAAGTTGGCTTACAACCGAGAGATGGCGCTGGTCTGACTAATCAATCTGGAAGAAGAACTTGTTTGCACATGTGCAGTGTGTGACGTTCTGGTAAATTAGCTCATAGAAACTCATAACTCTGCTTCAATGGCAGCATTTGCTCACGAAAACCTTACGAAGGCCAAATTAATCTGAAACAAGTTTGATGTCTCCCAACCTTCCGATACCTGATTGGGAGATGGCCCTGTAAGGCCAATCGCCCCTGATTACTTCCTCTATATTACACGATGCAGGACGTACAATGAGGCTGAAAGTCGCACCGATCAAAAAAAAAAATTCTCTAACTACTGGAGAATTGGCCTGAAAAGGGCAAAAAATGATAAAGTTTGTGACTGGCCTACAAGGGACTTTGATCTCAGTGAGGCAGACATCTGTCATTTTCTATTTGGCAATGTAAATACCAGAATTTCACCTACAATATCACACATTAAGTAGCTTCCCTCACTGGCCGACAATCCAACATTCAAAATTTGATGAGTTGGTGCCACCCTTTGCTTTGTGGCAGTACTTTATGAGTTTACTGAAAACTTACTTGCTATGAAGATTTTTATGGAGTTTTTTCCAAGAAAAAGTCAACTATCTGACTGACAGTGTCTATTGACATCTCGATCCTAAAAGTTTTCGAAAGCAGATGAACTACTTTCTCCCTGTGTCTCAGTGTGTCAGGCAGTTCTAGATGCTATTGTGTCCCAAAAGTATTAAATGCTGAAGATAAATCAAACCGTAACTTGACACAATGACAACACCCGTATCATGAGTGGCGCAATGGGGATATAGAAGATTGTGACTTAAGGGTCTCAACTGAAATGCGCTATCAGAGAGGTTTTAAGGTTGCTAATGCGATTTACCTTCTGGAGTTATTGTTTCTGGATAACACACTGAACTTTGTCCTGATTTACGTCTTTAAATCACCTGTTCTACTGCCTCCCAGTAATCCATCTATTCCAGTTTCTTTGACTGAGTCCGCCCTCGCCCCCTATCTCTTTTAGAGAAGTTTGTGTCTATTCCCAAAGCATCTTACTTTCTATATAACACTGTACCTCATTGACATGAGGTCTCTCCAACATTTATTCCTACCTATTTAATATCAGTCGGACATTTAGCCAGGGCCTTAAGGATGTTCTCTTATTTCGTTTAACCACGTTGAAGGTCCCTTTTATTGGAATGACCTGGCCATGAAATGCAGCAGCACTGTAATAATTGTGGAATTGAAACACAAGCACTGTTCAAAGGATTTCGATTGTTGGTTTCTTCAGACAGGCCAAAGGCTTTCGGAGAAACAAGTTAGAAGACTTTCGGTTCAGATTGGAGGGCAATCCAAGTAGAGAGGGCAGAGAAACTGAAAGCTTTCCTTTCAAATTAAGTTTGAGCATGGGAAAGGGAAACACCTCTAGAGTGTAAGGTGTAATAGTTACTAGGTCTCTGAAGAAGCATATAGAAAAGGTCTTGACCAGGCTAATAAGAGCTTTGTGAACTCGATTAAATCATTGTAGTTTCTTTCGCATTACACAGGGTTTTCAAGACTTTTTAGTGTGACTTGAAATAGAAAGTTAAGACCAACTTCACAATAAACATAAGCAAAAATGGGTAGAAACAACTTTACCCAAATGTTTATTTTAACATAAACCATTGCTTTCGGGTTCCAGCTGAATTTTGAAAAACTTTCCATATAGGAAGAAAGCTAAAAACACATGATAGATATATTTTTAACAACTACTAAACTGAATTCACTAACTTTGTTTTGTTCCCTACTGAAAGTCCACCATACTTCTGCTTTCATTTTAGGCGTACCGCCAAACATTCAGAGATGTGGTGCTACTGGCACTGCTGTTGATGTAGGAGATGCTGTGGTGGCATTGCAGAGACAGGGATGGAACAGAATGGACACATACCTGCTGCTTCTCAGTAAGTTGATTTTAAAGCTTTGAAAAGACTGATTTGAGACATTTCAACACCAATCAACGTCTTAATTTTATATTGAAGAATTCATTGCCTTAAAAGACTTTTTAAGGATCCAAGGGAACCCTGTTATATTGTCTGAATATTATTTCAAGAGGTCATTAGGAGAGAGGTAAACTATCACTTGGACATGTTGCCTTTCCATTAAAAGACAAAAAAGAGTTATACTGCTAATGCCAAAGATTCTGTTAACATATTTTTTTTATCTTTCTGGGCTGTTGGATTAAACAAGAGTACCCAGAGAGAACCTGTGCAAGGACTAGGAGAACTGCCCTTTCCTAAGGGGTGGAGTCGTTTGTCCGGTTCAATTTTCATGTGTCTAAGCCAAAACAAAGCTTGTTTTTTAATCCACTCTATAAAGATAGTTTGACTGAAAAAGCTTCCTGGATGGGAAGCGAAACGTCTTCAAACTTGGAAACAGAGTCCAATGCTTTGTTTTTTGACTTTGATTAAGAGTTAGGATTCAAACTGAAGAAAGTTACAGTAAATAAATTAAAATATGATCATGGTTCTGAGGTTTTGTGAAGAAAAATGACCAGTTATGCAACACTGAGGCATTATTGCAGCCATCTGATTGACAGTTTGCAGTTGATCTTATTGTTTCATGTAAGGACTACAACCATAGAACAGACATCAAACCTCAGTAGTTTGGAAATCTTAATATTCTAAAACGTCTCTATCCCCTCAGATGAGTCTGACCTCTGTCTTGTCTGGAGTATCATGAAATTAACAAAACAACTCAACTAGAAGAACAGCTCAATAGATCGAGCTTAATTGAACTCTGCAATCAGACTTTTATATGATGCAAGGTGTAACCCCACACACGATATCAAATACTGGGGAATGATATCAGAGGCAATAATCAGTCCTATCCCCCAAAAGATAAACCTCACACAAAAAAAGGAGACAGCAAAAGCAGCAGGGCTTTATTACTCAAGACGATTCCTTCAGTAAACATAGGAAATGCTGAAAATGAAGGGCACCTGAGCCAGAAGATGGCTACCTATGAGCAATTGTTGCAGCCAGCGCTCCTTCAAGACCTGTAATTACCTTGAAAGAACTGCGGTGCTATTCTCTGGAGGATGTTGGTCAGACAGCTGATTAATGAGGAGAATTAGGAGCTGAAGCTCCTCTCCGGGCATGCACGCAGGACTCACAATGTGACTTCTATGGACGGACCTGGCATCCTCTCTTATAAGAGACAGAGATTTTTACAGAGACGTCTTTAGGCGAGCCAGGATTAATTGTCCTCACTCTTGGGGTAAGACTGTATTAGGTCATCAATCCCAGGCCTCCTCCTTTACGGACCGCTCTAACAGTGGTTATATAGCCCATGTGTGCAGTCTATATCTGTCACTTGAGGGGGATGGAATTGGCTTCCACTGGGGGACAGGTGCTTTAAATTGGTGTATGCACAGTGGCTTCTGTTTTTGGGATAACTTGATGAATATAACGGCTTCCCACATTCACAGTCACAATGGTATTGGGTTCTAGAGATTGTTTAGTCTTGGCAAATCTTCTGGTACTTCCAATATTTAATCAATTAGTCTAATTTTGATAGAGTTTTAATTAAAGATTCCTTTGATTTTTTGGGAAATTATGCTATTTTGGCTAACCCAGGGGTCGGCAACCCCAAAATGTTTAAAGAGCTATAATGGACCAAAAAACAGATCCATTCGGAGCCACAAAAATTTAAAACTCTTATATAAGCCTTTTAAAGGCTCCAAGTGTATATCATCCCCCTATCAAAATGACTAAGTAGGCTTAACTATGTAATAATCATTCATGTTTAAATGTTAATTTTCCCTGCAGCACATCCTGGAGAAAATGACACACTATGTGACTAAACTGCTGCATGATATTTGGTGCTTCAAGTTTAGCTTCCATTACCGTATTAATATATTATGCTTTTCTTTCATCTATGGAATTATTGAAAACAATAACAAAATCAGATTTTTGTGTTATTTTTGTTTTGAAGGAAAAAAAAAAAAAAAAAGCGATGTGCATAAAAGGAATGCTGTAATTTTAAACCTCCACGTTGAAGGTTGCAGTGTTGCCCTGATAAGGCAATAAAAGGCAGGCTGCAATAGCAGCCTTTTGATAAGGGAAGTAGGCTATTTAAACAAAAAATAAGCAGATATAATTTAATTACAATCCATGCACCTATATTTTCCCAACAGCTACCTGCCTGTCACCGTGCCGCGTTGAAATATGTTTCACAGGCAACTCTTTCTTAACCCCAGAGGGTCTCAGGAGCAAATTCTGCCTGAAATTACATATGTGATCAAAGCAAGTACTGCTCCCAAAATATACATTTGAAATACATTTGTTTATCTGTCATACAATTGTATTTGTATGACAGATATGCATTGATATTTTTTCAGGTGAAAGCACTATTCTAAATGTCACCATATCTGATTTATAGCTGATTAAACAAAGAAAAAAACGAAAAATATTTGGCCTTGCCAAATGTTTTTCCGAAATAAACACTGCATAACACCATGAAACCCCATTTGAAACTCTGGATGAACACTCAGACTTTATAGATCCACAGCTTGACTATAACTCAAGCAGATTTGGACTGTGTTTTGGTCTTTCTCTGAATAGATAAACATGACTAGCTGTCAGTTGGGCCCTGTACCAGGCCCACCAGACTAAGGGGGTTAATAGAAATATTAAAATATATTTATTCTACACACTCTTACAGCTTTGGAAAGCATAAAAGAATGTATGTGCTCCTACAAACTATGTTAAAGAAAGAAACTTGAAAAAGCTCCAAGGAGCAGAAGGGGGCGCTAAAGAGCAGTAGGTTGCTTAGCCCCGCATAGACCACCGAATGAGTGAACTTTGGTTTTCCAATCAAGTCCATGGCTGCATGTGTATGCAACTGACATGGAGAAAGATCGGATTGCACAGAGTAGACCTAATGGAGGCTTTTAACACAATAATCATAGTTGTTATTGTTGCCATACATAAAAACCCTATGGAAGAAAAAAAACACATACCATATGTTGAATTACCATGTGATTGCTGTTACATTGCACTGCAGCTGGTCTGGAAAATGACCCACTTCTGCGGGCACTGCCAAAGTAAAGACATCCACAAGTCCTCTAGAGCTCCTAAATCTATTAACCCCCAGTTGCAAAGCGGCTGTAGTGTTTCAGTCTCCGTCTGTCATACAGAAGGAAAGTGACTAGGTGACAGAGACGGAGGCAAAACCACAGAATTAACGTCAGAATATTTATTTACATCTAACCACTTTGAACATGAGTGAAAGCACCACTAGTGCTGAAACAATTAATCATGATTAATCAATTATTGAAATAATAGTCAACTCATTTAGTAAGTGGGGAGTAGTGGCCTAGTGGTTAAGGCATAGAGCTTGGAATCCTGAGGTTCTGAGTTTGAGACCCACTCCCACAGACTGCCAGTCTGGGTCTCTGAGCAAGACCCTGAACCCCACACTGCTCCTCGGGCGCCGCACAATGGCAGCCCACTGCTCCCCAAGGAGATGGGTTAAATTAGAGGTAAATTTCTCCAATGTGAGATCAATTAAGTTCAATTATTATAAGTGCCAAACAGCTGTTGGAGTGACCCACCCTGAGCAGGAACTAGAGCAAAGTTGTGAAAAATATCTAAACGTTTTGCATTTAAGATGAAAAAAAAAAATGTTTTTGTCCATCAATATGTTGGGATCTGGAGAGTCTCCACCTTATCCAGCAGAGTGCGCTGTGGGTCTCCTGGGCTGGAGCCCTCCAGCACAGCTGACGTTCATCGGCCCATCAGGAGACCGACCTTTATAATCAGCAGCCAGACCTTCCTTCAACGCCGCAGTGTTGACCAAGTTTGGTTAGCGAACCTGAGCCTCTGTAACTACTAGAATCTTTGTCTCTAAGGAGAAACCCTATTCCAACCAGTCTCTGTCTTCTCGCTAACAGGAAACCTGTATCTTGTCTGAAGCTCTGGAAGAGCTTAGCCTGTTACCTGCCTGCCTGCCCTAGAGAGCCAAACCTGAAGATCTCACTCTGGAATCCACCTGCTGCTCTTAGGGACTGGACCCAACCGGTTCCCCCTCTCAGAAAGGAAAGCCTGGACCTCTTCAAGGTATTCTCAGAAACATCTGAAAACTCAACAACTAATCTGTTAACCTGGCTAATCAAACTATCCATCTCTGCAGACACCTGAGAATCCCGCCCGGACCAGTTTACCTGAATCCAGTTAATGTTATCTTTGTGCAACCTTTCATAAACTCTGTTGAACTTTTTATCAGTCTCCAAGTGGTGTTCTGCATGTGGGTTTGATTCCTAAACCAACCATGACACAATATGCTCTACCCAGAACTCCTCCAGTGGAAATGTTTTAGTTGCACCGGGTTTCCTTTTTATCGAAAAACCTTTGACTATCCCATTAATAATAAAAAAAAAATCAACAGTTAAGTTGATGTACAAAATAATCATTAGTTGCAGCCCTAGTGGAATAAATGTTGGATTTAATTATCTGATTGATATCAGTTGTTCTGAAACTGAAGTCTGAGTAGGGAAGATGGGGGTAGAAATACCCCGATCGGCAGATGGCCGCTCACACTGATCCTGGTTCTGCTGGAGGTTTCTTCCTGTTAAAAGTATTTCCTCTCCACTGTCGCTACAATTATGCTTGGTGTGAGGGTTTGCCTTTGAGTTAATGAGTCGATGCAATCAACTGGTTTTCATTAGATAGAAAACTTTGAATCAATCTGACTGGATGATCTGGTAAACGGTAAAGTTCCTTGAGATGACGTGTGTTTTGAATTGACGCTATAGAAATAAACCGAACTGAACTGAAAAGAAATACCCTGAGTACTTCTCAGGGTGGGAAGGGTTTTCTGAAAAGTGGAAAACACCAAGTGGGGTTCCTTCTGTCCTCTGCATGTCAAGTCACTGCATGAAAAGTGAGATTTTCGTCCCCGTAAACCCCCGTAAACTCCCGCAGATCTGCCTGATTTTCGTCAGTTTCCGACAATTTGCAACCCGTGCTTGTCCGCGTTTGTCGTGCCACAAATTGTCGGAAACGGACTCTGACGTATGTGGAGAGCGATCAGCTGTACTAATGGCCCTAATTAGCATATGAATGCAGCAAACCCGCGCGGCTGGCCAAGTCTGGCTTGAATAACCTTCTCAGTATTGGCTGAAACCACTATTCTCAAACAAATGAAATCACTCGTGATTGGCAGCAAAACCACACGTGGCCACGCCAGGCTTTAATTTTCTTACTGAGTATTGGACGGAACCACTTCTTTTTAAACAAGTAAAGTCGCTCGTGATTGGTTGGCATATATATATATTTACATATATATATTTATTCATATATATATATATATTTATTTATTCATTCATATATTTATTCATTCATATATTTATTCATTCATATGGTGTGTATTTATGTTATCCTACACTACTACACAATTATTATGCTACCATCAAGGACATGAATGAATTTATACAGGAAATGAACATTTGCCAGGAAGCTGTTTATGCAAAGAAAGAGCTTTATTAAAACACACACAACTATATACAATGCGTATCCAAACACATGCGTATCTAAAAATTAAAACTCCGTGAACGGTCCGTTTGCTTCCTCGGGGTTGGAGGTAACTGGCAGCATTCCCTCCGAGGCAGGTCCGATGTGCAGACGCCTACTGTGCGCGGCCCTGTACTTCGGCATCGCTTCTAACCGGGACTGCAGCTTAACACATAGTTCAGTGAGATCCGGCCTACGAAATGGCGGCGACCGTACAATCCATCCAGAGACACCGCCGAGGAAGGCGGACTTCCAGAGTTCCACTTCCTCATCTGCTAGCACACTCTGCCTCGCTTTCAGCAGCTGAAAAAAAAAAAACAATGAATCAGCGCACTGCGTATGGACACAACACATCTATTAATGCACCTGAAAAATAGTCACCAAATAAAGTCTTACCCTCTTTCTTCTGGCCCGACTCCGAGCAGATTCCCTCCGCACGCAGCGTGTGGCTGGCAGCGTATATCTGAAGCTCCTGCGTACCGTCTGAAAATACGTCTTACAGGCAGCTGGAAAACAATTAAATGAGAGTGGTATAAATAAAAAATCAAACGCAAGTCACAGTAACAAGGAAGGAGAAAACATTAAAACAAGTCACTTACACACAATGTCGTCTTTATCAACATCGTGCAAATCTGGACTTGCCGAGATGGGAGGTCTGTGAAAACAAAATGTAAAGCTATGATCGGTATCTATCCGTATCCATTGCCTTTTACCGCAGAATGAAAGCATATTCTTTAAATCTTACCCTTGCTCCGGTTCATAGCGCCTGCAATTAGTCTCCGAGTTGTTAAGACGGCGTACTTCTCCTGTAAATCACAAAAAATACACTTTAATAAAGCTTGTTCTTGCAAGGCTAGGCTAGATAGGCTAATAGCTAGGCTGCTATTAGCCATAGCTCAGGCTAGGCCGCTTTTAGCTTAGCAGGCAGTAATCGAACATATATTTACCGCTAGCATCTCTTCTTTGAGTTCGTCTTGTTCGATGCAGAGTCGCCATCGCGTCCAAGAGGAGTTTTACCCCGAAATCCCACATACTCCGTCTGCGCTCCGCTCCGCTCCGCCGCGCTCTAGACCGCCTGCACAAAGCAAAGCCTACAGCCGCCGCTGTGGCTCCGTCCCCTCCTCTCTGAGTTCCTTGGAGATCGTAGAGGGCATGCGCCAGATGAACCAGGGTTTCCGCGGATCATTAAAAATAATTACAATTCATAATTCTTTTTTTAATCAAGCCCTTAATTGGCACTAAAATTAATTAAATATGTTTATCGTTGCATTTATGATTCTTTAATAAATGGCATTTTATGGCATTCTTTAATTATGGCATATTAAAAAAATCCCACCATCATCCAGCACATGTTCAGTTTCTGCACAAATATATATTTATATTTTTGTAGATTTTTGTAACGGGGATAAGGATAATTCAAAACTGCTTTTTTTGAATGAACTTGTTCACTACTTCCAAACTCAGCATCTCTTTTCATTCCTGTAATAAGAAGTTTCTTTTGAATGGATTTCATTAAAGTTTAAGTCCCTCGGTATAAAATAAATATTTTGATGGAGATGAGAAATCTGCTTCCTCGTTGGTGAATAACCAATAGTTTGGATCCAATCATTTAAATAAACGGTGTTAGTTTTTTTTTTTTTTTATATATATATATATAAGAATTGTGCTATAATTTCTAGTCACCGATCTGTTGCTGCTATATTTTAATTTGACGAACCGGAATTTGTCGATGTTCTTTTTCCTGTTTGGTGCAATTGCAATTGCGGATCTTGACCTGGCCGGACCTTATGACCACAGTGTACCAATCTTCTGATGGCTACTTCCAACAGGATAATGCGCCATGTTATAAAGTGAATCATCTCAGACTCATTTCTTGAAACTTTTCCAATTAAGTAATTGTGAATTGAACATATTGACAGACAACATTTTATTTTTTATCTTAAATGCAAATTTTTTTTAAAATAATTACTGCTCTAAATGTATTGCTCTGTCAGCTAAAGATCTGTTTTGGTCTCTATACTTTAATTAAATAAATCAATTCAAGCTAAAATGTGAGAGGCTATACTAAGCCTGATCTCTTTGTATCAGAGATTTTCTTCCTCAGAAAGATGTCACTTGGGGTAAACCCCCCCCTGCAACCCTGGTTTGCATTTGTATAGCTCACAGCATGTTCATTTACATGTTAAAGCCTCCCCTAGAATTCCATGGGGGGGAGGCATGGGGGGAACACTGCCTAAGAAATTCCACGTCAATTTCTGACAATTTACGGGAGTTTTCGACGAAGCCTGCAAATTGCCGTGAACTGCCGCTAACCTGAAGTTCCACGACAATCTACAGTGCCGTATATTGACGAAAATCCTACTTTTCATGCAGTGAGTGTTAGAGATTATTTTCATTAAAGTGTGAAACCCTTTGAGAAGGCTACCCTATAGTATAGTATAGTATTGTATTCACTAGCTGCAATCGTTAAACATTGTCAAGATATTTTTATTAAACACGAATAATGACATATCTGTAATAACAGATGACTATATATGAATAAAAGAAAAGTTTGAATGATTTCTCATTGTGATTCATCTTTTCTGTGTTTGAGTAACTGACAGTATGTTAAACACATGTTGGCTGATGTACTCGAAATGAGTAAAAATCAACGGAGCTGTTCTCATGTAACATTCTGCTCTGAAAGCTTGAAGCTCTGCTGTCATTGTTCTCTAACGCCTGGTAATGAATCGCTGTCTGCAGTGATCCGTTTGCTCTACTGCTTATAGCTCACATTTTGTCATTGTGTTTCTTATTTTAAGCTCAGTGTGACATAACTACAGTAAAAAGTAACACCTGCGCTTTTTTGAGTATTTCCTTTATTTTTTTAATTCATTTATTTCTTTTTTGCTAGTGCTTGTTTTGTGCATCTCGGTTTCCAGGATTTTGAACCTGCTGTGAAGAAAACAGTGATGTGTTACATACTTTTAGACGTCCACGCCTGCACAATATTTAATAAGTGATCAAGAAATCAGTAATCAATCACTGATTTACAACTTTTTCTCTTTATGTCACACCTAAGTGTTTGAACATCAAACAAATCTTTTGCGTTGACCACTAGAAGAAGAACATTGGACATAAAAAAAAAAAAAAAAAAAAAAGAATTAGCATTCACACAAGAGAGAACAGCACAGCTAAAAACACAGTAGAAGGTCAGCCAAGCCCATGGTGGGCGCTGTAACACTACAACAGAAAAAAAAAGAAAAAAGAAGACACAATAACCAGTATTGGCTATAAAATGGATGTGGAGGTTTCAGCTAACCAACCTGTTTAGCTTTTGCTCCACAGGTTAGTTAGTTTATCTTGCGAGAATGCTCTGAGCAAGTCAGATAAAGACGTCAGACAAGCAGCTTAACAAGGAGAATGTAAAAAGCATCAAATTGTCTCAAAAAACTCATAAAAAAAATATTTAATAAAGATGTAATGCAAGGTAGATTTAGTGATTCAAGAATACAAATTTGTACTTTTTGAACCATAATTCCATTATTTGTGGTAACTAAGATGAATACCTATTTGCACATTTTTGTGCAAATTTACCAGGGCTGAGGTGGTAAATATCTTATTTAATCAGATATTACTCTGACGGTCATATATTGTTTATGAACACATGCCTTATTGGCTGTGTTAGAACAAGAAATTAAAGTGTTGATGGAGCTCAAATCATGTTCAAACAGATAATTCTGCACATATATGGATTAAATGTACAAACAGGAAGGGAAAACATGATTGAAAACCATAATCAATAAGATAATGCAAAGATATCATAGTTTAGGATGGATTTTGTTTTGGAAAACCAAAGTTTATCTTGAAAATGTTGCGATATGATCAAATTAGCTTTTCACTAATATTAAAGAAATTGGAATGTTTTCAGACCAATTCACAAAATAAACCCATGAGGTGAATAAAACATTAGTCAGCCAAATAATGTTTTATTAATCAGGAACCAGTAAATGTTTCTTTACCCTCTTTGAAATAGCTAGCAGCGACTAGACATGAGGATTCCGTTAAATGAATTTTGGTCATAACTTGGTAATGGAAATGTAATGAGTAAATGAGAAAAGACATGAACACGTTTTATCAGTGTTGAACCCTTAGTGAAATAAATATTGTATTAGCTTATAAAGAAAATGGCTCCAAATCAATGAAGACAGGAAATTATCAAAATCATAAAAAGATTTACCCTTCAACTAGAATCTGTCCCTAACTGTGCCAGACCTTATACCTCTTTCCATGTCATTTTGGAAAGTTTGAGTTTCCTCCTGCAGTTAGCGGCTTAGCATGGCACCCCCATTCTGTAGCTTCTGAAACCCAGAGAAGGGACGTGTCCTGTGGAGCATGTTGGGTTTGCAGAAACTTTGAGAGGACAGCAGAACTGTGCAGCAGAACTTAACCCTCTACTCCACTGACCATGCTCAGGTGATACATGGACATTGGACCTCAATGTCCAAAAGTATTGTCAAGGTTTATGGCCCAATTTTATGATAGCCGATAATAAGCGACGGTCTGGATGGTGCTTTTGGTAGGAATCAGGTAGTGACAGGGATAATGTTAGAAACATGGCGGTGTAGCCTGGTAGCTAGCCTATCAGAGACGTCTGGTTTGTCTGTTAGTCCACACTAGATGAGCTCCATCATCAGCTGATGTTGTTTTTCTTCCCAGCGGACGGCCTTACGTTTCTTTTAGCTGTTCATTTTCAGAGACATTTTCCATCCGTTTCATCTTTTACTACAGCAAATTTGTCAGCGGCGATGGTTGGATGTCTTCCCTCTAGTCAGGAAGGAAAAATAGACCAAGCTGTTGACATTGTCACATTAATGACTCGGACGTTTCAGTAGAAGTGATTGGGCGCTGAACGGCGAGGCAGCAGAGCACTTCTTGATCATTTGCAGAGCAGCCAATTAACAAATTACAAATATTTCATAACTTAACTGAAGTAGAGATTTTAAAATGGACTCATTCGTTTTGTTCTATTACATTTTTTCCATTATGGCCTGTTTTTGTATTTGTAATTAACATTAAAATAATTTGTTTCATCTAGGCAATGAAGTTCTTTGTGGCTGGACTTAGTGCTGCACCTAAATAGTTTTTCAGGATGATGCAAAGTTAAATTTGACAATGTTACCAATAGATATTAAACTAAGAAAATTAAGTAAGGAAGTTATAATCCAGAGTTGTAGAAAGATTTGTCTTTAATAGTGTATTCAAAGCCAGACTGAAAATCCATCTGTTCCAGCTAGCTTATCTGTGAATACATTGCTCTTTTCCCTATCCATAATTGTTTTTATGTTCCTGTATCTGTACTTTGTATTTTCATCTTTCTTTTTATTTATCTTTTGTATTTTTTGTAAAGTGACCTTGAATGTCAAGAAAGGCGCTGTTAAATAAAATGTATTATTATTATTATTAGGGCAGTAAACAGTATGTGGTTTAAAGTATCTTCCCTTAATGTTTTATCCTGTATTACTTATACTTTTATACTTTAAGTAGTTGTAAAAATTTTTATTTTTATGCTTTTACTTGAGTAAAAAGCTTTACCTGATAATTACTCTCTGATAACATCTTCAAAAGTATTTTTAAACATTAGGATTTCTGCTTCTACTTCGGTAATAAATAAACACTTTTGACGCCTCTAATCATTTGTAATTCATTCAGCTCACCACTAGATGGGGCTAAATCTTACACACTGGAGCTTTAACTTTAGGATTTGAGAGCTTATTTTTGTTGAAGGATAAGGTACATATAGAAGCATAGATGAAGAACTCAGGGTGGGTCATGTTTACTCACATCAAAAGAGGCTTTCTTCCTGTAAATCTTTGCTAACAGATTTATTTATTTTTTCCTGCCCAAGTTCCAAAAGTGCAAAGAAATAATCTGGAACAAAATCCAGAATATCAGTGAGAAAAAAGGCATTTTGTTAGTTTAGCCTTCCTGCTGGATGATGGTGCTCGTCTTGCTCCTTATATTAAAAATAAAGCCTCATGTGGGCTTACCTCTATCTATTAAATATCTTAAAATATTTCCTCCAACCTGGCATGTTGAAGCCACAGGCAGCCAAACTAGAAGCGTGTGTTTCCTCAGAGTGAATCCATTAGTCACCCTGCACTGCACAACTGCAATCAAGGTAATTGTGAGTCAATGAATGTCCAATATCGATTAATAATCCTGACATTTATTACTTGCAGTAAAAAGAAGACATTTATCTGCTACTTGGCTCATACTGTCTTTGTCAGAAAGATGAAATGTAAGGAAGCAGAGAGAAATAGAATCACATTTGATGCTTTTACCTATCGGCTTGGTTGAGGTTTTGCGTTAAGGTTCGACCCTGTGCTGACAGCGTAAAAGTTTTCCTTGACAGCATCAGAGTAAACCTCCATTATTTTCCAATTTGTGTTTCATTTTTATCGCACGAGAACCTCCTGAGCCGACGCCGCGGCCGCTCGCGACTATCTCAATTTCAATCGCTTGTCTCCTTATTGCAAAACCCTTCCACCATGACGTCCTGCCATTCTTCATGCAAATCTCAAATTGACTTCTTGTAAGAAAAAAAAAAAATGTGCTCTGCAATTACTGGGCATCAAAAAAGGGCCTCATTGAGTCGCGGAAACTAAATTAATGTCACATGAAGAAAAATGATCATCATTTAAAGTGAAAAATGGAGCGGGCCACCCAGTCGCCGGTCGTCATTGTAAAGCGGGTCCCCGCTGCCACTGGATAAGATCTCACATGCGAGGGGCCTTGCATAAATCAGTGGGGGGAAAAAACACATTAATGTGACTAGAAATAAAAAAAACAGAGTTTATCCAGCATCCATCAGCTTGAGGGACACAAAACAGTTGGAAGAGTTCAAACCGAGGTCCTGGACTTGATGTGACACGTTAAACCCAGTAATCTAAAATAGTGGTGGTGGATGAAATTGTTATTATATGTGATCTGAGGTGGGGGGGTGCTTTGGATAAGCTGTCTGCATTATATAATGCCAGCTTAAAAGATTGCATTAAATAATATATTGGAAGTTACAACCTAAGCCCCTCAGTTTTGTCACATTGATCAAATAAGCCTCATATCTGTGGATTGAATATATATTTATTTCTTTATAAATAGATTTTGTTGTAAACTCACTCATCATCACATGACCACATTTCTCTAACGGGATTTTCTACAAACCAGCTCTTAAGAAAAGAAACATTTGGTTTAATGATGTGATTATTGGTTAATAATTTCTCATTTAATGCTGTGGAGGGGTTAGGATCAGCAGGACCGTCAAAAGCCTGTATGGGTTTGATTTTGGGGCCCCTCTATTTCTTCCGGTAAGGAGAAATAAATCCCTTTGGGAATAAAGAATCACTTTAAGAGAAATATATCAAATTGCTGGAAATAAAAAAAAAATGAAAAACTGAAGCTGATGACTACTTTTAATGTTTGTTTTTTTTCTTTTCTTTTTTTTACAAAATGACTAAATCCATCCATCTGGTTCAGTTAAAGATGTATATGTTGAAGGTTAATTTCTTTTTATTTTGTGTTGTAAATAAGTGTTATATGTGTTCATTTCTATATATCTATTAACTCTGATGTGTGTGTTATCCAAAATGGATGTTCTTATGCGACATACACTATATTGCCAAAAGTATTTGCTCACCCATCCAAATTATTGGAATCAGGTGTTCCAATCACTTCCATGGCCACAGGTGTATAAATTCAAGCACCTAGGCATGCAGACTGTTTTTACAAACATTTGTGAAAGAATGGGTCGCTCTCAGGAGCTCAGTGAATTCCAGCGTGGAACTGTGATAGGATGCCACCTGTGCAACAAATCCAGTCGTGAAATTTCCTCGCTCCTAAATATTCCACAGTCAACTGTCAGCTGTATTATAAGAAAATGGAAGTGTTTGGGAACGACAGCAACTCAGCCACGAAGTGGTAGGCCACGTAAACTGACGGAGCGGGGTCAGCGGATGCTGAAGCGCATAGTGCGAAGAGGTCGCCAACTTTCTGCAGAGTCAATCACTACAGACCTCCAAACTTCATGTGGCCTTCAGATTAGCTCAAGAACAGTGCGCAGAGAGCTTCATGGAATGGGTTTCCATGGTCGAGCAGCTGCATCCAAGCCATACATCACCAAGTGCAATGCAAAGCGTCGGATGCGGTGGTGTAAAGCACGCCGCCACTGGACTCTAGAGCAGTGGAGACGCGTTCTCTGGAGTGACGAATCGCGCTTCTCCATCTGGCAATCTGATGGACGGGTCTGGGTTTGGCGGTTGCCAGGAGAACGGTACTTGTCTGACTGCATTGTGCCAAGTGTAAAGTTTGGTGGAGGGGGGATTATGGTGTGGGGTTGTTTTTCAGGAGCTGGGCTTGGCCCCTTAGTTCCAGTGAAAGGAACTCTGAATGCTTCAGCATACCAAGACATTTTGGACAATTCCATGCTCCCAACTTTGTGGGAACAGTTTGGAGCTGGCCCCTTCCTCTTCCAACATGACTGTGCACCAGTGCACAAAGCAAGGTCCATAAAGACATGGATGACAGAGTCTGGTGTGGATGAACTTGACTGGCCTGCACAGAGTCCTGACCTCAACCCGATAGAACACCTTTGGGATGAATTAGAGCGGAGACTGAGAGCCAGGCCTTCTCGTCCAACATCAGTGTGCGACCTCACAAATGCGCTTCTGGAAGAATGGTCAAAAATTCCCATAAACACACTCCTAAACCTTGTGGACAGCCTTCCCAGAAGAGTTGAAGCTGTTCTAGCTGCAAAGGGTGGACCGACGTCATATTGAACCCTATGGATTAGGAACGGGATGTCACTTAAGCTCATATGTGAGTCAAGGCAGGTGAGCAAATACTTTTGGCAATATAGTGTATGATGGCCATGCACCATATGGTAATGCTGTGGGTTTTGTGAGAAAGGCTTACGGCTTTGGAAGAGACACTTCCTGGCTGAATTTTAGATAAAACTGGAAAGACAGCAGAAGCTCCTTTCAGCGGGGTCTTCTACTGAATGGAGGAATACGCAAGAGCCTGAAATTTCTGCTTGTATCAATGATTTTGGTAATCATGACTGGAATAAATTCTTTTAATGCTTAAACATGTTTCCTCCTTTGTGTACGCTATCTGAGAAACAATACCCCCATTGGACCGGGTTATAAAAGGATTTAAAATTATATGTTTTATTTTTAACACATCCGTACAGACGGAACCCAAATATCTTCTTCTAAAACTTCATGACCCTCGTGTGAACTGCAGACAACTATTGTAAATTGAAATTAAAAAGTGAAATTCAGAAATGAAACTTTGACAACTGTTCTAATTAGAAAAAAAAAAAAAAAGTTTTAAAGGAAAAGTCCGGTCTGCAAGGAATCCTCAATGGATCATTATTTATACCTGCCTCAGCAGATGGCCGCTCACACTGAGCCTGGTTCTGCTGGAGGTTTCTTCCTGTTAAAAGGGAGTTTTTCCTCTCCACTGTCGCTACAAGCATGCTTAGTGTGCCAGGTTGCAGCGAGTGAATAAGTTGATGCAATCAACTGGTTTTCCTTAGATAGAAAACTTGGAATCAGTCTGACCGTAGGATCTGGTGAACTATAAAGTGCCTGGAGATGACATGTGTTGTGAATTGGCGCTATATAAATAAACTGAATTGACTTAAATTGAAAAGTTATGCCTGACATTAGCCCTGTTTTAAAATTGAGTTTTGTTTTTAAAATGGTCTCTTGTATTTAGTTCTTGATTTATTTGTGGGAAATGTGTTTTACTTTGTAAGGCTATACGTAAAAATGTGGGATAGTCAATTACTTAATTTGAATTTAAGACATTTCTTAACAGGTTCAGCTTTAGTACTTTATAATCCAAGTAATTTATACCCAATCTTGTTAACGGGCCAATATTTGGAGCACAATAAAGGAATGTGTATCTCTAGTTCCCACATGGATTAATATTTTTTTCTTAATATTTTACTGTGCTACTGATCATACTCTCTTTGTGTGTTTGGTTGGTTGGTTCATTTTCACAAAAACACAAATGCAGACAAAAGATACAGATATAAAAATACAATAAATAATCCATGTACAAAAAAAAAATTATCATGCTCTTAATCTTAGTTAAAATCTGAATAAAATATCCATTTTTTTTAATATCTATTGTTGTTGATATAATTATTTCACACATTTTGTATTAATATTTTCTTTTTGAGATTATTAAAATGTTTTCTTTACGTCTAAATATGAATCTGCTAATCCTATTTTATGGTCAATTCGACACTTATTGCCTCCCATATTTCTGCTTAGCAGTTAAAATGCTTATTTTTTCAATGTATTTGAACTCTGCATCACAAGTTCACATGTTAAGTTGTGATACAGCAGTTTATGATGTAAATAAAGTCTATTTTCTTGGCAATATGAGGAGCAGTGCTGTACTGCTGATCTGCGATCTGGCGCAGTGATAGCAGGTATTCCTTATTTTCATTTATTTATTTTAGCACGCCTACCTCCAGCTTCAGCCAGAGATAGGAAGGTATTCTGATCCTGGATGTGTCCCTCCACTCCAGCGTAGGGAGCCGTCCTGCATGCAAAACAACTGGGACGTCTTCCTGCTCTTTTGCACGGCCCCTGGCAGCTGAGCATGACGCCTTAGCTTGCTCTCCTGACCCGCCGTCACCTTCAAAGTCCAGGTGGACCTTGCCCCGTCCTCTGACCTCAGACAGAGCCAATTAACTCAGTTGTTTCTGTCCAATAGTTATATGTTTAAAACAAGCTAAGGAATTTTAACATAATAGTGTAGAGAATCCCTACAGCAGCAGTATTATTTCTTACATCATATATGCTGCTACTTTCTAGTAGCATCCAGTAGTGACACACTGATACTAACATCCATCACAAAACAGGCTCAAAATGACAGTTTCTACAAACAGAGCAGCAAAAGGGAGCCCAGCATATCCTCTGCAGCTTTTTTAATACTCTGCATAAAAAAAGTAGAATATCGCTCATAACTGCAGACAGAGATAAATATCCCTGATGAGATTTCCCAGTCTTTCTCTGAGGGTTGTCTGGGAGCATGTAGCGCCTTGTTGAGCTGAAGTGGAGACAGATGAGGCAACCTCTGATGCAGCGGTTGTTACAAACTGATGATATTTAACAATGCACGGATATCTGCCAGGAGTGTGCTTTGGCAAAAGACGAGACAAAGCGTATGCAAAGTCAAAGCAAGGGAGGGGGTGTGGAGATCATGAAAGGACAGCTTCCAAAGAAGGAGAGGAATGTGGATTCAGATCTAAGAGTCACTTTTTCACCTCGATGGTGAGCGACAGACACGGCACCCACACACAAGCTCTGCAGGTTGGAATGCCAGCCTTAAAGAAAGGGACTGAAAACAAGATTTATCCGCAGCATAAAAAGTAATTACTCTCTGTAAGACATCAGCCTGGGGCTCATTTCTTAAAGTGGATGTCGCCTTCAGCATTTTAATGGACTCTATCTGAGGAATGAACATGTTTGTTAAAATGTTTTCTTATTTTTCACGCAATAAAATGTTTAAACTAGGTCTGTTTTAATTACTGAGCTCTTCTCTTTGATTGTGTGAAACTCAACTGACCCTTTTTTCCATCAGCAGCACCAGATTAAAAAAAAAAACGACTTCTATGATTAATGTGAAATAATAACAGAAAAATCACCCAGCCTCTTAGATTGAGTAATGCTACTGAAACATGAAACATCAAACAAGCTGTTAGAAGTACATTTTTTACAGCCCCCCCCCCCTCAAAAAAAAAAATTTAAGAGAAAAAAAAGGTGATGAAGGGATGAGGTATCTGTGGAGAGGCGACATGAATGTGTTTGCATCCCTGTTGCATCAGCTCTCCTTGTAACCAAATTCTATGCTTATGGGAGAAACATCAATTCTCTGCTTTTTCTTTTCATATCTTGGGAACAGCTTTGCTTCAAGTCACACAATTAGCGAAGCTGTCCCCTTCATTTTGCATCGTTTTAAATACTCAGAATTGGAGCAATTGGTAATGAGGGGAATTTATCTACGGTGGCTGGAGGTGCGAACGCACAAAGAACTGCAAATCCCCAAAAAAAGAGACAAGCAAACACAAGAGTAGGACTAACAGACATGCATAGTAGGGCTGAAACAATGAATCAGATTAATCAATTATTTAAAGTAATCGATTAATCATTTAGTGGAGTATAAAGACTGTAAAATATTCCTGTAGCTGACAAAGCGACCCACTTATGCTCCGTTCACACCAGAAGTGTTTTAATTCAATTTCAATTCAATCCAGTTTATTTCTATAAGGCCAATTCACAACATGTCATCTCAAGGCACTTTACAGTTCACCAGATCATCCAGTCAGATTGATTCAAAGTTTATTATCTGAGGAAAATCAGGGATTTTTTTCCCTGGCTGAACAAGTGAGGTCTTCTGTTCCCCTGTAAAAGGATTGGGGATGTGATGATGGTGGGAAGGAATTAAGCCTATTCAGGGAGGCCAACAACTACAATTTCAGAGACATAGACCGGTATGGGGCATTGCAGGCTAACAAAGAAACCAAACAACCCCCATTTCCAAATGTGCATGTTTTCTAAACAAAAACAAGGCTTTGTTGAGCTACTAACCTGCAACTCAGCGCTATTTCTGACATTTTGAATTGAAAAAGCTTCCAGGATGGGAAGAGAAACGTCTTCAAACTTGGAAACAAAGTCCAGTGGATTGTTTTTTTAACTTTTTTGGATTTACTATGACCTGGAGGACTGAGAATCTTCACCAGCACCTTTAAAGAAGATTCATACATTAGCAATTTATTTTGGTTGTTGTAAAGGTTAGAAGGAGTAACTTTTCAAAGCTTGACTAAGCTTTAAAAGAAAAGGCTCAAACTGATGTTTTTTTAACATGTCCAGGGAAGAGGAGGGGAGGTGAGTATCGCTGTGGGGTGCAGATGGGACCAGTGGGGGGAGGCGTGTGGAGGGACTATGGTGTTGGGCTGTGTCACTGATGATTAGGGGTTATGGGGGGGGTCGCAATGCTGGTGCACAACAGTGTAAATGTGGATTTTGGCCTAATGTGTTTATGTAGGTATGTATATGTTCATTTACAGGTATGTATGTAGATACATATATGTTTGCGTTTGTGTATACCTGTATATTATGGTGTATATGTATTTTTTTTGTGTGTGTAAATATTGAGGAAAAAAACATGTTTAACAGGAAGGTTATTGAATAATATGATGAATAATAGGTTTTACTTCAGCATACCCCTTTTCAGACAATTTACATCAATGGATGTAATTTCTCTGGCTGTAAACACTGACAGGTTTATCTGGTGGAGGGTTTCCTTTCTATTTATGCTCAGGTGAATTTGGTAAATTTGAAAATTAGTGTTTGGTTCGGTTGATGTTAACTAATATTTTTGTTTGTTTTTGATTGATTAACTTATTGTATTTTGTCAAATTGTCTAAAATAAATTCCTATTAATTTATTCATTCAAAGCTGAAATTAAAGTTGTTGGAATAGTTTTACTTTGTTTTTGGCTACTAGTTTGGCTACTAGTTTGGCTACTAATTTTTGTTATTGCTTTTGGAAATAACAATAAAATATTGTAGTGGTGTCTGTTTTCTCCTAATTTTCCTTCTTTGATCTTTTTTGATTGTAACTCTTATTCACATTTGTTTTGAAACCTGTGATGAAACCCTTCTAATCTCATCAGGACGAGATTGAGCAACGTATTGTATCTCAGGGTATAGCAAATATGTACGTTCCATAAATGAGTAAGTTAGCCTGAATTCTCTTCAAAGTATTTTCTTTCCTCTGGGACTTTCTGGTTGTATTAAAACAGAAAGAACACAGAGATGTGTGGAAATACTAAACAAACAGGGTCAGCAGAATAAAAGTTTAGCTTTCTAGACTTCTCCATTTTCCTCCCTTCTAGAAATAACATCATTAGCTGTAGATTTGCTCCCCTTTTTTATGCCGCAATAAAAAAGAAAATAGCTCTGATTATAACAAGCACATTGTTAGGGGTAAAATGCATTAGACAGCTGGCAGTTTATTAGATCAGTCAGCTCAGGTAACCCGTTTGTTTTAATGAGAGTTGTTTTAGCTCCTGTTTTAGGCCTGGATAGCATTTATATGTAGGTATCCATCTTTGTCAGCTTCCCCATCAAAGTGAAAGATTATGGCTGTTCTTCCAAGAAGCCAAAACGATGCAGAGGAGCAATATTACAGGATGTGTACTTAAAATTCAGATTAGTTCAAAATGAGGATAAACAAGTAGAATGAGCAAACAACGTTCTAGATTATTTGAAAATAAAAATATTACTGTCAAATCTTATATCAAACATCTTAAAGTAAAAATTCCTACTGTAAAAAGCACAACAGAGCCCCAGGGGGCAATGCATTAGTGGAGCAAATGCAGCATGTGTAAACCGTCACAAAGTGATGCTGCATTGATACTCAATGGCACGTCTCCAATTATGATGGATGCATTCAACGTCTGCTGAATCCATTACCGCCAGGACAACTTCATCATACCCAGTAACGACTTATGGGTGTCATGTGCATTAAAAATCCAATTCCTCTTCTGACTGAGGCCCCCTTGGGAGCGATCGGGTGCCCTCCTTTAAAAACGGACAAAAGTGAGGCCACAGTGGGTGTGAAGAACAGGAAATGTTGTGGAGCGCTCTGCAGAGGGTTTTACTAATTACAACGCTTACTGACACCTGCTTGGAGTTGTTTTGGGTCCATGCTTAGTTGTTACCTCTAATTATCCCCCCTTTGCTGACAGGGGTCCCATTCACATGCAAACGTTAATCCGTTCACAGCCCATTGGTTTATCACAATAGTTATGTTAATTAGCTGTAAAGCTGTGATTGTTGTGTTTAGACAACAGGAAATAGACTGAATTATGGATCATTATTAAAGTGTCCAGATTTATTTCAACAAACATCAATAAATATCAATGTACTTTTGTTGTTTTACATGTATGGTTATTACAGCTATTCCTTATTATGTTTTTGGTAAAAATACTTTAGCTAAAACGCCATTTAGCTAAGTGTGTGTCAGCCCCCCCCCCCCCCCCCCCCCCTTTAGTGTCCACCATATTGGATCAGTCCATTTGCTGAACATGTTCAGAAAGGTCCAAACAGACAGCAGCAAACCATTTGAAAACAAACAATGCAAAGAGCAGTGTTGCCAACTTAGCGCTTTAGTCGCTATATTTAGCCACTTTTCAGACCCCTCTAGAACTTTGATTTCAATAAAGCGCCAAATATAGTGACTTTTTTCTGTTACTGGAGACTTTGAAGACAACATCTAAAAGCAGCAAACTCTGCTCTCCAGAGCCAGTAGATTGGTAACCCCGCCTCCTGCTCTCCTCTATCTTGTCTGCTGTCATGATTCCTGCAGCTATTATTTCATCCAAATGAAAAATGGAGAACAGAGAAGCAGATCATGGCTTGTCTACAGTGAAAAGAAGGACTGGGTTATTTACTTTGGCCTTTTTGGAAACACAGGAAGGAGCAATCAGCTAAGTGAGCTTAGTGCTTGGAAAAAATCTTTCATTCCTTTAGAGACTGCATGAAAAGTGAGCTGAGTACAAAACATAGAGAGGAAAACATCAAGAAAAGGGACAAGAAGAGAGGGACACAACCTAGAACAGATAATGGATGTCTATTCTATTAACATTTCTCTATCTGTAGAATGGGTCTGTTTTATGTGTTGTCTCCTCAGTTCACAGGGCCCCATGCCTGCCTTTGCCTGGGGCCCCAAATTTCTTAAATCGGCCCCTGATTGCAGAATGGCAACAGTGAAAAAAAAACAAAAAAACGCGAAAAGACAAACTCTGATGTATTTTGAAACCTGTAAAAAAACCTGACATAATTCATTTCCCCTCAGAAGTGATGCTAATTTGTAAACAGAGTCTACCTGTGAGGGACTGAATCTCCGTTTTAAAGAAAGCTGCTCTGTGAAGACCTCTGAGGTTTGCAGAACCACCTTGACGGAAAATTGAAATTAAAGCCGGAAGTCTTCTGGGGTACGTCTATCAGCTTTGTTCATCTAGAGATGGACATTTTTCCCATTATTTGTTATAAAACAGCTCGAGCTCAGATTGGATGGGAAGTGTCTGTGAACATCGATCAATTTTCATGCCTGTTTAGGGACCCTTGTTCTTATTTCCAGGCTACATGTTGCCAAAACAGGGCAACAAGAGGACAAACATAATACTATGGGAGGAAACTGAAACAACATCACAACAACATGCTAACTACAACCAGAGAGCTTTCGTTGCATTACTGTTGCAAAGAACGTGTTTTAAAGTAAAAGTCCGGTCATATGCAGAATACAAACTGCTGAAATTATTTTAAATATGAATTTATTACATATTTTTCAATAAATTATAAGTGATTTTAATTAAGATTTATTTTCATGTGAATGTGCTTTACTGGAGGCATCCATGTTTGTCAAAGAACACTACTGCCACCTACTGGTTTGTGGCGTCACGGTGCGGTATGGGCTGTTGATCAAGTCCCAGTGCTGTATCTGGTGTTTGTCACAACGCGCTATTATCCAAGTCATCTTGAAAACATTCTTCTTCCAAATGTTGGCTACATATTACGTGTTTTTTCTCTGGCCAGAAGTTCGATGGCAAATCCTCCCTCTTCAAGTTGGCAATCCAACGACCAACCCGTCCGTGGAGGATCAGGAATCAGAAAGGTGGAATAACTCATTTTTTTCCCCTTTAGCCGATGTATTCCAGCATCCAGCTGCCATGCACGTGGGCATTGTCAGTTTCACTATAGCTCTGGTGAATTTCAATGGTGAAGTCCTCTGGAAATCTTCAATAATTTTTGTTGTTGTCTTACCTCACCGTGACGTCACTGCCAGAACATGCCAGGAGTTAGGTGTTTGGGCAAAAATGGCTGATCCTCAGTGATCGCGACAATAATTAATATTTTCATTTTTTTACTGATTAACTCTAAATTCATTAAATCACCGAAAACGTATTAGTTTTAGGCTTAGATAATGATCCATCGATTTTTCCTTGCTGACTGGACTTTTCCTTTGAAACTATGGACGGAAAATAAAACAAAGCGAGGACAACATGCTAACTGCACCTAGAGAGCTTGGGAGGTATGGAGTAAATTTGGTTGGATTATTGATGCAAAGAACATGTTTTGAAGATGGAAATTCAAATCAGAATTCAGCCCCTGAAAAACTTCTTAATGAAACCATCTTTATGATTACTTTTGCTGTTTTTTCATATTTTATTTTTTCAATTTTTTTTAACCTGGTTGATGAAGCTCTTTTTGTTTGAAAGCTCACAAAAGCGTGTTAAAATCTTATATTTTCATAATTTCCTTGTTTTATTATACATTTTAGTTCTTTAACTTTGGGAAATTCTACATTATTTTGCATACCCAAATGGAACAGCCAATAACTTAGGAACTGTAATCCCAAATTACATGTGCAATACGTTATTTGAACGCTAACACCCTATAGTTTCTGAGTGGAACACAGACCAAGCCACATCAGTTGAAACATGCCTCAAAGTAGTTTTTTTATTCTTGAAAATGATAGGTCTGTTTTGGACAGCAGTAATAAAGACATTCTTGAGAAAAGGCAGGTCTCATTGTATTACATTTGTTCTACATCAGGTCAACCACAAATGCAGAAAATGTCAGACCTCTGGCTACAACAGTTCCAATTTTGGTGTCACCAGCATCTCCAAAAATCCCCAAATATGCCAAATGCTTTCACTATGCTTTGCTTTACTATTTGACCCATAGATTAACACAGAAGCATTTTGATGGCCACAAAACATTTATGAAGCAAGTATTTTCCACTTTTCTTTCAGACCAGTGTATATAACAAAATGTAGAACCTATAATAACATAAAAACCTATAAAAGATAGTGAAACTGCTGTTTTTCAAGCTAAAATAAGCCCCTGTGCCTTTTCTCAGCTGTGTTTTATTTATTTTTCAACGTTAGGCATTGTGATAAAACAAAATCAGTGTCCAAACTTCAGAAAAACAGGACCATCGTTAAAACTCAGCTTGGAGCTGCACACATGGATCCAGCCGCAGCTACGTGTTCAACGCTTACGCAAGCCGGTAACATTTGAAAATGTAAAATCTGAGAAAACAGCAAAGTTACTCTGGAAGAGAATTAATTGCCTTGGATAGAAACAAATCCAACCAAACTGTAAGATTTCATTGAACATAGTTCTACAGCCTTGCCTTGTCTTGCCCTGCCCTACGTGGATTGAGAAAAACTGCAAAGACAACTATGACTTTTTTATACTTTCTTTTCACAAAAACCAGATGTGATAAAAATATTAAGTCCTAAAAATGTTAAAAACCTCTTTTCTCCCAGTTTCACAGTGGGTATGCATAAGTTGGCATGTTGAACATGTCAGCACTTGACTTGTGAAGGTCACTTGAATCAAAGTATCAAGTGAGATGTCTCCAATCAACAGTAAAAATATTCTTATTATCACACTTGAAGTATGCCAGCTATCATGCCATCATGGCATTTGAAATACAAATAAATCACCAGAGGCCATAAAATGCAGGGTACTTTCCTTTTTATTCGAGTCATGCCATATATTAGTAGTCACGCATACATCCTCAGATGTGTACTTATCTCTCTTTGTATTCTAGCACAGGATCCTACATGCTGCCTTAGATTACAAGATGCCCTTTGGCTGCATGAGTACTTTCAGCTCTGTTCGCATTTCAGCCAAATTGCTGCACTTAGGAAGATAATTCTTCACTTAGACGTGCATCAGAATGTCAGTATGGCATGTTCTTGTAAAAAAAAGAAAGTTAAAATGAGTGCTTCAGTAGAGAACACGTTGCCGTTCGTTGCTGTAATCAACTGATTGTACGCCGCGCGGATGAGGTAAGAACATTTTCATTTTCCAGAAAGGGAGAAGAGAAACCAGTGTGTTTTCATTTAGTGCGAGAATCAACCAGGATCCTTTGTCATTACCTTACATTTCGTTAAGCCGGCTTTAATTGAAGACTTTTTATTGCTCCTGTTTTCACCGGATCTTAAATTTTATTTTCCTGTTTAACCCACTTCCAGTTCCTCTGCATGTGCTAGCATATCTGCCCCGACTGAACCAACAAGCCAATCTACGTACAAGAAGAAGATTTGAACCAGTGAATTTCTTTTGGCGTAATTCTATTCCATTCAGTTTATTTCTATAGGACAAAAAAAAACAAATCATCTCAAAATACTTTATAGGGACAATTTAGTCAAAAAATGCAGCCAGATTGGTTAAAATGTTTATATCTAAGATATTTAACCACAAACCAGCTGATTGTATCCAGTAACTTACTTTGCAGTTTGGACCTATTTAGCAGTCAGCACTTAAAGGTTTCCTTCAAGATATCAGAAATAAAAACTAACGATAGAACTCAAACCATTTAAAAAGAGAAATGTAGACAAAGCTTAACAAACACCAAACTAAGACATCCAGAGTATACAGCTTTGTAGCAGTCACTACTCTTTTAGTTTTAGATGCTGTATAATTGTAAAGATATATATTTCTTCTATCTTAGCTTCACTTTTATTGGCCTCCTGTTAAAGTCAGTAAAGAAATCCTCTTTATGTATAAAGTCCTAATAATCTCCATCTTATATCAGAGATCTGATTGTGCCTTATATCCCTACCAGTTTTAGTCCATGAGGCAGACACCCTGTCTACTTTTAAGGCTAGGCTTAAAACTTTCCTTTTTGATAAAGCTTATAGTTAGAGTGGCTCAGGTTATCCTGAGCTATCTCTATAGTTATGCTGCTATAGGCTTAGACTGCTGGAGGACATAGGGACCCTCTTTTTCTTCATTCTACTGCACTCTTTCTCTATTCTCCCACTTTGCAGAATCTGTTAGTTCAAGCTCTAACGTTCTGCTCTCTCTGCCTTTTCTCATACTAGATTCATCTGGCCTGTTCCTGTTTGTATGTGACACCACCGACTTTGGAGCTGGTTGACTGTTATCTTTTGAATCTCTGCTTCTTTCTGTATGTCTGCTTCTGTTTTCTTGAACCCCAGTCGGCCTCAGGGTATAGCGGCTCACACTAAGCCTGGTTCTGCTGGAGGTTTCTTCCAATTAAAAGAGTTTTTCCTCTCCACTGTCGCTACAAGCATGCTTAGTGTGAGGGATTGCATTTGAGTCAATGAGTCAACTGGTTTTCCTTAGATAGAAAACTTGAATAAATTTGACTGTATGATCTGGTGAACTGTAAAGTGCCTTGAGATGACATGTGTTGTTAATTGGTTCTATAGAAATAAACTGAATGACTTGTATGTTCATCAGAAGATTCTGATCATTTAGTTAATATGGTGTCATTATTGTTTGAGTCAGTCCACATCTTCTACTGTGACGCTCTGAACTAGAGATATGGTTCCACAGCAGCATCTATCAGAGTTGAGTTGCAGAGGGGGCCCATTTTCCCTAATTGTTTTAGGTAAAAAGGTTTGTTTTGTTTTTTAATTGATATCAGGATCTGAAAGATCCATATTATATCTGGCAGCCGAAAATCACAATATATTCCCAGATTGAATTTTTTCCCCACCCGTAAGTCCAACCCAATGCTACTGTATCTGAGCTTTATTCTCATAAAGAGGTAGGGTTGATGGCTGTCTTCGGTTTGAGAAACTCATATATTCAAATTTCACGGTTAAATATATGGGAATCGTCACCTCGCAACTGAAATATACTTTTGTTACCATTTCTTGTTCAAAAATGTAGCAATTTGTCAAATAATAGAATAAAGCATGTTAAATATAAATGTTTTTACTAAAGTAAACAAGGTGAAACTTCAGCTGATTAATCGAAGATCATTCTGAAGAGAATCTTTACATTTTTACTAAATAGTATAGCAGACCAGTTGATTTCTGAAACATTTCAGTGGCATTACACAAAACCTAAGATGTGTTTGGTTTTTCCTGGGTGAGCATGAACATGTAACTCTAAATTGCTTTTTGAAGAACGCTTTCACAGGAGAGCACTTTGCTCTTTCCTAACCCTGCGAGTAAATCATCTCTTTGCATCCAGAGAGATTCTGCTTCTTCTAAACGTCTACCACAGCAAGATCTGATACATATCGGCTAATAATTAAAAGATAGAAACAGACAAGAATAGAAAGTGTCAAGATTAACAAGCAGGGAAAATGAATGGGCAGCTTTTGAGAGCCCCTAATTGATTTGGCAGTTTCATTTTTGTCTTAGTGGGCTAATCCATTTGCAGGCAGACAAAAAAGGTGAAATGGTATGCCTGAGAATGAGAGGGGAGAGGCACAGGCAGCCTCTGAGGAATACTGAGTGAAATGAGAGGCACTGGGTGAAATGCCAATTTAAGCCAACAGCCAGCAGAATGACAAAGCACTCACTACCCACAAAGCGAAGGGCAAGCAGGAGCAGAGGAGAGGCATTCCGAGGAGAACCCTAACTTCTGACACCTTTACTTTGGACTAGTTGGTTCATTCAAAGGTGTTTCTGCTGTCCTCCTTCACCCTGTGTTGGTTTTGGACGCCCATTTGGGCAACCATCTGGACAGACTTTCTTAATTAGCAACAATAGGAAAGATAGAAAAGTACCAGATACAGCACTGGGACCTGCTGTAGTGTTCTTTGACAGACATGGATACCTCTAGTAAAGCACATTCAAATGAAAATGACTCTGAATTAAAAAACACATCATTTATTGAACAGTATATAATAATATCATATTTTAAGTACTATCAGAAGTTTGAATTCTGAATATGACCAGACTTTTCCTTTAACACTTGGTTACAATTCAGCTCTTCTTTGGGCGATTGTGGAAAGTTAATTTAACTTTTTTACATTTTTCTGATACTTTTAATATTTTATATGCTAAATATTAAAATAAGGAATTCTTTTCAATTTCATCCTAATGTACTTTTGAGCTTCCCCTTAGCATGGTTAGTTAAACAATAAAGGGAGGGGGATAGATCACAGTTAACGTCTTGATGTTTGCACACTGCAAAAAATCTAAATCTAGAGAAGTAATTTTGTCTTAAAATAAGAGCATTTGTTCTTGAATTGAGGAGGTAAAAGAGACATTTTGTCACATTTTTACACTTAAAATAAGAAAACACAATTGCATTGTCTTATTTCAAGTGCATATTATCTAATTATCTTATTTTAAGAGTAAAATTGATCATTCCATTGGCAAACTGTCTCATTTACCTACTCAAATTAAAGGTGAATGCACTTAATTTAAGACATTTTTACTGATTTCTAGATTGTTTTTGCAGTGCACTAAAAGACAAAGTAACTGAGATAAGGCTGTGAGGCTGTTAAAAGATGCCACTAAGGCGGTAATATAATACAGGCAACAAATGAAAAGGTCCTTTGAAATAACTGCTCTTAAAATCTCAAGAGCAACAACACAAATGAGCCGGATCCAGTGGAATGACAATTAGCGGTGTTTATTTCAGCAAAATACAAATTTAGGCATTCAGTGTCTTTATTTTAAGAGAGCTAAGTGTTTAAAGCAGAGATATGGGTTACTTTAACACATTTTTACTCCAGATTAAAAAAAAAATACGTTAATCTAGATTGTTAAACTGCTGCGGCAGAGAAAAACAGAGGGATTGAAATGTTCATAAGGCAGAATCAAGACAATACAGAATGAAAAAATGGAGGAAATACTGTATTAGGAAGAAGACTGTCATGTTGTCATGAAAGGATTTCCATAATTCAACACAACACTGTGTCCTCGTCAGCTCCTATCATTTCATGTCAGGTTTAGTCCCTGTTACTGCTGCTGTCATATTTCCTGGAGGGTAACTGGTTTATTGTCTTTGGACATCGTCAGCTGCATCTCAGTCCAAGTATACAGACATGAATCGAGTCTCTTTCTTCTTTGTCATTGCTTGAATACATTGTCTAATCCTGTTTTGATACATGTGGGGAAAAAATAGTTCAGACAGTAACTGCCAGTTTTATCTTTGACCAATAATTAAATAAAAGGAAAAATTGTCATAGCTGTCTTTTCTACTTTGTGTAGGCCACTGTCACATTTCTTACCCAAACAGACATAAATGGGCCGTAGACTTCAATGATGTTACTAAACAGATCGTCTACCTGGATGGTCTTAAATGTCCTGTAGCTTAAAATGGTTTAATCTAAATTAAATGCATTTATTGCTCAGCATTTGCTATGAGTTTAATTTAAGATTGAACATCAATATTTCTTCTTCTTTGTCTCAAAGGGGTTAGAATAAAAAAATGAGGAAAAGACAAAAAACATTTGTTCATGTGAGAAAAAGGCAATATTAGACAAGAGACAACTGATCAGGACCTGACATTAGCTGATGAATACGGCGGCCATCTTGGGTACAACAAGACAGCAGAGAAGCTTTAGCAATGTGTGAGGTGTCTTTGTTCACATCAGCGGACTATTCAGGCTTTGGGAAAACTTTTTACAGGAAAAATGAACAATTATATCAGAATTTTGCTATAAACGCTAACAGACATTTTAACTTTGGGCGTGGGTAAATATGATTTGGGTTAGTATTTCCTGACAGATAAAAGAATACAAAATCATATATATTGATAGATATTGAATAAATTGATAAATAAATTAAAGGTTAAGTGTTTTGCCAAACACTTCTATTACATCAGAATATTCTTACCCTTTAAGCATATTTGAACAATGTGTCCGTACACATGGAGACTGATTGTGCACATAGATGTATTTAAAACCTTTGCTGCACAAAAGGCATAAAAAGTGTAGTATTTGGGGAAGTTTACTCCACCCTTCATATTGTACTCATAATAGGGCTGCAAGTATGATTATCTTGCTAATCGATTAATCTGTTGATTATTTTCATTAGATTCAATTAATAATCAGACGGCAAAAAGTTCCTTTAAAACATTTTTTTTTTTTTAAATAAGAGCAGGTCAAACTAAATATTTTCTGCTTGATGGGTGCTGGATACAGCATATTGAGGGATTGTGATGGAGAGCAGAGGCTCCATCCCTATTAATTGATGTTTATTTATAGAACAGATAGTTTGTTTCATTTCTTTATTTCAGTTTGTGTTATGTTAATTGGGGTTTATTTATAGAATAGATAGTTTTGTTTAATTTCTTTATTTCAGTTTGTGTTGTGTTAATTGGGATTTATTTATAGAACAGATAGTTTGTTTAATTTCTTTATTTCAGTTTGTGTTGTGTTAATTGGGGTTTACCTTCCTGGTGTGTCTCCTTAGAAGGGTGGAGCATACCATGTGAGCTAAGAGGGATAATACTCTAAAGTTATATTAAGTTTGATTTAATTTCTTGATTGACTTTAGGATTAGTTGTTTCTAAGTTGCATGCATGTAAATATTTATTTGTACTCTTTATTTTGGGTTGGGTTTGTAAATAATTTATTGTTGTTTTGTCACCCCTTCACCTGGTGTGGAGTGGGAGTGGCCAAAAGCTAAAGCAAGCTGCTGTGCTTGGCAGTGAGGAAAATGGGTGTCGGTGTATTGGTGAACTGCAGCACCAATAAAACATATTCCACCAAGTCTTGTTGCATTGCCTCACCTCCTTCTAACGCAGTGCCGCCCTCGGAGAGTGACAAGTGGTGTCAGAAGTGTGGCTTTGGAGGAACAATGAGGCAATGATGCCCAGAGGTGGAAAAAGAAATAATGAGGCTGAGACTCAAGACAGTACTACAACTATGAGTGGAGCTGAGGCTGCTCCTGGTGCTAGCACTGATGACAAACTGGATCAGCTGGCAAGCCTTGTCCAATCAATGATGCAGTCTCAAACTGCCAGAGACCAGCAGATGGAGAAGGAATCAGCACGCCAAGAAATGAGATGGAAGAATTTACAACATCAGTTTCGACAACTCCAGGCTCATGTGGAGGAACTGAAAGAGGAACGACAGCATGATGGTGACAACATGGAGGAAGATCCTCAAACGTATGTTGATCAAGGAGATGATGATGAACAAAGTCAGATGTTCTACCGATTACCAGCTGGACAGAGGGAGCCAAAGCTGCTTCCACTGACTTCTGATGATGATGTGGAGCACTTCTTAACAACTTTTGAAAGGATTGCTAAGGTATGTCAGTGGCCTAAAGAAGAGTGGGCGGTCCGACTGGTTCCACTACTTACTGGGAAAGCACGTAGTGCTTATGTGCTGATGGACATTGCACATTCTCACATTTATGACAAGGTGAAAGATGCCATATTGACCAAATATGACATAACGGCCGACACCTATAGAAGGAGGTTTCGATCCCTGGATGTTCATCAGGGTGAGACACCAAAAGAACTTTATGTTCGACTCAAGGACATGTTCTATAAGTGGGTCAAACCAGAGAAGTCAACAGTGAAGGACATTGCAGAACTGATGATCATGGAGCAGTTCCTCAGGATGGTGAATCCAGACTTGGAGGTGTGGATCAGAGAACGAGCCCCAAAGTCTGCAGACGAGGCTGCAAGTTTGGCAGAAGTCTTTTTGTCAGCAAGGACGGGAGCCAGAAGAACCAACTTTGGGCGTGACAACTTTCCTGCAGGAAGAAGTAAGTCTGATGGGGGTGAAAGGGGTGGTGCTATAGGTCAGACTAGGAGTTTTTCAGCTACTAAGTCATTTTCTTTGGCTAAACCCAATCCTGCTAAGAATTACTCCTCCTCAAAGCAAGATGTAAGGTGTTTTCAGTGTAACAGGATAGGTCATACACAGTACACATGTCCTGCCACCACACGGAGTAAGCCCTCCCTTCTATGTTCGGTTCCCAGACCACCTTCCCCATCCCCTGCCCAGGAACTTGCTCACACGGTCCCTGTGCTAGTAAATGGTCAACGTGAAACAGCTTTATTAGACACAGGAAGTTTTAAATCTGTAGTTCTTTCTAGCTTGGTGCCAAGAGAGCAGTGGAGTGATACTAAGACAAAAATAAGTTGCATCCATGGTGATGAAATGGAGTATCCTGTAGCTGAGATTTATTTAACTATAGGAGGTCAAACATTTTTATTACCTGTAGCATTAGCACCAAGGCTCCCCTATGCTGTCATTTTGGGCTTGGATGTTCCCACATTAACTGATTTAGTGTCAAACACAGAAGCTGAACATTTGACTCTCTTTAGAAACCATGAGGACACACAGTTCAGGACCCAGAACACTGTACCCTTGCAGATAAATGTCCCCAAAATAGCAGAAGCAGAAATTTCATCTCCAATCTGGAGTTTGGTCACAACTAGAGCTCAGGAAGCACAGAACCCACTTCAAGAATTACCATTCTATGATGTAGAACTGGAGGTGGGCCCAGTAAAACCATCTAAATCCAGAGCTGAAAGGAGAAAGGATAAGTTTTCAGGTGCAGTCAGAATGGAGGTGGATGAAAAGATGAAACCCTGCCCTTTATTTGACTTTGATATTCCTTCAGATATTTCTGCCTATCAGAGGTCAGACCCAACATTAAAACCATGGTTTGATAAGGTTATTGAAGTTGAGGGAAAGAAGCAGGGAAAAACAAGTGTCTTGGAAGATGCAACTTATGTTGTGCGGAGGGGTGTCCTTTATCAGGTCAAAGGTGAATCGGAAGCCATTGCTTTGCCACAGCAGCTGAGGGAAAAAGTGATGGAACTCGGTCATTCAGTTCCTTGGGCCGGGCACCTTGGGTTCCAGAAATCCCTTCATAGAATAGCCAGTCGGTTTGTGTGGCCAGGCATGTACACACAAGTGCAAAAATTCTGCTCTTCCTGTCACACATGTCAGTTGACGACCAACAGAGGTGTATCTAGAGCTCATCTACAGCCATTACCTATCATAGACACTCCATTTGAAAGGATAGGAATGGATGTTGTAGGTCCCCTGGAGAAAAGCTCCTCCGGTAACCGCTACATTCTGGTTATCTGTGATTATGCTACTAGATACCCCGAGGCTTTTCCTTTAAGATCAGTGAAAGCTAAACAAGTGGCTAACTGTTTGCTGCATCTGTTTTCACGCGTAGGCATCCCTAAAGAAATCCTTACAGACTGTGGGACTAATTTTCTGTCAAAACTCTTAAAGCAGGTTTATCAGTTGTTAGGTATAAAGGGTATAAACACCACCCCATACCACCCCCAGTCAGATGGACTGGTTGAACGTTTTAACCAAACACTGAAGAACATGCTGCGGAAGTTTGTTTCAGAGACTGGCACAGACTGGGACAAGTGGCTGCCCTATATGCTTTTTGCATATAGAGAAGTTCCACAAGCATCAACTGGATTCTCTCCATTCGAGTTGCTGTACGGACGACAGGTGAGGGGACCGTTGGATCTTCTTAAAGAACAATGGGAGAGCCCAAGTCCATCGGGTGAGCATGTGGTGTCCTATGTGATAAAAATGAGAGAGAAACTGGAGCAAATGGCTGTATTGGCACATCAGCACATGAAAGCAGCTCAGACTAAACAGAAAACCTGGTATGATAAAAATGCCAGGGAGAGGAGCTTGCATCCTGGACAGCAAGTGTTGTTGTTGCTCCCCACTAGTGATAATAAGCTTCTTGCTAAATGGCAGGGCCCGTATGAGGTCATGCGACGTTTCGGGAAGCTTAATTATGAACTGTATATGCCTGAAAGGAAGAAGAAACATCAAACCTTCCATGTTAATCTTCTGAAACAATACCACAGGTCTCCACAACAGTTTAATATGTCATCTGCTTCACAGTCATCTCAACAGGATCCATTGCAGAGTGAGGAGCATGCAGAGACTGTTTTGCCCCACCTCTTTGTGCAGGTGGTGGATGATGAAGAGGAAGATGAGCTATTTTTTCCAGCCTGTAGCTCTGTACCAGTTTCTATTTCTGTCTCTCATCTCCAGCATTCTCAGCAGCAGGACATAAAGCCCCTTTTGGATCCAGAGCTGTTTCAGGAAAAACCGTGGTTCACAAGCCTGATACAGCACAAGGTTCACCTCAGAGATGACGCTGCACCGCGCAGGAAGTTCTACAGGGTTCCAGAACGTCTTGTCCCACAACTCAAGAATGAGGTGCAGTTCATGTTGGAGCTGGGGATCATTGAGCCCTCTGTGAGTGAATGGTGCAGTCCAGTCGTGCTAGTACCAAAAAAGGATGGCACTTTAAGATTTTGTATTGATTTTAGATACCTCAATAGTGTCTCTAAGTTTGACCCCTACCCAATGCCTCGCATTGATGAACTTTTGGAGAGAGTTGGGAGGTGCAATTTTATCACCACACTTGACCTCAGCAAGGGCTACTGGCAACTGGCCCTGGCATCAGAGGCGAAAGAGTTGACTGCTTTTAAAACACCTTTTGGGGTTTTCCAGTTCAAGGTGATGCCCTTTGGCCTACAGGGGGCACCAGCAACGTTTCAGCGCCTCATGGACCAGGTGCTGATGGAGGCATCTGACTTTGCTGCAGCATACCTGGATGATGTGGTGATTTTCAGCCAGACGTGGGAGGAGCATGTTAATCATCTGCAGCATGTTTTACAGCTCATCAGATCTGCAGGGCTCACAATTAACCCTCACAAATGTAAGTTGGCTCAGAGGCAGGTAGAGTACCTAGGCTATGTGGTGGGACAGGGACAAGTTAGACCTCAAGTAGGGAAAGTAGAAGCTATTCACGCATACCCAGTTCCCACAACTAAAAGGAAGGTCCGTGCTTTTGTTGGCTTAGTGGGGTGGTACAGTAAGTTCATTCCCCATTTTGCAGAGAGGGCTGCTGTTCTGACGGATTTAACAAAAGTCTCTGCACCAAATAAAGTCAAGTGGACTGAGGAGTGTGATAAAGCTTTTAAGCATCTGAAGTCTGCAATCTCCAGTGACTCTGTTCTCTACAGCCCAGACTTTGATGTCCCGTTTATACTGCAAACTGATGCCTCTGGAGTAGGCCTTGGTGCAGTGTTGCTGCAGGACATTGATGGTGAGAGACATCCCACTGTTTTTCTCAGCAGGAAACTTCAGGACAGAGAGACCAGGTATTCCACAGTTGAAAAAGAATGCCTCGCAGTTAAGTGGGCTGTGGAATCATTGCGGTATTATCTGTTGGGGCGCTCTTTTACCCTTGAAACAGATCATAGGGCGCTGAAATGGTTGCACCAAATGAAAGACTCTAATATGCGTATTGCAAGGTGGTATCTGTCATTGCAGCCTTTTGATTTTACAGTGCAATATCGGTCAGGGAAGTCTAACCTTGTCGCTGACTGTCTGTCTAGAATGTATGAGGATTGAACAACTGTTGTCCTGGGTGAAGGGGGGAGGAAATGTGATGGAGAGCAGAGGCTCCATCCCTATTAATTGATGTTTATTTATAGAACAGATAGTTTGTTTCATTTCTTTATTTCAGTTTGTGTTATGTTAATTGGGGTTTATTTATAGAATAGATAGTTTTGTTTAATTTCTTTATTTCAGTTTGTGTTGTGTTAATTGGGATTTATTTATAGAACAGATAGTTTTGTTTAATTTCTTTATTTCAGTTTGTGTTGTGTTAATTGGGGTTTACCTTCCTGGTGTGTCTCCTTAGAAGGGTGGAGCATACCATGTGAGCTAAGAGGGATAATACTCTAAAGTTATATTAAGTTTGATTTAATTTCTTGATTGACTTTAGGATTAGTTGTTTCTAAGTTGCATGCATGTAAATATTTATTTGTACTCTTTATTTTGTGTTGGGTTTGTAAATAATTTATTGTTGTTTTGTCACCCCTTCACCTGGTGTGGAGTGGGAGTGGCCAAAAGCTAAAGCAAGCTGCTGTGCTTGGCAGTGAGGAAAATGGGTGTTGGTGTATTGGTGAACTGCAGCACCAATAAAACATATTCCACCAAGTCTTGTTGCATTGCCTCACCTCCTTCTAACGCAGTGCCGCCCTCGGAGAGTGACAGGGATGAAAACAGTTCTTAATCTTACAGGCAATATATTTTTAATTATTTTTACCATTAGGTATAATAAATGCTCAAAGTGTGTCGCTCTGTCGGCTAAAGTCATGTTTAGAGTCTCTATACTCCAGTAATTGATGATTAATCGATTATTATTATTATGTTTGATGATTATTTCAGTAATCAATTAATCATGATTAATCTGATTGTTTCTCCCTAATTCATGACATCTGATATGTTTCCAATTGATCTTAAACTTAATTAATTATAAACTTCCATTGATAAAATAAATCTGGTAAAACCAGCATTTTGAGGATCTTAGAAACAGAAAATATATAAAAAAGTTAGATATGGCAAAAATTGAGGTCAATAATTAAACTGGCTAAAGATTTTGATATTTAATATTTTCAAAAGAGCATTTTCTGTCCAAGGATAAGATTTGAGCAAGAAATGAAGGAACTCCTAATGTGCTGGAAACGGTGGGTCATATTTTGTCACTTGATTGCAGAAAGGGTTACAAATCAAGTTTACACTTATTTATCAATTACAAGTACTTAAAATAATTATACTCTAAACTCTCCAGTCCCTTAACAGTAAGGGTTGCTTTTATGGTTAAACAAAACTTCTTTACTGGATGCTGACAAAGAAATGAATTCTGGATTTCCTACAGCAGCCAAACACATTTAGGGACAGTTTGTAGTATCCCCAACGATGTTTCACTTTTCTTCATATTTTGGTACTGGTGCAACAGCAATAGTAGTCTAGTCATATGGTGAACCCTTAAAATCACTTCTCAGCACGCTCCAAGGTGAGAGGATTTGGAAGACTACCTAGGGAGGGAGTCAGGGCTGCAGTGTGAGTGTTAGATAGATGATGCTGAGCACAGATTGGTTCTTTCACTTCACTATTAAACTACCTGCCTTCCTCCTCTGAAATGTGTGGAGATCTAAACTCAAAAGTTCCTTTACATTTCGGTAGACAGTGTGAATTGACCATGTAAAGGATTTTGTTTTATACATTTATTTGATCTATTTTGAACCATGTAGGTCAGCTTAGAGCCAGCTTTCATTTACAGAACATATAAATATGTTCAGTTGGTCACTGTTGTATATGATATGAATATAAAAAAGAGATCATGAGACATTAAAATAAAAGTTATGTGACATAAAAGGAACAAAAAAATTGCAATTTAAAGTGAACATTTTTAATTAAGTGTCATGGTTTTATGATATCAAGCAATCTCTATAGTTATGCTGCTATAGGCTTAGGCTGCTGGAGGACATAAGGACATCTTTTCATCATTCTTCTTCATTCTATTTCTAAACGCACGTCCTGCAATATTTTGTGGTTCAACCTCTTACTTTATGCTCTCTCTGCTTTTACTTGTTGTAGTAACTTCATCTGATCTGCTTATCTTGTCCTGTATCCCCAGCTGTGCATTTCGTTTGTGACTCACTTTAACAGTTTTACTCTACATCTCGCTCTTCTCAGCTTTTACTGTAACTAACAATGTGCTTTTTTTCATCCCTTTGACATGAACACCGGCTCAGAGCTCATCTGCTTAACTGTTTCTTTCCTTGATGGAGCCACCTGTGGAGCTAATTTATTGTTACCTTTACTAACATTGAAGGGACTAATGGGTCAGTGCATCAAAGTCCTTTTCTATGTCTTCTTTTGTTTCCTTGATAGCTAGTAAGCCTCAGCAGATGGCCATTCACACTGAGCCTGGTTCTGCTGGAGGTTTCTTCCTGTTAAAAGGGCGTTTTCCTCTACACTGTCACTACAAGCATGCTGGGTGAGACGGATTGCTAAAGAGTCAACGACACAATACAAGTGACTGTCTACTGTCGCTACAGTACATGCTCATCATGGAGGAGAGAATCCTGCAAAATCAATGACTGGATACAATCGACAGATTTTTCTTAGATAGAAAACTTTGAACCAATCTGACTGTATGATCTGATTGAGCTGTTTCTATAAATTGCCTTAATATGACATGTGTTATAAATTGAAACCATAAAAATGAACTGATTAGAATTGAATTGGGTCTGAGGAGCATTTAAAGAAGGAAAGAGGAATTAATTTAAAGAATGTTCTGATAAAAATCTTCATTCTGTAATCCCTATTTTTACTTTCTAATGATTTATCACTTTTACATTGAATACATCCCTTAGAGAACATCGGGCAGCTTTCTAAATGCATGGATCTGGAGCTGAGGGTCGTGCTCAGTGATCCAGAGTGGTAGCTTCTAAAAGTGTTTCCATCAACATTAGATATGCGCATTTTCAAATGTAGCATTAATAAAGCCTGATGAAACATGAAAATTCAAATTAACTCACCCCCAATCAAAAAAAGAAGAGAAAAACCAATAAAGAGGAGATAGAAAAACAGGAGTTTCAATAACACTTCTCTGTCCAAAAATGAATATAAATATGTTGCTTCATATATATATATATATATATATATATATATATATATATATATATATATATATATATACATCTTTTATTTATCTTGGAGGCCACAAGATGCAGTAAAAAAAGGAAAAAAAACTGCACTCGATGAATTAAGAGACATAAATTAGTGTAGTAACTAGTGTTGCACCGATACCACCATTTACTGCACTAAAATGGTGGTATTTGTATTGGTCGAGTACTGACAAATAGGGCACCAATACCATTTTGAGAGCCAAAAGTTTTTTCATCTATTGTCACCCATTCCAGGTAGGCAATGAAAAGTTCTACTGGATTCACTTTGTATTAGTCTTTTTCCTGCTTCACAAAGGTAGGCAGCGCCTTGACAAAGCCATTATGGCAATTATTTTACATCCAAGTAGTATGCAGTTCTTCGTATATACACACACATCAATTTTAAACAGATTGTATCTGCTGATACTAAACAGCCAGGTATCTGGGCCAAAAAATGGCATCGGCAAAATACTACCGTATTTTCACGACTATAAGGCGCACTTAAACGTCTTTTTTTTTCCTCAAAATGTGCGGTGCGCCCTATGGTGCGGTGCGCCCTATGTGTGTTGTAACTGCGACTTTTGAGACCACCTCATTGAAGAGATGATGAAAGAGTGGCTGAATGTAAGGAGACCAGGTGTTTTTTTTTTCCACCCCTCACCATCGCTGTTAATATGTGACTCCATGCCTGCCCATCTCACAGCTGATGTGAAAAACATGGGGAAACAAATTAACGCTGTGCTCGCTGTTCAACCGCTCAACATCGGTGTGAACCGGACCCAGCAGGTGCAGCAGAAGCAGCAAGTTTACATGCAAAGTCAATGGTTGACGCGCGTATAGGTGCAGCAAAAGGTCCTGCAGCGCGTTTTGGTGCAGCACGTCGGGAGCGTTTAAGCATCTGAAGCGCCGCCAACGCGCTGCTGCTGCTCGAGATGGAAAAATTGAAGTTTTGCTGCTGGACGCGCCGCATCAACCAATCAGAGAAGCTGATCTGGGAGCTGACAGCGAGACAGACACAGCGCTCTGATGACATATGATATTAGATGAAAAAGGCTGGGTGGATGCGTGGCTGAGGCAGGTGTATGTGAGAAGACTAGGTGGTTTTTTCCACGCATCACCATCGCTGCGTGCCCATCTCACAGCCGATGTGAAAAAAAGGTGAATCAAATGAACGCTGTGCTCGCCGTTATCCCGGGGGTCTGACAAAGGAGCTTCAACCGCTCGACATCGGTTTGAAGCGGCCGTTCAAAGTAAGGCTGCAAGCGGCGTGGGAGCGATGGATGACAGACGGAGACCACAGTTTCAGGATAAGTGGAAGGCAGCGCCGGGCAAGTTACGCCACCGTTTGCGGATGGATTGTAGATGCTTGGACTAACGTGTCTGCTGGCTCTGTTGTTCAAGCTTTCGCAAAAGCCGGCATTATGTCTGAGGAGCTGCGCTGCACGGAAAGTGACTCTGACAGCGAAGAAGGGGAAACTGGCATGTCTGATTTAGTGCAGCTGTTTAATTCAGAAACAGAGGATGATGACTTTGATGGGTTTGATTAATACTTTGTAATAAATACATGAATAAAGCACAATCATACTCAGTTTTGCTCCCGCTCTGTTTTTCTACCTAAAAACTTAATTCAACAGCAGCCTCTGAGCGCGTCTCCTCCTCTTCAGCGCGGTGGCTGGCAGGTGTTTTTTCATCTAAATAATCTAAATCTTGCAGCTATATTTGCTGTGATCAGTGGGAATAAAGTAGTTTTAATATGTTTTTAAGTGAGAAAGTCCACCTGAAAACTTAATAATTGCAGTCAGTTCATCCAGATTATCTATTTCTGTCGGAGGCGCTCAGACCCCCACATACCAGCGGTGCGCCGACAGTAAATCCCTTCAACAGCAGCCTCTGGGCCGGGTCTCCTCCTCTTAACCGCGGCGGCTGGCAGGTGTTTTTCATCTAAATAATTTTAGCTGCAGGCACCAGGATACCGGTAATAAAAGCGAACATATTCCGTCGGCAGGTTTCAGGATTTTAAGTTAATTTAGGAGTGACCACAGCGCTGTGTCATCTGCAATGTGTCTGTCTCACGGCCAGCTGCCAGGTTTGATTAATACTTTGTAATAAATGCATGAATAAAGCACAGTCATACTCAGTTTTGCCCCCGCTGTATTTTTAAATACGCAGTAGAGGTATTTAAAGGTAGTAGAGGACATGTACCTGTATATAAAAAACGCGCCCTATAGTCCGGTGCGCCTTATGTGTGTGTTAAATACAGAAATGGGACACATAACTGAGAGTGCGCCTTTTAGTCCGGTGCGCCTTATGGTCGTGAAAATACGGTAGTAGTAACTAATACTCTATGGTTGAAATAAAAAAAAAAGGGTAAAATTTTTGAGTTGGTTGGGTTGCTAATAAATGATGGTTGCTAATAAATGATGCCGTTACTCCTCTCGAGTCAATCATGGTTCTTTTCTTTGGTTTTAACAGCCATTTGTTGTGGACACGTCTTAGAAAGTCCCAAAAAATGCAGTCAGAACTAAGAAGGGAAACCCATATTTGCTCAATCAAATATACATTTTTACACAAATAAAGACAAATAAAACAATAAAGTCGTACCTGATTGGTCGCATAGACTCTAGAGGAATAAATATTATTTATATAGTTGTTCTCACACCAAAAAAAATCTTAAAGGAATAGTACACCCAAAACATGATTAGCCTTCATTTTCTACTTACCCCCATGCTGAACAACACTCTGGAGTACTGTTTTGATATCTCAAATGCATCTGGAGATCTGGGAGGCTTCTTGCTGTCTGCTGACATTCAAATAATGGAGGTCTATGGCACCCGAGGCAGAAAGGTCCATAAAAGTCCACAAAAAACGTGTCAATATTCCTCCATACTGCTCGTCCAATGTATTCCAAGTGTCCTGAGTGGGTAGCATCCAGAATTTACTCGAAACAAAGTCATTTAGAATGTTTTTAAAGCATAAAGAGTAGTGTATAGGATTTCCTGAAAGCGCGCGCCCGCACGTTCACGACGCTACGGAAACCGCGGCAGACCAAACCAGATGAAAGTGCGCATTCAGCTCGGCAAAGAACTCGTACTCTTCCTCAACACTGAAGTCCTCAGACATTTTTCTTTCATTTTTTCTTTCTTTGCACAGGTAAACAGCACATTTCTTCTTCTACGCTTGCATTATTGGCAGACGCTGAATGCGTCTGCTCTGATCCAAATAATGGTATCAATCAATTTTTCTCATGGACAACAATGTCACATGAAGAACAACACATAGGTTCCATTCTTACAATTTAATGTGCTTTTTAACCAAACTACAAAAAACATGAACAACATGAATTTACTGAAAGTTATATATTTATTTATGATTGAATGTTTAATTTTAATACTATACTACTATACTAGTATGTATGAACTCTTGTTTTAACTAAATATTGAAATAACTAAATAAGTTGACCCAGATGGCAGCTACAGATGCATTAACTCCATCCTATGAATAAATTAGCTAAATAAGAAATAGTAAAAAAAAAAAAAGTCAGCAAAGCAAGTAAATCTACTTTTTGGTTTTCTTTTTTTTGTATTTCACTATAAGATCAAAGAATGATCAGAGGACAAAGCTGGCTGATTTTTCTCTAAGCCTCTGCCTTCTGGACATTTGTCTCCTCATCAGTATTTGGGCTCGTGTAGCTCTGTAGAGATTATAGTTTGGCCCAGCGGGTTGGTCATTCTCCAGGAGTCAGCAGCTAATGGCAGCTACACAGGCTGTGTGCCGCTAATGGAGGCAAGCGAGGTACTTAAAATCCTCTCGCTCCCTACTGCTGCAATTTGTCTCCAAAACTGCTCCTCTTCAATAAAATACCTTCAAAAAATATTAGCTTCTACAGGACCTTCGTATATCTGCTTTGAATTCATGAAAGTAAATGAGTCTAGCGCTTGGAAATGCTAACCTTCCTCGTAGCGACGGTGATCAAAAGTTTAAAGAGAAAATCTCTCTTCACTCAACTCATTTCCATAAAAGGAGAATATTAACTTGAGAGGCATAAGCACTGTGGTCCTAAAATTTAGATTTCTCTTATTTCATATATTGATTTATGCTAATTACTCACTACAAAAGTTTTTCACTCAGTCTGTTTCACCTGCAAGGCCACACAATGCCATAGTGAGGGTGTTTGTAGATCAGAAGCCAGATTCTTTCTCAAGGTTTATTCATAACATGTTACAGTTTAACCAAAGTGTCTGTAATTTGTTTTTGACTTTGACTACTTTCCATTATTGTAAGTAAGGGGAAACAAACAGTCCCAGATTAGAACAGGGCTGATTACAGTGCAATAAGGGATGATGAACTGTTCTCTCTTTGCAAAGATAAAATAGAATACAAACATTTTTTCACTAAAACACACAAATGAGTTTGCAGCAAATTTCAGTGAAAAGTAGTAGTAGAGAGAGAGACCTAACTGAATTAGCATGCTAACTGTTTGCAGATAAAAAGAGCAGTTTGATATATTTTGCTTTCCGAACTTTGAAGGTTTAAAACGTTCTATAAATTACAGACGGCTTTTTAGAGCCGCACAAATTCATTTCTCATGAGTCTCTCTGGATAATTTAACCGACATATTTTACAAACAACTAGATATTTTAGCCACAGCAGTTTTTTGCTATTTTATTTATTTATCTATTTTTTCTTTTGGGTGGCTTTTCTCCTTGGAGATGCTCAGAGAAAATCAGCCGCTGACCCAAATCAACCAATTTTCAGCTTGAAGTGATCAGTTTGAAACTGACAAATGTGATCTTTCTACCATCAGCAGACGCGCTCTTCCGTGGGAAAGCTGCCACCGGGGGACGGAACGCTAAATGTGAGCTATTTTCACTATCAGGGAGGTGTCTGATATCAAGACAAAGCAAAACCACATGTGTAATAACATGTCTGCCCTTTTTTATTTGTTAAAAAAGTGGACTGCCAATCCAAACTGGTACATCCTCCTAATATCCTGTCTTTTTGTTTCCTCTGGCACCTTTCTTATCCCTCTTTAGCATTCTTTCTACCCCCTGTGTTTGGAGTAAAATTCTATTTTAAAGTAAACAGAAGTTTGTACAAAAACTAATCAATCAGTCAATGAAAAATAATAAGAAAACACGTTCACTGACAGATGCTGTTTGGGTCAAAGGCTGTTGTTATATTAGTTTCTAAAAAGGGGGATGTGGGTTCGAATCCCGAATGAGACAGAGATGAAGAAAAAGTAAGCACTAAAACACAATTTGAAAATAATGCAATTTGGAAATGTCAATCTAAAAAAAATAAAATGTAAAACAATAACAATTTTGGACTTTTTTTCAGATTAAAACATCTTTCAAAGCTTTATTGCTGGGTTGTTGTTTTTTTTTTTCAAATATTGGGCTGTGTCAGAATGTCCGCCATAATCACTATATAGTGGTTATGTCATTTTAGATGAGTGTCCGAACGTCTAGGGGTTGTCACTACCCGAAGCACGATCTGTCATGCACACGCACGAACAGAATAACTTCCAGGTAGGCAATACTTAGTTTTCCTTAACTTTTTTAATCTTTTGTCATTTTCCAGCTGGGGGTTGCTTTTGAATATGTTTTTATTTGCGTAAATATTGCATATTCTAAAAACGAAAAAAGGAATTCACTTATTTAGCCTTTCGAGCGTTGCTGTGACTGCTCTGAGACGTGTATTGCGTGACGTCATCAGATGTCACGTAATCCAATTGAGAGAATGTAAAACGGATACATTTCTTCCAGAAAAGGATTCAATATTTTCTATACAAGGTAGTTTAGCATTTTTTAATCTTTAATTATATAAATAATTATTTTCAGTACTGTTATTACGTAGTTCTTCGATGATCTTGCTAAAATAGTAGAGGACTGGAAATTTCCCACAATGCACCTTGAAAAGTAGTGAAAATCTATGGTCACTACATGAGCAGATATATCCCAGATTGATTTGTGAGAGCTTTATTTGATAAGCATCATGGGATTTTTTGTGACAGCGGTGACAGATAACAAAGATGGTGCAGGAACTGTCAGTGGGAGTTTTGTGAGCAACGTGAAGCGAAAAGTAGTGATCATCTGGCCGAAAGGTCAGTTGACAGTTCAATATAGGGCTGAATCGATTAATCATGATAAATCAATTCTTGAAATAATCATCAACAAATTGGTAATCAAATAATCATTAACTGCAGTATACATACTATAAAACATCCTTATAGCTGACAAAGGAAAGAATTATACCAATTATTATACCAATATCCATCCATCCATTTTGCTTCATGCTTATCCCAGCTGGGATCACAAGGGATGTTGGTGTCTATCTCCATCTGCCTACGGGTGAGAGGCGGGGGTCCACCCTGGACAGGTCGCCAGTCCATCGCAGGGCAATACAGAGACAATCATTCACTCACACCTAAGGAGAATTTAGAGAAGCCAATCAACCTAACAATCATGTTTCTGGACTGTGGGAGGAAGCAGGAGTACCCGGAGAGAAGCCATACATACACGCTCCATGCAGAAAGACCCCGGGCCAGGAATCAAACCCAGAACTTCGTAATGCAAGGCAGCAGTGCCACCCACTGTGCCAAAGAAACATTTTGAAATTGAAATAAAAAATAATGATCTATCAATATGCTCGTTAAAACTCCTTAAGTGGAACAGCTTTAGTTTAATCTGGTTTAAATTTGTAAGAAACCTTCTTTAAGGAACCTTTTGCCAACTGATTATTAATTGATTATTGAAAAAAAAAAATCAATAGATGAATCGATTTGTAAAATAATCATTAGTTGCAGAACTGGTTTACTCTAAACTCCGATATATATTCCCTGCTCCATTTAGATATTGAGGGATTTAGCGGTTGGGACAATCGGACAATAATGGCCGGCAGTTCCTCCATGCTATGACCCTGCTATGAAAGTCACTGACCCGTTGGTCCAATGCTTTTACCAACCTGACAGCTCTGACTGCTTCTGATCTGGAATTTCAGAGCTCAAATGGTTGTAAAATTGTGAGGGTAGGAGAATGAAGGTGGCGGTGTTTTGGATATTCAGAGTAAGGGAGAAATGGGGCCCAGGTAGAAAGGATGAGGTTAGTCATTTCCACAATGCCACAGCATAAAAAGAAACTGGGCTTTGAAGCAATGTTGGAATTATTCTGTTTCTCAAAACTGGTTTTAATAGAGTTATGGTTTATAGGACACTAAAATGTAAACAGATGTTTGGGTTTTATTTCAACAATTACACACTCTATTAACCAGGCATGATGTTAACAACTAACAGCCAAATACAATTAGTCCTTATTTCCCTAAAACAGATCTTTCTATAACCATAAAACATTCCTCTAACACCTTTTTTTCTAATTTCTAAGGTTTACTGTAGATTTAATCAGATTTTTAAGCTGATGCTGGCTCCTAATGAACAGATTATAATAATCCAAGTGATCATTGATAATTGATTTCTCTCTAACATATCACCATTAGCAGTTTGTTTCCCACAGGATTGTAATTTCAGCCGCTCTATTGGCATGTTGAACATTAATATTGTGAATATAATGATCGATTCCAACTTTGCAAGTCTGTATTTTTATTTCAGCTGTACAGTTGATGCACGTACTCACATAATTACCCACATAATTAGGCTGTTGTTCCCTTTCTGCAGCCAGTGTCTGTTTATTGCTGTGGGGACGGTGAATGTAGAGTGGGACTAATACAGAAAAGAGGAGAAATAATTGCATAAATGGTCTCCTTGAAAAACAAATATGCAAATGTCCTTTATGGGATTTCAAAAGTTCATAAATAAAAGCCTTATTGCTGATGTGGTTAAACTTGAAATAGCTTTTGTTAGCTGTGTCACTGTCAAAATGCCTTTAAAATGGGTTGTATAATTATATCTGCTTTTATTTAAATGATATTAGCCATTCAGCCTCTCCACTTTAAATGCTTTGAATGGTAAAGATTAGGAGGATCAAGTATCTATAAGTACAAACTTTAAAGAAGTTATTTGGTTGATTAACTTCCCAGTAGACTGTAGGAGACGATATGATTTTAAAACAGGACATAAGCTACTTCCAGCATTTAATATTTTGTAATTCATCAACTTTTCTTTTTTTATGGTTGGGAAATGCAGACATTAGGACTGAAACAATTAATCATATTAATCATGATTAACTGATTGTTAAAATAATCATCAACTAAGTTGGTAATCGATTCATCTTTAACTAGAGTATAGAGACTCTAAAAAAATGCTTTTAGCTGACAGCACGACCCACTTAGAGCAGTTATTATACCAAAAATTTATAAATGTATAACCCTTTTGCATCTAAGATAAAAAATAAGAATCTTTGTGCGTCAATCTGCTCTATTCTGAACTTCTGAAGTGGAAAAGTTTTATTTTCACCTGGTTTCATTTAGTAAAAAAGTCTTCTTTAAGGAACATTTGGCTATCTGATTATTAATCAATTCATCGAAAAAAGAATCAATAGATTAATAAATTTGCAAAGAAAATAGTTAGTTTCAGCCCTAGTAGACATTTAATTTCAATTTCAATTAAGTTTATTTATATTGCACCAATTCATAACACATGTCATTTCAAGGCATCTACAGAGCTAATTCAACCAGATGTTACAGTCAGATTGGTTCAAAGTTTCTTCCAATGAAAACCAGCTGATTGCATCGACTCATTAACTTGGATGAAAGGAAATTTTTAGATGAGCTTATAGCGAAGATTTTTTATTGCTTTTTGCGACTGACTCTACAGAAATCCCTCATACCAAGCATGCTTGTAGCGATAGTGGAGAGGAAAACCTCCAGCAGAACCAGGCTCAGTGTAAGCAGCAATCTGGGGTTCAAGGACACAGAAGCAGACATAGAAAAAGAAGCAGAAATACAAAAGGTAACTGTCAACCAGGAAGCACACAACCAGACATCCATCTGGCTAGTTTCCATCTTGTCTGGGTGTATTTTAAATGTGTTTTGGATCAAGAAGCAGACAGCGTTTTTTCTGTCTGCTCCAATCCAAATCCCTTCTCACAGGATGAAAGAGAAAAATCCAGTTACGGTTAGGATTAGTATCTCCAACATCTATAACCAAAGGTGTAGATGGCAGCAGCACAGCTTATATTTCTCTCTTCCAAACAGGAACAGACCAGAAGAAGCTAAGAGGAATAATTGTGATTAATTGATTCTTGAAATAATTGTTAACTAATTAAGTAATAGATGCTCTATCCGGAACTCCTCAAGTAGAAAGGTTTGGGTGTCACCTGGTTTATTTTTCTGAAAAAGTCTTCTGTCAGACACCTTTTCTTATCCGATTATTAATTGAAAAAATAACAGACAGAATAATTGATTCACAAATAATCATTAGCTTAAGCCCTAGAATTGACTATGATGAGAAAAAGTTGACAGAACTGTTTTCACTTGTGGAAACAGGAAGATCACATCTGCATTTAATATAAAACATTCCAAATTTGCACATTTGCTTTACCTCATGTAAATCTGGCAAGTGGTACCAAGGTTTCACTCCAAACGTAACAGTTCTGGGATTTTTTGTCTTTTCATCTTTTTTTTTTTTTTTTTTTTTTTAACAGAGCAATGCTAGTTGGGGGTCTGTTAGAGCTTAAAGGAAAATCATTTATTTAGCCAGAGATCAAATATTCATCCTCGACTTATTTTATGCGACTTTGTTTGAAATGTGCAATGAATGTGAAAAGACTGCGGTGGCATTAAAAACAAGGCAATAATATTTTCCACCATTACAGAGCACGGCTTACATTAAAAATGGACATGTTGGGATTTTTTGGGGGGCGACATCAAGCTGAAAATCCAGCTTTCACTGTGGGTGAGTCTCAGGAAACAGAGCAGCAGCCATTTATCACTGCTTTATAAAGTCTTTGTTGATTTTATGCCATCATTTTATAAACCGGCCTCTAAACCAGTCCCTGGAAGTCATAATCGTTCCTGGGTTTTAAATGGCTTTATGGCTAATTGTTGTTTTTTTTCTTTTTCATTTTGTTTCTTTTTCTTTTATGTTGCATCTTATACATCTGACTCTAAATGAAATGCAGTGCGTTTTCCTGTGTCTTTCCTCAGTGTTGATATTTATTTACAAATGCATCAGAATCCCTGAGGACCGCGTCTTCCTGTTTTTTGTTTATTTTTCTTCTTACTGATTTTCATTATGTATTTGTCACCCTGACACTGAATTTTCTTTGCATTTTCTGCAAATCCATATAAACCATTCCTATTCATCCATCAGTCCCTCTGTCTCAGTTAAATTTAAGTGGTGCTCTATCGGGATTATTTTAAGGTCACAGACCTAACCCCTCAGCTAACCACATACTTTCTGAAATCCTCCAGCTCTAACATTTTTTAGTGTTTGTTTCAGGGGGGAGGGCAAAAATAGATTTTGCACATAAAGTCTTCGTGCTGTTAAAGTGAAAGATCAGAGGGTTTGGTTTTAATGCCATTGCTCACCGTCATTCTGGTCAATGGTAGGTTTAAGTCTTTTTTGCCACCCCTCTTTCTATAATTTCATATAAATGTTTTTTTTTCTTTTAATTTTTCAAATAGAACCACATCTTTTAGCATAAAAAAAAAAATAAAAATAAAAAACAGTCCCACAAAGTGGTGTCGCGTTGACCATTTCAGTTCCAGTCTGGGACAGCTTCAGATGGTCAGTGCCTTAATGGATTATTAGCTTTGTGCTGCTTAATGACTTCCAATGAAATGAAAACCTTATAACAATAGGAATATTATTGTTAAAAAAAATGATCACAATTATCTCCCTCTGGCTGTGGAGTTATAACGACTTGGATTGTGCCAGAATGTTTTTTTTAAACAGACAGATTAAAACTGCTTGTGATTTCATATGCTGTTAATTAAATGATTGAAATAATGAGAATAAAAGGCAGAACCAAAAAGCTGAATCATTTTTAAATAGACATCAGAGGATGGGCTCTCAATATGAGTCCAAATACCAGAATCACATGCCTCCATCGTCATGGAGATGTCAGCAATCCTCTTTGATTGACACACTGAATTGCCCTCATTTACTCAGGCAAAGTGGTTCTTGTCAGCGGCGGCCTGAGAAAATTTAATCAGACTTCCCTTCCGGAGTCCCCGTCTATTCAAAACAAACAAACACAAACAAACTGGGATTTAAAGACCGTTTTCATTTTTTTTGTTTTTTTAGAGTCTGATGGCCTCAGACTGTTAATGAGCCATCAGGGTGGAGGAAGATACGACTTCTAATAAAGCATCAAGGACGTCTTCATGCGGGCTAAGCTTGGTCACAGACTGTATACGTTTTCATTATTCCTTCTGCTTTGGCTGTTTCCTTTTATTAGTGTAGAAAAGTAACCTTCTGATAAGTGGCGTCGCCTTCCCAGCGACGTAACGAGACGTTCTGAGTGTTTGGGCTTCAGCCATTCACTCTGTAGCGTCCTTTATTTTGGCACTCATTGAAATATAGCGTAAATATGTACTCAGTTGTTTTATGAGCTCTTGGCAGCTTCATCGCTCTTTTCCTCCTATCTAGCTTCCCTAATTAAATCTTTCATTAATCATCAAAACCCATTGAAAACATTTAATCTTAGTGAGTCATGCCGTGTACCAGAGGCGTAGCCAGAAAAGTTTTATAGGGGTGGCCAGGCAATAACCAATGTAGACTGAGGGGTGGCTGAAAGTAGATGGATGCCAGAACCTCAGGGTCAATCTACACTGTTTCAACAGGAAAATTAAGAACACCAAAGTCCATATTTTCTAAATAAAGAAAAACTATACTTTCCTACAGGCTTTGCTAACAAATACACTTATATATTTAAACATCCGTCTAGATAAAGGGTATAGCGAACATCTTTTCCATTGTCATTGCTTACCTACTAATTACTATTCTGCATAAAATTGATTATTTAATACCTTTTTATTAAAATAGTTATTTATCTATAATTCCACTGACGACTCTGAGATGACTTGCAGAGACACATAGTTTTTTCTTTACCCCATATAACACTAAATCTACAGCAGTAGCCATTCAAAGGCCATTTCCCCACTCTCCCAGATGGGCCCTTAGCTGGTCCCCTGCAATTCATTTTTAAACTTTAATCTTTGTACTAAAATATTATTTCTGTCATGATTTGTGGACATTAAGATCTAAGGAGAAGCACCTTCTCCTGGTCAGAACCTGTGAGTCAGTGAAATTAAAAAAATGTATGTTCATGAGAAGGAGCGGGTCACTCCAGTGGCTGGAAGATGGCCAACATTCGGCTGGCGTTTGACTGGGAAGGGCCAGTTTGAATGGCTGCTACTGTAGTTCTGAAAAGACCATGAATTCTGTACTTATCATCTTTAAAGTTAGTATCTTGATGTGCATAACTGACCACAGTTAAGTTATTACTGTATGAAAAATGTAATTGTTTTGAATATTCCACTTGATAGTATTACTGCTGCCACCAGCTGTATTAGAAGGAGAAAAAATGGTAGGGGTGGCCATAAATGGCTAAGGGTGGCCATGGCCACCCCTGGCCCCCTATCTAGCTCCGCCCCTGCCCTGTACCTGATGCATAAATGCCAATCGGGCCTCACAGAATATTGATCCTCCATCCTCATCAGCTTGCCTAGACATGGACTCCTGCTGGACTCCTGGTGAAGCCAAGGACATTTGTTGAAGAACAATCCAGAAACCTGAACACTGTCAGGCTCAGATTAATACTGCAGCTGCCCACATAAAAAAGGGAGCTCCTCTGCAGAAGGCTTTTATGATGACTGAGCTTTTTTTTGACAGCTCAGTCACAGACCAGGAGTCTATCTCCCACTGACATCTTTTCTGTGGATTCTCTTGTACCTGCTGCACACAGGCTTCGGTGTTAATAAATACATAGTGTATCTTTAAGAGGGTTTGCGGTGAGCTTCGAAGCAAAGTTCACCCTGTAGCATGGTGCTGTTGGCATCAGGCTATTGCTACACTAGAACACAGGATTTAAATTAACTACAGGAAAATAAATAGCTGGAACTTTGGAAACCAGGATGCAATTCAAGCTTAAATAAGATTTTTTTTTTTTTTACAAATGGCTTTGCAAATGATGAGTAGGCTTAAACTAAAGGGTCTGTGTCAAAAAAGAAAATTACATTTCTAAGTATATATCAAGGTTAAAATGTTATATTCTAGACTGAAATTTGTTCCACTGATGATGAAAGCAAATAAAAATTTTAATTACTTTTGAAAATTTTTGAGAGTAACTTTGGTGTTTTTTCAGTTTTATTGTTTTCTTTTACATGTTTTTATTACAGATTTATTTAAGACTTTTCTTTCCCATTTGCTACTTTTTCATCCAACACGGAGCTTCCAAACATTTGTCCCTTGTATTACATTATTCAATTAAATTCAGAAATAATTTAAACAGCTTTAGAGAGTAATAGTTATTATCAGTCGCTTTAAGAAAGCTACAGTGATTTTAAAAGTCTATCTCAATAGTTATAATGTATAAGATACGTTAAAGCTGAAGTCTGTAAGTTTTTAAAAATCACTTTTTTGTCATATTGGCTAAAACTGTCCCTATGCCCAGCCAGCAGTACATGTGATATGTAACCTGTGAAAAAAACTGCTTCAATTGGTCCCGCATACTGCCTGTATTTCAATCTGGAAAGAATAATTCGGGACGAGTCAAAACAAACAATCACAGCCAGAGGAGCGTCTGATGGAGTGTCAATCACAGCTCACACACGCTGAATCCCCCCCCCTTCTGGTCGCATGCGGTAGCCGCGCAGATGCTATGAGAGGGGTGGAGCTTGGAGGTGGGGCATGAGTGAAGCAGAGAGGGTGGGGGAGTGGCGTGAAACCTGTTTTTCTTCAAATTTTCAGTCGAAGTCTGCTCTCTTCTCAATGTTACAGACTGCAGCTTTAAGATGACGTGTATGAGGCTACAGCTATCTCTATATTTATGCTGCTATAGGCTTGGACTGCTGGAGGACATAGGGGCCACTTTCCTTCTTTCTGCTTCATTCCATCTTTATTTGCAAATACTGCAGAATTTGTTAGTTAAATCTCTAACCTTATGCTCTTTCTGTTTTTTTTGAGTAGCATTTTCATCTGGTTTCTATATTGATGTTTGACTCTGACTCCATCCAGGAGGGAAATATCAGCTGAGCTTCTGCCGTCAGTGCTTTGAATCATACATGATAGAGTTGGGCTTGTTCTCAGTCTTTAGGAGTCCTGTTTCTCTCCTAGATAAGTTAAAGGTCAGTTATCTGATCATTGTCATACGTTCGGTGTAAGTAACTCATAAGTTGTGCATAACTTCTGCGTAACTTATCCAGAACGTCTCTCAAACATATCAACATATCTGGCGTGTTCCAGATGAGCGCTGAACATGTTTCTAACTTCCAGCTACTGTATAATGGTGTATTGGCAGCATTTTGGTATAAAGGGGATTCACAGGAGGAAACCGTCAGTTCTCCTCCAGACTTCACCCCTTTCATAGGGTGAGCCAGAAGGTGAGGGGGATAGATCCTCCCTGTGTTCACGCCCACCACCAAACTTCCTAGCAGACATGACGCTGAATCTGCTGCGACTGAAAACCTTCTTTCTTTCTTTTTCTATTTTCCTTTTTATTTATTCTTGTTTTTGGGCGGGCGTTAAACAGCAGCCAGGATAATACCACAATCAAAGAAATGTTTTTATGCTTGCTGGTTGCCTCAGGGTGTATCGCTGCTCCCTGTAAGGACACTGGCTTGTGACATTGCTGTGTGTTATGCATAAATTAGGCATAACTAATTAGGCATAATGGGTCCAGAACTTATCTTTGGAGATAAGTTCTGGACCCATTATAAATACTCTATGTATACGTCCAAAATTGAAAAACTACATAGAAACTTTAGCAAGGTGTGACAGCGCCCTAAAGGAATGGCCTCTAGAAAGTGCCACTGAAATGATGCCTGTCACGTATTAGTGCTTTAGTAATAAACTGCAATGAACTTAATAAGAAGTATGCTGTTCTTCACCTTTTTAAATGTATTTGTGGTTTAACAGCAAGACCTCAGTGAAAGAGTCTTAAGACTCCGGTCTCAGATTTTTTATTCCAATCTCATCAAAGTGCCTGAATATTATGTCCAGACTGTGAAACATATTAATATTAAAAAGCCAGCAAACAACTGACAGTTTAGCTTTCACCACTAATACACATTAAAGGTTTAAACGGTACAGCACATTTAGCAAACAAGCAAGTTCAAATAGAGCCGCCGTGCAGCTGGTCTGTCTAATTAACCAACTAATTAGTACGCCTTAAGAAAGACGCACTCATGCAGTCTAAGTTTGGATTCAGGCAAAACTCAGGAAGAGCAGATTAAATAAACATCATCATAAAGTCCAGAATTAGGAAGGCACACATTATCTCCATTCCTTAAAGAGCAAACGAAGATTGCAAAACATGTATTGCTTTTGTTAACAGTTAATGAGAGGATCTACACGAGTCCTTAAGCAAACGTCCAGGATGCAACGCTTTGCTCCCGTTTTAGAAAACAGAGAAAACGTTCAATAAACTTCAAGTGGTTCTGGGCTAAAGCGGGAGTTTCAGTCTGTATGCTATCTCAGTGCTGAAAGAAAACAGTCTGACATCTTGTAGAATAAACATTGATCTACATCCAGAGACATCAATATAATGTTCACCTCCAAGGATTTATTCCAAAGACATTAAAACCAGGTATTAAGGAAAGGACATGCTCCTCATTCTGCAGCCCTGATCAATAGATCCTAATCCAAGCAGCTGCTGCAACTTCCTGCTTTAAGATAGTAAATAATCCTCTTGTACAGCAAAAAAATGTTATGAATATATTTTTTTGACTGTCAGTGTGTGAGACGATAAAGATCAGATGGCTTGTTGCCCATTAGTTTGCTGCTCGGAGAAATATGGAGAGACGTTTGTTCAATTATTGTTGATCCTCAGAATGGATTTGGAAATGGGAATGAATAAAACATGCAATCCAGAAATGAAACTTCTTATTCAAAGAAAGGGTTTTGGGATTTTTCAAATTGAAATATTTCAATTTTTTTCCAAAATGTTTTATATATAAAATATTTCTTAATTCTGAGAACAGGTCTGCATTCATATCGGTCTGTATCAATTTAAGCTTTAACATTTTTATTGGTCTGGAAGCTTGATAAAGGTTAACCTCCTTATGAAGCTGATGCTAAAAAAAAAAAAAATCAACGGGGTCTTGATAAAGAAAATCATTAACCAGTATTCTTTCTGTCATTATTTGTGGACATTAAGATATAAAGAGAAGCGCCTTCTCCAGGTCGCACCCTTTAATTCAATAAAAGGGTGGAGTCAGAGTAAAAAAATAAGGAATAAGAAGGCCCGTGGTTGGAGGTTGGAGGGGATTTTGCTGAGAGTCGCTGGGGAATAGGCTGCCATTCGGCTGGAGTTGGACTGGAAATGGTCATTTTGAATGGCTGCTACTGTATGTTACCCTAAAATTCACAAACCTTTATAGTTAGAACATAGTTGAAAACAGAACCTTTAAAGGTGGTTCAGCGTATCGAGAAGGATGATAGGCTTAAACCAATCAAAAGGCTCTGCAATCAATAAAAGAACGTTTGGATCAAATGTTGATGATTCTAATTCTAACCCTAAACTTGTTCTCAGGACTTTACCTAAAATCAGAGGAGAAACCAGGGAGAGTGACGCTGTTCTGTCACATAAGCATACCCGGTCAGACCAGCATACCCATAGTAAATACTGGTTTATCCCTTAAGTTTTGTAAAAAAAAAATACACTTTAAACTACCTTAATGGGTGTGTATTCCTTTATTAATGTGCAAAAAAACTATTTAATTACGTAGTTTTGGTGTTTTTTGATGCGTATGATAATCTGATCTTATTTTTTTTATTTATTTTTTGTTCATGCCTAATGGGATACACGCCTATTGAAGTTGTTCAAAGTCTATTTTTCGTAGAAAACTAAAGGGATAAACACAAATCTGATGTTTTGGGAATGCACTGCAAAAACAATCCAGAAATAAGTAAAAAATGGCTTAAATTAAGTATATTTAGCCTTAATTTGAGCAGGTAAATAAGATGATTTGCCAATGGAATGAGTATTTTCACTCTTAAAATAAGATAGTTAGATAATATTTACTTGAAATAAGACGATAAAATAGTTTTTTCTTATTTTAAAAGGAAATTGTCTTGTTCCATTGGCAAAGTGTCTTACTTACCTCCTCAAATCAAGGAAAAACACACTTATTTTAAGAAAAAATAACTTATTGAGATTTATATTTTTTGCAGTGTGCATATTGACTATGGGTATGCTGGTCTGACGGGGTATGCTGGTCTGACGGGGTATGCTGGTCTGACAGAGCGACGGCAGCACAGCTTCAGTGTGGCAGACGAAAAGCAGGATGCCACTTTTCGCCTGGACTGCTCTGCCACAAAAAATACTGGTTTTAATTGTTTGTTGGCAGCTCTAATCGATAAAAGGATTATTGGCGCTGACAACACATGAGCGCATATCAGAGTGTAATCAGTGTCATAACTGCTTGAGTGCAACAATACATCGTATTTAGTATCCTTGGACTGCTTTGTAGGCAGCGGAGGCCTAAAGCAATTAAAGGCAGAATCAATGCCCCTAAGTCAAAACACAGTGACAGCTCTATTATCCCTGGATATAGAAAGCCTAGTGGATTTTCATCTCCACACTTCTCTCTCCTCCTGTTGCACGGTGATCTCACCATGCATACATCCTCTCTTATCAAGCCCTGCCTATCTGCAGTGGAATACAAACAGCGCCCTACACCATATCAGAGCCCTCCCTCTTCTCAGCTGGTTTCCTTCTTATTGCTTTCCCACAGATTCTTGCCATCTTTTGATCTTCTATTTTTTGCCTGTACTTCTCCTTCCATTACTTACCTCTCCTTGCTCTGTCACCCTGTCTTCCGCCATCACTCTTTTGCAGCTAAAATCCTCGCCATCACTGTCAGCTGTGGATCAGCCGTGGCAGCGCTTTCATTTAATCACACTTCTTCACGTTTCTCTCAGTTGTCGAAGGTAAAATGATTTTTTTCTTTTTTTTGGCAGCATCTTGTTCATTTTGACAACAAAGAACTGTGCTCAGTTAAACTATTGTGGCAGCGGTGAGATTTAAATAACACTTGACGATTTAAAAAAAACTAAATTTTTCTATTAGATTAGAAATTTAGCGGCAGCAGGTAATATGGGGCACCTATATCATTTCTTCTGTCTGTAACATCCTTTTCAAGTCAATAACCTCAGAATCTTTGGTTTCAAGCACTACGTGCAAACATGGGGTGAAAAAAATACATAAAAGGAGCATTTTGTAAATTTACGGAAACTGAGGGCAGCTGTACTCAACTTTTTCCTTCCTTTGCCTTCTCAAGATAATGACACAGCTATCTCACGGTTAAACCATTACTTGCTCTCTTGAGATAACAAGATAAATATCTCGTTATCACGAGAAAACAGTTAATTTCTTTAGATAACGAGATGATTAACCTGTATGAGCAAAGAATGATGCTGGCGAACGGCCCTGGATTCCCAGTCCATCCATGCCTGTGGTTGTGCAGTTGTTGTACCGAACAACCAGCAAACTTATTTGGACCTTTCTGAACATGTGCAGCAAATGGACTGATCCAATATGGTGGACACTGAAGGGGGGGCTGAGACACACTTAATATTCAAAGCGTTCTGATGGCATTTTAATTAAATGATTTTTATCAATAACATAAATAATGTGCAAGTCTTAAAAGCAAACTTTTCAAAACGATATAAAAACAAAAAGCAATTAAAAAATGAAACTTCAAAAAAGGTTTTTAGATATTTTTTTATATTATTTTTTTAACATGATTTATTTTAACAAATTATATTTTCTCTCACATTTCTGTCTTTTAGATTAAGTTTTCTTAATATGCATTCTTTTTAAATTGCGTGCACATTTCACATAGTTCTGGGGCGGGCTTTCCTCTGGTTGGAGGAGCCAAGAAGCATTTCTATTTGTCTGCATTAGGGGTGGAACGGTTCAGAACATCTACGGTTTTCGGTTCGGTATATGTTGATTGTTACACCAAAATCCCATAAAAATTAATGAAATTAATGAAAAAATCCCCAAAAATTAATGAATTGTAATTTATTTTTAATGCGTCGCGGAAACCCTGGATCATTTCCGTATGTTTTGCTGTTTTGAATTTAATCATCTCGCACATGCCCTCTACGATCTCCAAGGAACTCAAAGCGGAGCGGACGGGAGCCACAGCGGAGGCTGTAGGCTTTGCTTTGTGCAGGCGGTCTGGAGCGCAGCAGAGCGCTGACGGAGTATGTGGGATTTCGGGGTTAGGATGACATGTTGGTCGTGTTGCTGTTAGCATAAACAACACGTGTTGCACAATGCTTGCACACTGTTGCACTTTTATCCACAACTTTCTTTCCGCCGTCATCGTAGGTCACTCTAAATGCAAAGCGCTCCCATACAGCAGACCTATAAAGTGCTGCTGGCGCGTCTTCCAACTCCTGTTCTTTCCCACTCGCCATTTCGACACAATTCTCCACAACAACTGATTTTTTTCTGCTACACCCGGCTACGCTGCTTCGCTTCTTCTTCTTCTTCTTTACTACTGGTGGTTGGCTTTGGTCGCAGTACCGCCACCTTCTGCTCTGGAGTGTAATCGCTTCGCATATGAGAAAAAGGAGCAGCGCATGAACCGAACGAAACACACACGAACTGAACCGAGACAGTCGAACCGAACGGTTCGGACAGTTTTCATAAACCGTCCCATCCCTAGTCTGCATGGACTTCAATGACATTTCTATTACTCAATGTGTTTATCTATATTGAGCTGGGAAGAATGTGATCCCTGAGACTTAATTTGAAAATAATTTATAACATGAACGCTACAAAAATTGATTCAAAAGTAAGTAGAATATTCTTGAAAATGTGTACTTTACTTGATTTTAGTAGCTGAGTAAAATGATATATCAATGAAGATAGATTTTTATTAGATAAAAAATAATGAAATCTTAAACTTATTTTTAGAGAAACATCCACAATGATCTAATTTATACTAATTCCATTGACAGATGAATGACCTGCTTAAAAAGAGGAGAAAATCTTTCAATGAATGTTACTTCTTTTTTTGGATCAAGGTTGGCAGTCAGCATCTGCACTGGTTCTGATCATCTAGCATGAGCTCTAAAGGGCCAGTCGGTCCTCTGTCTCTGCTGACGTGTCGCCTAAATAACCACAGATGTCGGCCGACTACAGCCAACAGACAAAGCCGCCAAGGTGAAAAGTGGCGATCAGCCATAAATGTTCAACAGAGGCCGATGGTGACCCAGATTTAATAAAGAATGGCTGTGAGGTGATAGGTCTACATGTTTTAGCGTGATGTATTATTCTTTAAAAGGGTCATAGAATGATTATATAGGGTATTTGGTGCTGGTTCTTAAGGTCCCTGAATAGGGGGTGTAACATTGGTTGGGCTGAAAATGGCATATTTGCTGTTCTATGAGCCCTAATGCAAGCCTGGTTAAGAGCCTCAGAATAAAACGACAGGTTTTCTTCCTTTAATTGTATGCTCATGAATATTTAGATGAGCTGTGCGCTGATTGGTTGGTTTACATAGCAACAATCACACACTCAGTGAAACATCAAAATTGTTGATATGGTAGGGTGACTAGATGTCCTCTTTTTCCCGGACATGTTCTACTTTTCATACCTAAAAAAAATGTCTGGGGGGAATTTCAAAATCGTCCAGGATTTTGGTCGACTACAGTGCAGCAGAACAGAGCCATCTGCTCCGGGGTTGGTCGGGGCTGGGGATGGAGCAACAAAAGCCGAACCGGTGATGGTAGCCGTGGCCCTGTGCTTTCCCCTGTCTGCCTTACCGGGTGTAGTAGGCTTTTTTTGTATTTTATGTGGAATAATATGTGGAAAGTTGTTCATTTTGAGTTCTATGAATAACATTCTTTTCAAACTCCATTTTACAGATCACATTCTCTTCACATTTGGGTTTCACTCCTGTTGAGTAGGATCTCTAAAAAGGAGGAAGGGTGTGTATGAAGTGACACAAATGTTGTGTTGTTACTTACCTGCCTACCTTTCTACGGATCACAACCCTGCGAAAACATGGGAATTTTTTTATTTAACTCCTTCGTAACTGTAGACTTTCATTTAGACATTGCCATAAAACTGGCGGACACACATGTGCTATTGCCTGTCACACTCAGGGGTAGACTAACAGCAAGTGAACTCTCTTTAATTTCCCCATACACAATCACACACACACATAATGCAAAGTGTTTGGATTTGGTGAGAAGGGCGTGACTAATATGCCATACAGAGAAACCTGGAATGGAGTAGTGGAATGGAGTGGCAATCTAATCACAATGCACTGTAGGCGATGTAATGTGTTTGAGGCAGTCGACCAAAATCCCAGAGGATTTTGAAATTCTGCTCGGACATTTTTTTAGGGCTGAAAAGTAGGACATGTCAGGGAAAAAGAGGAGGCCTGGTCACCCTACTGTGGAGCAAGTAGCAACAACGCATTTCTACTGGTCTTCATGGGTGTTGGAAAGAAAATGTTTAGCTAATGTTTGTATTAAGCTTGAGCTAATCAGAATATGGTAATTGAAACATCCCTTCTGAAAAGAATCTAGTGAATCTAAAAAAAACATGAAAAAAAATCTGTGAAAAAAAATAAGAAAACCACAAACTTTTGTTTTAATAAGTTATTTCTGAGGGAAAAAAAAGCAAAATTTCTCTCAAAACCTCTTAAGAAGTTTTTCAAAGCCTAATTTCTGGATTGCATTTTTTATTTTTACAAACGTGTTCTTAGCTGCAACAATAATGGAGCAGAATTCACTCCATAAAAACCCAGCAAATTTCCAAGAACTTTCCATAGCTCACGCCACAGGAGTCCAGGTTTGCTGTTTGCCTGAAGCCAAATTAAATAGGACAGAAACCATGTGGAAAAATTTTCCGGCCTTGAACCAAAACACCAAGAGGTAGCTGCATAAGGTTATCAATCTGCAAACTGGAACGAACGCGTTCTTAGTTCAGATAAGGGCTACAAAGCAGATCAGCACTAGAAATAGCTTCATTACGCTACCCTGCACTGACACAGTTGGCCTTTAATATATGCAAGAGCTAAAATTAAACATATTGTTTGTGTAAAAAAAAACAAAGAGACTAAAACGCTCTTTACTCTGCAGAACCGTTTGTGTTTTATATGCTTATTTCTTTATTTGCTTATCTATTTGGCCACAAAGGAAGGCAACATTTTAGGCTGTGTGTATGATGTGATCATTATTGTTAAATTTAGAAGGAAGCCTAAAAATGGTCGATGCTTTTATCAGCTGAGTTCATTAAAAGCAGTTTTGATTTGTAAAAAAGGAGAACTTGGGTGAGGTGCACTTTATATTCTCTGCCCCACTCAGATGTTACCCTGAGGGGGAGATGATGAACTGAGGAGAGACGAGAAGCGACTGCATTTTTCATACCATGAACAATAAATCATAGAGTTGAAATTCAGAAAAAAAATCTTTTATAACCTCTTGCTTTATCATTTATTTAACATTCAGTGCTGCTTCACACTGGCTCTGTTGTCATTCCTGAAAGTTGACTGTGATGACAGTGAGGTCGCTCTGCTGTGCTGCAGTTGTCCTTCTATGGCTCCCCGGCATTAAAAACCCTGACCTCAGTAATACTGTATGCCCCGACAGGCCCTGACATCTTGGACTAAATTTGTTTATTCTTCCTTTTAATAAAAACTTGGATTCATCAAAAACTCATAGTTACTTCTGAAGTTATATTTTTCATTTATCATTCTTTTCCCTGCGCAATGCATGCTGGGTAAGGCAGAGTAAACAAAGGAAGGCTAACATGACCAGAGTAGTTTTTGTTACATTTGACTGGTGTCAATTTAGACAATGCCACACTGTGTCACTACCTCAAAGTTTCTTGATCGTAGTAGCCAACCAAAATTTCCCTACTTTCCTTAACTGGTCCCATACAATTCCTTTTTTTAACATCAATCTTTGTACTAAAATATTCTTTCTGTCATGATTTGTGGACAATAAGATCGAAACAGAAGAGGTCAGACCCTGTAATTCGGTGAAAGGGTGGAGTCAGAGTAAAAAACTATGCAAAAGGGGGTCACTTCATTTAAATGATTACAATCGTACAGTAGAACACTTAACAACTAACCTTTCCACACACTTGCATGTTTTACATCCATTTCTGCATATCGGTGCAAATAATTTCTATCCCGATGTCCATTTAGAGGTCTGTTTTTTAAAATCTAAATATGTTGAGGTTTTCAGACAGAATATGACAAAATGTAAAAAAAGAATGTATAGGTAAAAAAACAAACAAAACTTTACAACACATCATGCTGAGGAAGTTGTACCGACATTCAGACATTTCAAAAATGGTTAACTTACAAATATGCTTCCTGGGAGGTTTAAACCTAGGTTCGTTATGAAATGGAGGTGTAAACATGTATCCTGCCTAGAAAAGCAGCAGACACACTTTTCAGATTGATCATTTGTCTTAACAGATCCTTCACGTGATGAAACATCACAACTCATGACTAATGAGGATGATGCCTGAGGAAGCTAAACCTTTTCACTATGGCGGCATTGGGCTTAATAAGAATCAGCACGTCCTGCAGCCCATAGGCTCTATGAGGAAAAGCAATAACAACTGAAAAGCATTTATATAAGGTAAGTTCTACTTCTTTTCTGAATGACAGAGACATTACTGCTCCACTGAGGACGAAATCTCTGATGCTCTCCACCTGAGCCTCGCACACCTGGAGGAGAAGAAAACCCTCGCACAGATTCTGTTCCTGGACTTCTGTTCAGCTTTCAACACCATCATCCCACAGCATCTGATAGACAAACTGGAACAGCTGGGGTTCAATACACCCCTCTGCTATTGGCTGCTAGACTCCTTCACCAACAGACGTCAGTCAGTCTGGGTTGGACAGAACACCTCTGATGTCATAGGCCCCCTGCTGTTCACCCTGATGACACATGACTGCGTCCCCAGGTTCACCACCAATCACATGGTGAAGTTTGCAGACGACCCACGGTGGTGGGCCTCATCAGAGTCGACACGGACTACAGAGAGGAGGTGGAGCAGCTGGTGGTGCAGAGATAACAGCCTGATCCTGAACGTGGAGAAGATGAAGGAGATCATGGTGGACTTCAGGAAGAACCGGCCTAACCACGCTCCACTGCTCATCAACAGCTCAGCTATACAGGTGGTCAGCAGCACCAAATTCCTGGGGGTGCACATCACTGACACCCTCACCTGGACTGGAAACACCACCTCACTGATCAAAAGGGCACAAAAGCGCTTAAACTTCCTGCTGAGGATGAGGAGAGCCCACCTGCCCCCACCCATCCTCCCCACCTTCTCCAGAAGCACCATAGAGAGCGTTCTGACCAGCTGTCTCACTGTGTGGTGTGGAGGCTGCAGCGCCTCAGACTGGAAGAAGGTGAGAACAGCAGAGAGGATCATGGGGGCTCCTCTTCCCTCCGTTGAAGACATTTCATCCCAGCGCTGCGTGTCCTGAGCCCGTAGCATCATCAATGACCCCTCACACCCCCACCATGGACTGTTCTCCCTGCTGCCTTGAGGGAAAAGGCTTCGCAGAATTCAATGCAGATCCAGCAGATTCCATAACAGCTTCTTCCCCACTGCCATTAGACTGCTGAACTGTTGAGAAAACTATAAATCATGTAACCGGCTCTTTTTCACACTGATAACAGTGACTCCCCACAAGGTCCCAACTCCCACTTTGGGAACTCCTGGTTTAGAGGATGATATATTTTACTGCTTTATGTGCAGAATATCATGAAAAACTGTGCTTTTATTGTTGTTGTAGTTTTAAAAGTCATCATAGTGGCCATTGAGAATATCAGGGCTAGCAAGCTAAAAAAAATAAATGTGTTTATCTCAGAGATTACATCACTCCAACTTGTTAAATTCATGTTTCTGGGGAAACAGAAGGTAACATCCCATCTTAGATGCTTAAGCTAGTGTCTTGTACACCCAGCTCTCTGCGAGAGCCATTAACATCTGTACAGTCCCTGAAAATGGACAATTTCTTCTCAATATCTTTGTGGAGTAAGATTGTGATTATTGTTTTCATCATCACACTTTTTGGCAGACAGGTCAGACAAGACTTAGCGCCACAACCTGCTTTCTTAACTCATCCCAACTCACCCCAGTTCTCCTTCGTCTTTAGTGTAACATTTCCTTAGAGGTTAAAGAAAACATTTCTTTTTTCAAGCTTATAACATCTCTAATCTTAGGATATTATTTTCTTTTAACATTTTATTTAACCTTGAACCTCCAGTCTATACCTACTTTAAGGTCCTTCTGATGTAAAATATATAAAAGCCTTACATTATTTAGCCATTTCATTTTTGTAGCTAATTGTTAGAAAAATACAACACAGAGAAAACCTTTAACAATGACACCTTTTCCACTAAATGTGAATCAATACAGAAAATGTTTTAATTCCACTGGCCGGTGGATAATTATCTTTATCCAGCTGAAGGTGAGTGAGTTAGGAGTCTCTAAGGGTTTGGAGAAATTTATTGTAATGGCCAATAAAAGTCCACTACACTAGATCTAAACTCCTCAGGGAGACTATTATGGGCCATGAGCCCTGTAAGTTGAAACAAATCTTCCCTGATTGCTCCTCTTGTAATAAGACACCACCAATCTCAAGAATAAACCTGAAATAAATGCAGTCATGGCTCCTCTCTACAAATCAGTGCAAATGGTGATTTATTTACAAAGCACACTAGATAGTGCATCATTGTACACTCTGTTAGATAATTAGATGGAAAGTTAGAAAAATGGGAAACTATTTGCTTCAAAAAGGTGTTGTGGCCATCAAAATGCTTCAGTGTGACTTTTGTGGTCAAATTGTTGAGTAAAAGCAATAAGGACAATTTGGCGTAATATTGCACATTTGGAGAGGTTTGGAGATGCTAGTGACACCAGGAGTTAAAAGTCCCATATCTCTAGAACTGTTATACCCAGAGGTCTGAAATGTTTTGCAGTTGTGGTTGACATGTTGCAGATTAAATGTAATACAATGACCTCTGCCTATAGTCAAGCATGTCTTTGTTACGGCTATTCAAAAAAAAATATATTTTTGAGAAGGAAAAAGAAAACTATGAGTCATGTTTTAATTGCTGCAGCTTTGGCTGTGTTTTAGTCACACTATTTTCAAAAACTAACAGGTGTTAGCTTTCAAATGAAGTATCACATATGGAATTTTATGGAAGTAAATCTGTGTCGCTGGGATTTGAATTAAAAATGCCACTGAAATTTAAATGTTGTATGTTTGTACTGTAAAATATATTCAGAAAACATTTTTGACCTTAAAAAATTCATTGTCATTATTTCTACACAGTTGAAATTTCATTTGTCATTTTCTCTTCAAGCTAAAAATTCATATTACTATTCAAAGTGATTACATTTTCAATACTTATTTTTCAGTTTAATTTTTGAGCGTTAAAAAAATCTGCATATAAAAAAATTAAACCTTTCAAAATTCAAACTCAATATTTTCAGCCTCCTGAGATTCAACTGGCTCTATTTTACCGTCTTAAATTCGGCGTCTAAATTCAGTGTAAAAAGGGAAGGGTTACTTCAGGTCACAGACATTAGCAATGGATTGTGGTGTCCAACACCCAGCCAATCCCGTTACGTCTTCTTAGTCACGTGACGCTTGTGGAGCTCATACGGAAGGAAAACTAGCATGACGGGGCCGGTCATGCAAGCTAACGCTAACTCAACTACAGAAAAAAGAAAGTAATTAACACACCGTTGAGTTAGCGTTAGATAGCATGACCGGCTCCGTCATGCTGGTTTCTCTTGAATTTTTTTATATGCAGATTTATATGCAGATTTTTTTAACACTCAAAAATTAAACTGAAAAATAAGTATTGAAAATGTAATCACTTTGAAATAGTAATGTGAATTTTTAGCTTGAAGAGAAAATAACAAATGGAATTTCAACTGTGTAGAAATAATGACAATTAAGTTTTTTAGGTCAAAAATGTGTTCTGAATATATTTCAACACTGAAACAGTAAGTAGAATCATACAACATTTAAATTTCAGTGGCATTTTTAATTCAAATCCCAGCGACACTGATTTACTTCCATAAATTTGGGCTTACTGTTCCTTAGTTACTGCGATGGACTGGCGACCTGTCCAGGGTGTACCCGGCCTCTCACCCATCGACCCCACTTGGGATTAACCGTGATGGAAAATGGATGGATGGATGGATGGATGGATGGATGGATGGATGGATGGATGGATGGATGGATGGATGGATGGATGGATGGATGGATGGATGGATGGATGGATGGATGGTTGTTTCTTACTTATTTTCTTTTGGGGTAGGCCTATGCAAAAAGGTGAGGACTACTTAAAACAAGGTGGATTTTAAGAGATTAGTGGTTTATATCTTCCCTGCACTTTACAGTATTAGGACCCAAATGATTCATAACTCTGGGAATGTAAGTTTCTTGATAGATATAAAGTAATCTTTTAAAATGGACCACCATTTCTACTGACTGGAAGTAATATTAATGTTTTGGCACATTCCTGCCAGAAACTTGACGCCAATACAATATTGCACTGTGTCTCAGTTCTGGTTCCCCTGGGATAATTCTCCTTTATATGTGTCTAGAGCTAAAGATTAGGGTGATGGCAAGGAGCCATTCCAACTTGGAGCTTTTCACTTAAGATAAATCATCAAAATAGAAGATTAAAAAGAGTAAAAATGCAAAAAGCTGATCAGGAAAGAGAAGACTTTTCCATTGATTACTTAGAGGAGAATCCATTTTTTTCAACTTTCTCTTTTAAAAAAAGTACAGAAAAACTATGACCATCATTTATCTGACTTCAATCAGGCAAAGGCTGTTTTTCTTTTAAAGGTAAAGTCCGGTCAGCAAGGAATAATCAATGGATCATTATCTATACCTAAAACTACTACGTCCGCACTGATTTAATGAATTTAGTGTTAATCAGTAAAAAAATTTTAAAGATTATTTTTCGTTGAACATGGTGCCTCCAGTAAAGCACATTCAAATGAAAATGACTCCTAATTTAAAACACTTATCATTCATTGAACAGTATAGAATCATTTCCTATTTAAAGTACCTTTAGAAGTTTTTATTCTGAATACGACTGGACCCTAACAAGATATTAGTTATAGAGACATAATATAGATATTACTTTAAAGGTTTAAAATCAGCAGATTTGAGACATGAGATAAAGTGGGCGGCGAATTTTAAAACAGGCTGAGTGAAACATTGAAGTGAATAACTTTTATATTCCTTCTTACAAAGTGTCAGGGTGAGGTTTGACCAGAGGTTCAACATTCACTGCTATCCTATTAATCATATACCTCTGCCACAGTCAGATCAAACTTTCAAACTGTTTTAAAATTTGCTTCTCTGTCCGTTAAACCCCTGTCCTGAAATGACAACCCTGCTTTTATTCTCTCTGATCTAATTCTGCAGTCTGTCAAACCTTAAGAGCTATCATAAAAACACGTCAACCGCACCCGAAACCCGATTACTGCCTTCAGAAAGCATCGCGGGAGTAGATTCACCTGCTCAAAGGTTTTCTCACAGCAGACATAATTCTAGGAAAGCTCTCATGAGATACCTCAAGTACGTCTTCCTCCGTTTGACTCAGAAGTACAAAGAAAACTGGAAGGAATCAATATGTAATCGCAGCAGGGGCATTATGGCAGATTTATCCTTCATCTGATTTGTGTTGTCACCGCTGCATCTAGACATTTGTCAAGCCTTTAAAAAGATACCTCTCTACAAGAGGACATTAAATCCAGTTCCTCTTGCCATAAATATTAGATACAAAAACAAAAAAGAATTTTTGTCTTTATAACTGTAGACTTCTTAAATTTATAGAGGAATATTTTGTTGGGAGACTATTTTACTTAACTAATAGTCAAAAAATGGCTTAACAGAATAAAATGGAATAACAGAGTAGATTATCAACATAAAGGGACGTTTATGTGTGTCAGAGGCAAAAGCAAAAAAAACTAATGGAAACATAAATCCTCACACTTCAGAAAGAATATATTAAACCATCTAATCTTATGATTTATAATTATATATTTTGTTCTAGCTTTGGAGGAGAGCCCACAGGCCAGAGTACGGTAGGTCAACTTATGCTATAACCTTCAGGAAACAGAGCAATCCGAACCAAAAAAACAGTCATGCTGATCGGTAGGTCCAGATTCCCCTGACACCTGAGCCAAGCTTAAATAAAGGCAGGCTGTAATGCACACTGTAAAAACAGACCTAATAAAATATCCTTAAAATGTTCTAAAATAAATGTTAATATATCAAGGATTCACAATGCATGTCATCTCAAGGCCCTTACAGTTTACCAGGTCATCCAGTCAGATTGATCGAAGTTTTCTATCTAACGAAAACCAGCTGATTGCATCGACTCATTGACTCGAATGCATTCCCTCACACTAAGCATGCTTGTAGCGACAGTGGAGAGGAAAAACGTTCCTGTTCTACCTACAGTAACATGCAAAGTGGCCCTTCTGGGAATGTATATTTTTTTACTCTGACTCCACCCATTAACTATATTACATTATTAGATCTTAATGTCCACAAATAATATCAAAAAGAATATTTTAGTACAAAGATTGATGTTTAAAAGGGAATTGTAGGGGACCAGCCAAGGACCCATCAAGGAAAGTGGGTAAATTTTGAATGGCTACCACTGTGCCACACATGTCAATTTTTAAGTTAAATGATAGGAAACAACAACATAGGGACCATCAACATTCTGCTTCATTCTATCTCTATTCTCCCACTCTGCATGGGCTCATGAGGTGCTCTCTTCACCCTCTGGCATGGGAGCTGGCTCGGAGCTCGTTTGCCTGGCTGTGTGTTTCCTTGACTCCTTTTACAGCAGCTTTTTATATCTCTGCTTCTGTCTCCTTGAACCCCAGTCGGCCTCAGCAGATGGCAGCTCAAACTGAGCCTGGTTCTGCTGGAGGTTTCTTCCTGTTAAAAGGGAGTTTTTCCTTTCCACTGTCGCTACGAGCATGCTTAGTGTGAGGGATTGCATCCAAGTCAATGAGTCGATGCAATCAACTGGTTTTCCTTAGATAGAAAACTTTGTATCAATCTGATTGGATGATCTGGTGAACTGTAAAGTGCCTTGAGATGACATGTGTTGTGAAGTGGCGCTATAGAAATAAACAGAAGTGAAACTGAATTGGATATATTAAGGCCAATATGTCCAACTGGTCATGGACTCCTTCAAAGACGGTTTTGTAATCTGTAGTTTCCTTGACATCTTCCTACAGTGCAGGGCAGGCGACAAGCAGCCACTCCATCTGGCTTCTTAAATATACAAATATAGTATACAAACAATATAAACTACTTCTTATGCTGCCAAACCACCAACTTGCTCCGTTCCAAATAATTTGTTGAGTGTTTAGAGGAGATAGATGTGGTGAGAACTCTAGCACAAACTGCTGGCAAATCAGGCTGCTATAAAAGGGTTTCTGTGTATATTTCTGATGAGTGATTCTCCTTGCAGCCCCCCTTACTCAGTTCATGAGATTCATTCTCCATTCAGAGCAGTGCTTAATGTTCCTGCCACTGCCTTGTTTTGTCACAAACAGTGGCGGCCCGGTCTGCTGTGTGTTGTTTGTTGCCACTTTTGAGCGAGATGTGGAATTTAAGAGTACACACGCATGGCTGGTTATGCAGCAGAATGCGATACAGACTTAGAAGACTAAAGTTCCATCTGTATCTTCAGTAATAGACTCGGTATCTGTGACAGTAATGCCATTTCCAGATGTGCACGAGCTCATAAAGCTGTTCAGCAGCGTTCCAATGTCAATTGTCAATGCCAAGAGGTATTTCTAATCTTTGTCTCTTCCAGTAACAATTCCCAGGTTGGCAATGACCCCTGAAGGACTATTTTGATAGATTTCACACCCATTTCCTGCTAAAGGTAACTGATAATTTTCTGAGGCAAAGTGGAAATTTGAGGGACAATTTTGAATCAGTCAAAACATGGTGACATGACATATGCTTTACTACAGGAGACAAAAATCATCACATTTATGGTTAAAACAAATATTGTTGTTTTTTCTTTGTTTATATATATACATTTGTGTATCTTTGTTTTAAAAAGGGTCATGAATCATAAAATTTCTTTCAGACAAGCTATCAGAGTAAAATATTCAGGCTAGTCAGCATGTTGTCACTATAAAATAGCTGATTTGGGGGTTTTTGACAACTGTTATAATTGTCCAAAAGTCTTCAGTGAAGTTAAGGTTTGATCAACCCAAGAATTTTAGATTTTAAACTAAAACTCATGAAAAAAAATATATATTGTTTCCGTCTGTCAATATTTTCAATCCAGAACAAAGTTTTGGTTTCAACTGGTCTAATTTAGCAAAAAATCTTCTTTAAGGAACCTTTGGCTATCTGATTGTTAATCTAAAAAAATAATCAACAGATTAATCGATTTGCAAAACAATTTGCAGATTAATCGATTTGCAGCCCTAGATAAAAGCTTAAATGTAAAACAAAATGAACTGAAGTATAATTTTCACATACATATTTCTTTAATTTCATGCGGAAATTGATATATTTGATGGTGTCAGGAATCCAGTTTGTATGGTCTGTTTTTGTGTTTCCTTTCCTCCTCCACCAGGTGGTGCCCCGTCCTCATTGGGCCTCCCTGCACACCTGCAGCTCATTGCCTCATTACCTGTGGAGTGTTCTTAAGCTGCTGACTGCCCCTACCTCGACGCCTGAGTGTTTGCCAGTTTGGGTACTCTAGCTAAGCTGAGTTTTGCTGAGTCAAACTGAGTTTTTTGTTTACCAGAGTTTAAATCTTGCTGTTTTTGTCTTTGCCTCTCGGCAGGAAGTCATCCTGCAAACTGGATGTTTGGGACCTTCTCTCCCTGGAAGGATCTTCTGAGAACCAAACTCAGCTGAGGATTCAAGTTTGTGGTTTGGATCAACCTTTTCCCCCAAGGATCGTCTGGGGCTTCTCCCTGAGCAGAGGATTCATCTCCACGATAACCTCTTCAAGTACCGCAGGAAATCTAAGTGGCAGTCAGCTTCTCTGTTCACCAAGGAACAACCGCAATCTGGGTAAACCCTGTCCGCCCTCCATCAACAAGACAATCACTGGAACATCCCACACCGACTGGATTCAATAAGGAACATCTTTTTCTGGAAACGTGAGTCTGCAAACTATTCCTCCTCTTCAAGTCAAAGAATCTAATTTCCCACTGAGCCTAAACTAACCTGAACTAATACCCTCACTTACCAGTTCCGATTCGACAGTGATCAGAGCAGCAGTGGACTCTTCTCATTATTCTAAATAAACCTGTTTTTTCCCTGGTCTCTCTGTTTGGTCTTCTGCATTTGGGTCACATCTTTAGTTAAATCATGACAGATGGAATATTTAAACACAATATATGAATGACACTAATTATTTTTCTTTTTTTTTTCATTTTCCACTAAGCTGATCTTCATGTGAAGGGTTTTCTTCACAATTTTTAACTCCTAAAATCTCATGCATAACATGTTATTTATTTATCCATTCCTATATTATTTTAGCCAGGGAAAGTAAACACCAGATTGCCAACAGATTGTCAGCCAACATTTGGTGCCCAGAGTTTCTTTAATAAATATTTCTTTACTAATGTTGAACTGCTTTAATGTCAGGAGAATTTTCATATCATCGTAGTTAGTAGTGTTAGAATTATTTTATTGATATGTGAGTCTATTAAGCCCTAATAATTCCTGCCTGGTGTGTCAGAACTAATGTTTCCCAAGTAGTTGATCTAATTAAGACAGTTCCTCTTTCCAACTATATAGTTGGGAATGAAATGGGGACAAAGAGTGGATCTTTTTCTCAACGGTGAATTCGCTGTGTTTTCATCTGAGATAGTCATCAATGTGTGCGTGAATGGTGGAATGACTGATTTTAGTGTAAAGTGCTTTGGTTAAGTCGTCTGACTTGAAAAGGCGCTACATAGGTACAGGTCATTTACTCAGTGATGTTTCGATAAGGCTGGAGCCATAGATGTCTCCTCATCGGCAAATGTCTATGATGTAATGATGTGATAATGCGGCATATTGGAGTTGTATAAAATGCTTCTGTGATTCAAGGCAACTCCAATGAGATAAGAGCCCAGCTGGTAAAACCCCTGTCACACCTTGACAATTTAGAAAAGCTTGTATACGTTAGATAAATTATGGGTTTTGTATTAGTTATGAGCACAGTGAAACACGCTGGCGCACGTTGGCACAACATACAGCAAGTACAATTAGAAATATTGAACATGCTCAATATTTCTCGACGTAGGCCAGCATATGACATACGTGGGCCATATGTTCCAGGAAAGGTATCTGATGGTTGTCATATGTTAAGCGTAAGTTACTCATAAGTCATGGTGTCTAGCTTATCAAAAACCTATCAGTAACTTGTGGATAACTTATAAAGAACTTATCTCCTTATCCTTTTATATCAGTGTATCTGAGGTGTTGCAGGCGACTGAACGTGTTTCTAACTTCCAGCTACTGTATAATGGCGTATTGGCAGCGTTTCAGTATGAAAGGGGGTTCACAGGAGGAAACCATCAATTCTCCTCCAGACTTCATCCCCATCTTAGGGTGAACGTGAAGGTGAAGTGATGGATCCTCCCTCTGTTCACAGCAAACAAACTTCCTAGCAGACATGATGCTGAATCTGCTGCGATTACAAACCTTCATTTTCTCTTTTACTTTTAATTAGTTTTTTTTGGGGGGGGGGGCGGAAAACAGCATCTAGGTTAATACCGCGATCATAGACATCTTTTTATGAAGACTGGGTGCCTCTAGTCGCATCCCTGCTCCCCTCAGGACACTGGTATCATACATGGCCATTACGCTGCCGTGCGTTATGCATAAGTTAGGCCGTCATTGGACATAAGTTCTGGACTTGTTATGAATATTCTATATATACGCCCCAGAATTGAAAAAATACATAAGTTCAGCATGTGCCAGCGTTTTAAGAGACTTTGGGACGTCAGGCATATGCTGGTTAAATCGGCAAGGTGTGACAGGGCACTAAGCGGCTGCCTTCTGTAACTCAAAGCAACTTCTCTGATCTGTGTAGGATTACAATTTATCAAAATCTGTTGTAATGTCTCATGGTTATTTAATACATATACAATATGAAGTGTTATTAAAAGACTTTGTCCCGAATTATCTATTTTCAGGAAAAAGAATCAAAGAGGAAAAGTTTAGGGTGTAAACCCAGAGGTTTCCTTTATGGTAGTGCTGGTCAATAAATGGATCAGAAGTATTTTTTGAGATTTCAAATTAAGATCAGAAATTCTAATATTCATAATAAGTCTTAATATCTCACAACAAGATAGCCTGAAACAGAATAACAAACAGCTTCTACAGCAAATAAATCACTGAATCATCTGCATATATGAACACTTTCCTAATTATCAATATGTCAGTTGAATTTGATATCATTTTCATTATGTTGCGCACACGGCCATGTTGAGTCACAATAAGGAGAAAGAAGTCGACCTCTTTACACAATAAAAGGAGACTTAGCAATACTTCCAACAGGAGGACAGCACTTTACCATCACGTCGCTTTTCTGGAACCCGGACATCTTAAAGAACTGTCTGATTCAATTTGAAAAGTCTTTCTCTGTGTGTGACAACTCCTGTTGTAGCACCGAATGGATTCCGTTCCCTTTTTAGTGACAGTGTAACAGAGGGGTCAGGAGGAGCAGTGACAGCAGAGGTTTTCACTGATTGAATTATCTGTAGCTGCTGTTAGAAAAAAGGGACCTGAGAGCCCTGGCCCTCATCTCTAACCACCCCCCTGCGCCCCCTGAAAGCAATAAAGAGAGTTTACTGTTGGTGGCCATGTATCTGTGTCACTGAATCCTCCACCCCTGAGTACGATAAGAACAAATGTAATATGATGCTGGAGATGGAAGAGGAGTCGTTGTCAAATCTAAAAGAACAAAGTGATATCGTGTTTTCACCTGGTGGGAAACAAAAAAGAAAAAAAAAACTTTATAAAAGGCTGTCGTCTTTTAAATTACGGTTAACCATAAGATAGATGGCCCAAGGTGGGGGCTGAAAAGAAACCTTAGAGTGAGTCTTTGATTCATTATAGAATAAATAGATGTATCAAACCGTCATAATAGCAGAGGATCTACTTTTCATCTTAATTCTAACCACTGTATCAGCAGACCAGGTTTGCCTCGCATATAAGCTGCTACAGTTATAGGCAATCCCAACACCTTCATCGTTACCCATGCATATTAATCCAATAGCAAGAATAAACCATCTCCCTAATCCATGTTTAATTTCCTGTCCCACTGTGGCATGTATGAGCCTCCTTTTTCTGTACCATCACTGGTCATAATTGGCTGCTGATTACACAAGCATAAGGCAAAAAAGGGAGAACATGGTGGATTAAGAGGGAGATATCAGTACATATATTGGCTTCAAATGAAGATACAGGGAGTGTGAGCGCAGCTGTGATTGATGATAGTGCTGCAGATTCAAATAAATGCAAGAAAAGACATTTATCTAAAGCAGCAGTGTCCAAACTTTTTTGCCAAAAAAGGACAAAAATTCCAAAGTTTTTACTTTTATTGAATTATAATGTGTCGTTTTGTTTTGTTTTTAACTTGCCCAACCATGAGCATATCACAGAACATTTAAATGAAAAAAACAAAGCAGCTCAATTTCTGTGAAATCGCAGCAGAGTTCAAAAGTGAAAGTCTTGCAGGGTTGCTTGGTTATAAGGCAAAAGCCAAAAGTACATGCTTTATTGCGACAAAAACATGGCGTCATCTAGCTTTATTTTGCAAACTTAAATACCACCCATGTCTGCTCTTTAGTTAGAGTAACTGAATGTTTGTTGTCTTAATTGCAATGAAATAAAATGGAGGAGCTTTTGAATATCTGGGGGTCTGGTCTCCTCTGTGAGAGCCCTGTACTCTTTGGGGTGGGCCTGGGGCCACTCACACCTGCTAGTTAGTATATTCTTAAGAAGCCTTTTAAACAATATACACAAGTGCTCTTATGCATGATCATCCAGGTATTCATGGTTACACAGGTATGCTAAATGCCATTGGTAGGCGCTGCACCTGGAAAAAAAAAAAAAAAAAAAAAAAAAAAAAAATTGTCTGGTTTTAGCAACCAGACAATGGCTCCATCTTAGTTTATTTTACCAATTTTATAAAATCCACATCTGTTTGGCTAAAAGTCAAAATGTTTTTTGTTTTAGTCACAATTAAATCTAACTAAAACAAGAAACATGTAATAATACACAGATCAATTACTTAATAATGCAGAAGATGACATATTTTTCTGTTTTGTTGTTCCTCTAATTTTGTCATTATGATATGAAATTTAACTTACAGTCTAAACAATAAATCACAACTAATGATGCTTAAAAACAGGAAAAAGTGGATAAATTCTCAGAATTTATCATTTTACTGTTTTTTTTGTTCTCTTTCTTTTTTTTTCCATTGCAGGATTGCTATATTCAAAAAATATGACAAAACACAGTGTAACTGCAGGTGGTCCTGGTAGAGATGAATAGATAAAGTTGTTAGTTTTGCAAGTTAATGGATTTATTTAAGTCAAAGTTTGTGTGATGTGTTAAAAAGTCAGGATTACATAAACAATATTGGACCTTAGCTGACTGTGGTTTAAATCAGGCATATCAAAAGTCGGTCCTCGAGGGCCGCTGTCTTGCAGGTTTTAGAGGTCTCCCTGCTCCAGCACAGCTGATTTACATCAATAGTTGATTAACAGGCTTTTCAGAATCAGCTGTGCTAAAGCAGGGAAACCTCTAAAACCTGCAGGACAGCGGCCCTTGAGGACCGACTTTGGGGATGCCTGGTCTGAATGAACTCCTCCTTCATGCGGTTGAAGGAAGTGAAACACAACCTGTTTTTCGGTGCTAAATAAACTGGACAATATGTAGAGCTGGAGAGCAGTGAATGAGAATCTTTATTTCATATAGACAAAGAAAACCGGGTCCCAAGAGCCTCAGAATGGTGTTATGACATAATCTGCAGTTCCGTACTCTTCCTTCTCCTCCATTTCTGTGCTCCAAAGTCCATGAATGGACTGGACATGGATGAAGCAGCTGTGCCTTTAACAATAGATGCCTTTAAAGTAACAGTTCTTAGATGTTTCTGGGAGCAGAACGGCGGCACAGCTTGCAGATGTGACGGTAACTCATGAGATAGCTCATGAAACTTTATATGTTTTTTCCACAACAGATCTTTGGGGGTGCCCTGATGTAATCAGAGAATAAAAAAAATGAAGCAATAGCCTCAAATCAAACTTCTGTCAGACAATAAAGCCAAAGTTTATTAGGTAAGAAAAGAAGAGCCTTACATTACTTTAGCTCTCCCAGTCTGGATTCCTTCAACAAAAGTTTCATCCATAAATGAATGTGTGTTTCTTTAGGGCCCCTGCAACCTGATTTCTCGGCTTTCCCATCAAATGCAAAACACCCACAATGCATCTGCACTGCAAAAATGATCTTAAATGAAGTTTATTTACCCTTAATGTCAGTAGGTAAACAAGATGATTTGCCGACAGAATGAGATTTTTTGACTCTTAAACAAGATCATTAGATAATATGCACTTGAAATAAGACAATGCAATTTTTTCTTTTTTTTAAATGTAAATTGTCTTGTACCATTGGCAAAGTCTCTCACTTACCTCCTCAATTCAAGAAAAAATCACTAATTTTAAGAGAAAATTACTTAGATTTACATTTTTTTACAGTGTGTAGAGAGGTTAGATAAGCTATTTCTAGTATTTATTGAGTTCAAGAATTGGACAAAAAGATTTTATTTTTTCAATAAAGTATAAATATCCTTTTAAATAGGAATCGATCAGTGATAAATATTTGAAATCGACGTTTAATGTTGAACCAGGAGGAAAAAAAAACAGTTTAGTGCCTGAGGAGAGCCATAACAACATAAGAATTCAATTTTAAAGAACATTTTCTGTACGTTCCACCAGAAAACGATGTGTGTGTGTGTCTTCTGAGCATCGATTTAAAGCAGACAGGCTTCTGGGTCTGATTGATCCACCGATAAGTCTGCTCTGGCTTTTCTGAGATATTGGAGAGCCAGCTGATGGAGCTGTGTCTTCCACGCTGCCTGGCACCTGAACCTTCAGCCATGTCCCATAACAATCACTGCTGGAGCTCCTGTGAAACACGGAAATGCCCACAAGCATCACCTTTGTTAGGTGGTGGTCATCTGAAATCTTTACCAGTTTCCAACTAATAATCAATCCTAATGTTTACTTGTTTTGCACTCGGTTTATCAAAAAAGCAAACACAATATATTCTTCATAAACAACGAAAAGGGTATTATGACCGTCCTTGTGCTACAATTTAATTCAATTCAGTTTATTTCTATAGCGCCAATTCACAACTCATGTCAAGACACTTTACAGTTCACCAGATCATCCAGTCAGATTGACTTAAAGTTTTCTATCTAAGGAAAACCAGTTGATTGCATCGACTCATTGACTCTTCAGCAATCCCTCACACTAAGCATGCTTTTGGTGACAGTTGAGAGGAAAAACTCCCTTTTAACAGGAAGAAACCTCCAGCAGAACCAGGCTCATTGTGAACGGCAATCTGCTGAGGCCGACTGGGGTTCAAGGAGACAGAAGCAGAGATACAGCCACGAGATTAAACAAACTTATCAGCAGACCTTTACGTATACAATAGTGGCCATTCAAAATTTCCCCCCTCCTTGGCTGGTCCCCCTTTAATTCCTTTTTAAACATCAATCTTTGTACTACAATATTCTTTCTGTCATGATTTGTGGACATGAAAATCTAAAGAGAAGCATCATCTCCTGGTCAGACCCTGTAATTCAGTGAAAGGGTGGACTCAGAGTTAAAAAATATGAAAGAGGGGGTCACTCCAGTGGTTGGATGTTGGAGGGGATTCTGCTGGAATTTGGAGGGAAGTTGGCTGCCATTCGGCTGCCGTTTGACTGGAAAGGGCCATTTTGAATGGCTGCTACTGTAATCTCTGCTCAGTGATCAGTGAAGCAAAATCCAAGACCCCAACCACATGTTTGGTCTGTAAATACATCAAGAAAAATCATATTAGAAACAATTGTTATTTCTAAGAAAGACGCTATTGGTTTATAAATTGTGAAAATCCTGTTTGAAATATACAACCTCTATCAAGGAATACCTCATTTTTTTCTGATAAAATGGTTTGTTTCATTTGATTGTTTTCACAAATTTGTGTGCAAAGAACAAAAGCAAACAATGTCAAGATCCAAAGCGTCAGCCTACGAGGAAAGCCAATGATCTATATAGACCAATTAATAATATATATGCCTTAGATCCGCTGCACCGAAGGAGCTCATTTCTGATTCCTCTCATGTGCTTATAAAACAAATGAGGATTCTTCCCTTCCACAGCTATATATGGCAGAAAAAAACATGAAAACATGAGCAAATATCTAAATCTGTATGAATATGAAGACACAAACTTGGCTTTTATGAATGTGGAGGCAGATATTGCATTACCTACTTTCGATGACGGCTCGGTGAACCCTCATATTCAGATGATTAGAGGGCTTCACAGAATAATTCGGCTGAGGCCTCATAGAGAAGACAACAACATTTAGTTTAGAATCAGAGCACGCGCTGAAAAACAAGATTATTAGTAGTTTAAGAAACAACGTTCTGCAATGTCTGACTAATCTAACAATGACCCAGCCAGGTATATCATTGGAGAAAGCGTGAACAGCAAACAAAGCTGATGAACAGCTCAGTCGTGACTATTTTTTTTTTAAAGCTATCAGCTTTAGATTGTTGGACCTAGAGCTCTCTGGTGCTTCAGCCGAGCTTGAGCTGCTTTCTTCATCTCGTCTCTCTGTGTGTCTCCATCGTCCGTCAATCAAACGCATGCGGTTCAATCCAGAGCCCCAAGGCAGATTCCTGATCAAAGTCTTATCTAAGGACTCTCCTCTCACTTTCGTTTTACAATGAAAGTAAACACAGATCAATTACTTTGATATTGTTTTTACCGCAAACCAATAAATAACATTTATATAGATGACAAAAAAAGATGGAGAATTGAAGCAGAAGCTATTCTGAGGGAAGAACAAGCAAGAAAAAAAAAATCCAATTCAGATGTTGCAAAGCTGGTTTATATGAGATTTTGCTTCCTTTCTTCTTTACTTCTGTTTTCCTTTTTTCTGATCCATATTTCCACCCACTACATAAACATCTGCATTAATTCACAACAAATCTCTGTACTTCTAATCTAAATTAAAAGAAAAGGAAAGTAATGCTCACTGTAGAGCCAGCAGATTAAACTCTACAGTCTCAAAATTAGATTAAACCAGCTGTAAGGTTGCCACCCCGAACTCCCGCCTACCAATCCTGTTTAAGAGCCATCCCCAATGAACAGTTAACTTTTACTAATGAAGCTCTTTCACAAGCCTGAATTCCTCAATCTTCTCTCTGGCTCTTTGGTTTCTTGCATCTACAGCCTCTCCTTCCTTGCAGCTTTTTTTTAATTACACAATGGCTTTTTCTAACTAGCATGGCTAGTACTATCAATTAACTACTGACACCAACCCATCAAGCCACTGCAGTGGCGACCCGCTAGCATAGAGCAGTGCTAATGGGATGAATCTTGTGGTCGTATTTGAAAGGACCATTAAACTGTTAACCACAAAACTACTTCTGATCAACACATTTTGACTTAGCAGCCTTAACAGTGTGAGCCAATAAAAATCTAAACTGTCAGACAGTAGTCACAAGCAGCGCAGCTCACCCTTTAATACTTCTCAGTAGCCAAGCAGTTAGCCTTCAAGACAAATCAGATACACCAAAACCTATGGACGCTAACTGCCTTTAAGTTCTTTATCATGGTAACTGTTAAGCAGTTGGCAGGATCCTACAGTAGCAGCCAATCAAAATGGCCCTTCCCAGTCAAAAGCCAGCTGATTGGCAGACGAATTGCAGCAAAATCCCTTAGAATTTCCAGCCACTGGCCGTCTCATGGGTGTGCATACTTCTTTTACTCTAACTCCACCCTTTCACTGAATTGTGTGGTCTGACCAGGAGATGATGCTTGTCTTTAGATCTTAATGTCCACAAATCATGACAGAAATGTTCTTTTACATGTTTAAAAATGAATTGTAGGGGACTGGCCAAGCACCAGCCAAGGACCATCCAAGGACCATCCAAGGAACCATCCAGGAAAGTGGGGAAATTTTGAACTGTACTACTACTGTATTTGGCCAGTCGGTCCTCCAGCACGGACAACTTCAATTTAAGTCAATTTATCTATACTTTTTTTTCTATATGGCCTATTTTTCTCAAGGTACTTGGTTAAAAAGCTGATTGCAACCAGTCATTAACTTTGCAGGATTTGTTTCCCGTGGATGAGCTTGCAGACACAGTAGATATTTTGTAGTGTTGTGTTCTTGACTCTACAGCAATCCCTCATTATGAACATGGGTGCAGTCAGAGAGTAGAGAGGAGAAAAAAAAAACTTTGAACAGGAAGAAACCTCCAGCAGAACCAGGGTCCTTGTGAACGGCCTTCTGCTGAGGCCAATTATGGTTCAAAGAAGGAACATAGAAGCATTGATCCATAAATATTTTTTACGTATGAAAAAACAACCATAAACCAGCTACATAGGTTGCTCTGTCTTATAAAGAGAAGGTTAAACAGACAACCTCTGATCTAGTTTATATGTCAAAGGGATGAAAGAGAGCACACACTGTTAGTCACAGTAAAAGCTGAGGCCATAGCTATGACTAGGAGAGAAACAAGACTATCCTTTATATTGAAGGTGTTGATGGCAGCAGCCCAGCTGATATTTCTCTCCAGGATGGAGTCACAGCCAAACAGGAAATGACCAAATGAAGCTACAATGACAAAAAAACTACATACATTTAGGGTTTGAACTAACAAATACTGTAGAATTGGACAGTAGAGATAGAATGTAGCTGAATGATGAAAACTGGTCCCTATGTCGTCCAGCAGCCTAAGCCTATAGCAGCATAACTATAGAGACAGCTTGATAACACTTGTTCTGTTTTCTTAGTTAGTCATATCAGCCTTCTGCTCAGGTTGCCACTGTAAATAACAGCTGGTTATCAGCCGACCTTAAATAAATTAGTTAAAAAAAATCTGTTAACTAGGTTAATTCACACGGTCTCCCAAAATGTAAAGCAACATTTGAGGTTAGACCTCCTCACATTTCAGAAGAGGAAGACAGGAAGTGTAAAATTGAAGTGAAAGAAACAATCTGTGCTCAGCATCATCTATCTAACACTCACACTGCAGCCCTGACTCCAACTCTAGGTAGTTTTCTAAATCCTCTGACCTTGGAGTGTGCTGAGAAGTGATTTTAAAGGTTCACCATATGACTAGACTACTACTGGTGTTGTATCAGTACCAAAATATGAAGAAAAGTGAAACATCTCTGGTGATATCCCTAAATGTGTTTGGCTGTTGTTTGAAAGCCATTTCTTTGTCGGCATCCTATAATGGTAACCCTTACTGTTTAGGGACTAGAGTGTTTGGAGTATGAGTTTTTCTAAGAACTTGTATTTGATAAATAAATGTTAACTTGGTTTTTATAATGAAATCAAGTCACAAAATGTTAACCATGCTTTACAGCACATTAGGGGTTCATTCATTTCTAGCTTTTCCTTGGACAAAAAATGCTCTTTTCACGTAACATTGTATTAAAAACATTAGAGGTTGAACTAACAATTACTGCAGAAAATAGAGACAGAATGAAGCGAATGATGCAAAGGGGTCCCTATGTCCTCCAGCAGTCTAAGCCTATAGCAGCACAACTATAGAGATAGCTTGATAACTCTTGTCCTCTTTTCTTAGTTAGTCATATCTGCCTTCTACTCAGGTTGCCACTGTAAATAACAGCTGGTTATCAGCCGACCTTAAATAAATGAGTAAAACAAAATCCCTTAACTATGTTAATTCACACAATGCAAAGGGGTCCCTATGTCCTCCAGCAGTCTAAGCCTATAACAGCATAACCATAGAGATAATTCAGGATAACCTGAGTCACTCTATAACTTTCATCAAAAAGGTAGGTTTTAGGCCTGCCCTTAAAAGTAGAGTAGAGTGCCTGCCTCATGGACTAGGGCCAAAGTGTAGCTTAAGCCCACTTATGAATTCCCAGCAATACCAACAGCTGAATTTCATTCTTACCCAACTATAAGGCGGGACAAAAGCTGTTTCAGAACGGACTACTTAAACCGGTCCTACAGCTACCTCTTCAAAAAAGGCTGAAATTATACATGAAAATTAAGCAGGATGTCTGCAATTGTTTCTTCCTCTACCTTAGAATTATGCTCCACCTTGTGTTCTCCCAATCTAAATGTTTTTTTTTTAAATTACAGAGATGTGAACAGCATACATGAAAATGACATTTTTTGTGAAAAGACAGCGGCTGTGCCGAGTCGTCTATCCCCCTCCTGCCCTGAATCGTGACAATGGCTGAATCCTGACAGGGAGCGCTTCACAGTCCACTGATCATAAATGAAGGCAGCAGACTCTTCACATTCACACATAAAGCAGCGACTTCCTGTGGAGATCGTCTGTCCATTACAACCAACACAGATTCTTACAAATGTGGCTGCATGATCCAGTAAAACCGAGCAGTTTCCTGGCCCCGGGGCCGATGAAGGGAGGAGAGCATGCTTTAACAGAGGGGCAGGAGCCGCACAGTGAGGTCACTCTGAGAGCACGGCCACTGATGCTCTCTAGTCGCTACACCTGTTGGATTTATAAACGGACTTGTAAAGGACGGTAAGCCTCACTGTGGCAAGAAGGGGTTGAGGTAAAAAGGAGACGGTGGATGTTTTATGTAAGGATAGTTTGTATTCAGACATCAGGGTGCTCCTCCAGGGGCACCTTGCTACATGTTCTCTTTTACTTTCTTTTTCCCTTTAAAAAAAAGAAACTTCTCATACTTTTTGCACCCCCAGGTCAGATAAATCCGTCTTTCAATCTAGGGAGCAGATTCTCCATTTTTGAACTCCGGGGGGTTTATGTGAGGAAAGAAAATGCACCATGCATCCCTAAACTTGAGCCTGCCATCTGTGTCGTTTCCAGTCTTTGAAATTCATACCGTCAAGGTGTAGCCTCTCTGAAACCTCAGATATGCAAAGATGTTCTTCTTTTTCCTCAGTCGCAGGGGAAATTCAATCGATTCTAAGCTGTTTTTTCATTATTATTTTAGGGAATTTATTCTAAAACCAAGCAGGACTCATAAGTTAGGTATAAATCTTTGCAGAGGCCTGACTGAAAGGATCAGAGCAGGTAAAAACTGTTAGCTCCATAGATAGTGACCATTTTAATCCAAACATAATCCCCCACCACACATAATTAACCAATGAAGCAAACAGCAGTATCCAGATCAGACGGATAAGGAATATTCAAGCCGAGCTTCTCGGAATGCAAATTATTAAAAATAAAAATGGAATTACATCAGGTTATTTGAGACTCTAACAAATTAAAATTAGTCTCTGGTTGTTTCTCATATCGGAAGAAGGTGAGTATGCATTTGTGTTCAAAGCTGCAATTCACCTCCTATTCATAACTCTCCAGATAATAATAAATTATTAGGTTTTTTTTCATTTATCAGGTGAATAATGATTAACACAGTCAGATAAACACTTATCAAATGAACACTTGGTCAAATGAAACAGAAAAAACCTTTATCTGAGCCAGCGCTACAGTAGTAGACATTTAAAATTTCCCCACTGTCTCGGCTCCCCACAATTACTTTTTAAACATCAATCTTTGTACTAAAATATTTACTGTAAATGAATGAAATGGTGGAGTCAGAGTAAAAAAAATGCACACCCAGGAGAAAGCCAGAGGCTGGAAGATGGAGAGGATTTTGCTGGGAGTTGGAGGGAACTGGGCTGCCATTCGGCTGGCTTTTGACTGGGAAGGGCCATTTTGAATGGCTACTACTGTACAGAGAGAGGCCTGCTGCAGACGAGCTAAGTTTAGCCCTGGCTGCTGTTAACCTTGGTGGTCCGCTGGTTGCCGCCGTCTTCTCAACACCTGAGCTTTTTTTATGCTTCAAAACATCAATCAGTAAACGGGCCATATAGTGAATTTTAAAAGTATAATGTTCTCCCTTAAAATAATCTAAAAAAGTACTTTTGTAGAATAACTGGAATAGATAAGTGAACTTTTAACTTAATACTCTGAGCTCTGTAAGCGCTAACCTGGAAGCTGCTGCTACCGCAGTGCATGCTGGGACAAGTCAGACAAGTCTGCTCTGATGCATGCTGGGTAAAGAGGGAGGGGTGAGAACAACATCTGGTGACTTTGTCTATTCTCTGTTTTGTGTGAATTGGAACAGGACACAATGAGTTTTTTCTCTCCACTGTCGCTACAAGCATGCTTAGTGAGGGATTGCCTTTGAGTCAATGAGTCGATGCAATCAACTGGTTTTCCTTAGGTAGAAAACTTTGAACCAATTTGACTGGATGATCTGGTGAACTGTAAAGTGCCTTGAGATGACCTGTTGTGAATTGGCGCTATAGAAATACACTGAATTGAATTGAAACTGAATAGAATTGAACAGTGTTAGGGCTGAGGCTGATGATTTAACGAACAAATTAGAACGCACAAGTACTCATGAAACAGCCTCTATGTCAGACATGCGCTTCAGGTTTTATCCGGTTTCAGCACATCTACAAGAACGACACATAAGCCCATCTATCCAGCAAGGTTGCATCTTTTTTTCTTTTTCATTTGACCATAGCAAAAAGAAACTTAGCTAATGTCAAAGCCTTAATTAGTATTCATGTCATTCTGCTTTATCGCTAACATTTTCAGATGAGCATGTGATTCAGCTCAAACAATGTCCACACAGTTAATTAATGGGAAACAAAAACATCTTAAATGAGAAAAAGGAGCTTTTATCGTAATAACAAGCATTTCAATTTTTGGTCTGCTTGTTTCTGATGTGCTCACCTCCATTTCAGAAAACAAACAAACAAACAAAACAAAAAAACTGGATTGTTGCAGTTTGAAAACATATATATTTTAGTCACAACAGAAAAAGTTTATCATATAAAATGCGTTCAAAAATAAAGTGCACACTTTTAACATAAAATGAAATAAAGCTGTTTTTGAATTTGCCAGCAGGAAGGGGACTTTTATTCCCTTCTTGTTTTATTTTGACCTGAAAAACTGAATTAATCTTTGGCGCTCAGACCTCGGCAGGAAACATAGCGCTGAATTTTGCTATGATATGCGTAAACAGGAGTAAATAATGGGTGGAGGAGGGGCAGGAGGTGGGTAATAATGGGATCATCTGAATGAAGTCAGACAGGGCAACCACTTTGAGTAGCAGACTCAGTTGTGGTTTTGAAGACATTTTAAGATGAACTCTGGATGCTGATTGGGGTTTAGTGGAGGTGTGGTTCAAAGCTGATTGGCCTGTGTTGGAGGCGTGTAAGGGTGAGTCATCAGTTTCTTCAGCTGAACTTCTGCCTAGACTCCATTCCACATTCCAACTATTTAGCAACCCTGGATCTTCTACTTCTGTTCAGGAGATGCCACATGTTTGCAGCTTTTGTTTGCTCTGGCCTGTAGGTGGAGCGTTGAAGCTCCTGAGAACTTTCTCCTACAATGGATGCAGTTTGCTGTTTCTGGAAGATTATAGAGAGTTTTGTTCCATCACTGCTGCAAAGAACATGTTATGTAAATAGAAATCTTAAAATAAATGCATTCCAGAAATTAAACGTAAAAAAAAAAGATCTAGGCATGAATTTGAAAATAAAAAAATTCGTAAAACTCAATCGGAAAGAGAAAACCTTAGAAAAAGAAATTATTAAAAAATTTAATTGTAAAAAAATATTTTTTAAAAAATTTTTTTGTAAAAAATTTAATTTGAAAGTTTCTCATAAAACCTTTTTTTGTTGACTTGTTTGACTTTTTTGCTGTCCCAAAGGAATGAAAGAATGAAACACTAAGCACATTCTAACTTAGCTGATTGCTCCTTCCTGTGTTTCCAAAAAGGCCAAAGTAAATAACCCAGTCCTTCTTTTCACTGTAGACAAGCCATGATCTGCTTCTCTGTTCTCCATTTTTCATTTGGATGAAATAATAGCTGCAGGAATCATGACAGCAGACAAGATAGAGGAGAGCAGGAGGCGGGGTTACCAATCTACTCGCTCTGGAGAGCAGAGTTCGCTCCTTTTTTATGTTGTCTCCAAAGTTTCCAGTAGCAGAAAAAAGTCAAAGAAATCAAAGTGCTAGAGGGGTCTGAAAAGTCGCTATATATAACGACAAAAGCGCTAAGTTGGCAACACTGCTCTTCCCGCCTTTTGTTTTTCACCGGTTTGCTGCTGTCTGTTTGGACCTTTCTGCACATGTGCAGCAAATGGACTGATCCAATATGGTGGACGCTGAAGGGGGGGGGGGGGGTGAGACACACTTAATATTATAAGCGTTCTGATGGTATTTTAGCGAAAGGGTTTCTATGAAAAACATCAATAATGTGCACAAATAACTAATAGCTGTAAAAACCATACTTGTAAAATTAGTTTTATGGGGCCCCAAGTAACTTTGGGCCCTAGGCAGCTGCCTTGTTTTGCCTAACGGTAAATCCGGCCCTGCTTTTAGAAAACGGTGCTCCCTGAGGACTGTAGGGGAATGTCTCCAAAACAGATTAAAGCAGGAGCCAAGGGAAAAACATATGCAGCACAAGTGAAGGGGATTAGATTAGATTAGATTACATTAGATTAGATTAGATAAGATTAGATTAGATTGGATTAGATGATTAGATTAGATTGAATTAGATGATTAGATTAGACTAGATTAGATTAGATGATTAGATTAGATTAGATTAGATTGGATTAGATGATTAGATTAGATTAGATTGAATTAGATGATTAGATTAGACTAGATTAGATTAGATGATTAGATTAGATTAGATTAGATTAGATTAGATTAGATTAGATTAGTGGTTTCTGAAATCATTTTTTCAAGGGTCAGTATCCTCAATGTTTTTTCTAGTTTAGGAACAATTGCATCTGCAGTGCTTGATCACACACTGAGGAGCTAATTGAGGGTTTTGAATCTTTTGTATTGTATCAACAACATATTTTAAATATGTAGGAAACCTTGAAAACTGGGATTAGACACCCCTGGATTAGATCTACTATCTCTAGAACGTAAAGTATGAATTTCAGTCATTTAAAACATAATTTAGTGTAAATAAACTAATTCAATGGTTTGCATAAATTACAAAGTAGTAAAGGTATAAAGACATATAAATGAAAGGAGATCCCATTTTGCCTAAAGATACAATTAGCACCACAGGATTATTAGTGCTTGAAAAGAAACCAGTCTGAGACTTCTCTGGACACTGCAGCTATGACAGGCCACGTAGGCCACAGAGATGCACCACTGCAATAAAATCAATGCAGCTACGACTTAAATGTTGCAGCAAGTGACCCAATAATAACATCAGTTAATCTCACGCTACGCTGTGCAGACTCTTCTCCCACCAGGGGGACATGGGATGATCCAAAGGAAAGCTAAACCCCATTTTCTAGGACTTCACGTCCCAGAAAATCTCCTTCATCTCCTCGTTTCATTTAAACCAAAGTAGCAGAATGTGAAAGCAAAGGGACGATTGTGGGGTTTTAATAATGAAAGGAGGCTTGGCCTCTCAGTAAGCAGGAGAGAAAAGTGTGGTTACAAAATTCAAGCCTTTTAAAGCCAAACTCTGTAAGACCTTCGAAATAAGAAATAAATAGGCAAAGATGAGAAAAAAGGCATTTAATGTTAAATTCCCACAGATTCTCAGAAAAATAAAATGGAGGCAAAGCCTTTGAATATGAGGGTCTTTTGTTTTATTTGACTTCAGGAAATATCTCTATGCTAAAATGTTCCTTTTCAATGAATAAATGCAAAGTGTTGCTGCAGCTCCAATCACTGATTTATTTTTGTTTTCTTTGAAGGCTCTTTCTGTTTATCCTGAATCACGTCCAACTATAAACCAATAATTATTTCCCTATAAAAATAGATTAGATTCTAGAATTTAGAATTTTACGGTAATAGATTTGATGACGTTTTATCTCAGGCTGTGGATTACTCTACATTTGGTTAAACTTTAACTAAAAGAGTTAATCTCGTACCCTTAAATAACCTCTGTGTTGTATTGTTGCTACTGTATATGAGGGAAGATGCAATATAACGTTGAATAAAACAATGCAGTGCTGCTTGTAACCACAAAGGTTGCATTTCAACCGTGGAACCACATTTCATTCCCCACATCGGATTATATCAGAAGAGAAGAGGCATCCGAGGTATTGATGTATTACTGGAGGGTTTGCAGGGAGCCGTGCTCTTCCCTGCTGAATGATAATGGAGATTGACCATCTCTCTCACTTCACAAATAAAAAAAGCCAAAAGAAGCAGGAAATGTATGACAGCAGCAGTTTCGGTCAATCACTGTTACATCAAAAATAATTAAAGGAAAGGTTGGGTCATATTCAGAATTCAAACATCTAAAAGTACATTTAATATGAAAATGTTAATTGTAAAAGTGATGTTTAATTCAGAGTAATTTTCATCTGAGTGTAATTCACTGGAGGCATCCATGTTTGTCAAAGAACACTACTGCCACCTACTGGTTTGTGACGTCACGGTGCGGTATCGGCTGTTGATCAAGTCCCAGTGCTATTATCCAAGTCTTCTTGAAAACATGGCAGGAGGGAGGCGTTACTATATTTGGACAAAAATGGGTCGCCCCCAGACTCAGTGAGCTAAATTCAATAAATCACTGCCAACGTATTACTTTTAAGTATAAATAATGATCCATTGATTATTCCTTGCTGACCGGACTTTTCCTTTAAAAGCCTATCGAATCAAGGGTCTAGATTTTTGTATTTTTTCTACACAGGACATTTAGCACCACCTCAATATAGCTTGCCCTGGTTAAGAACCAGCTAACTGTCCAGCTAACTAAACAAGCGTATTTAACAATCTAGTTCTCTTTAATGAAATTAGAAAAAAAAACGTAAACTTTAAAGCATCTCATAGATGTAATTATTGATTTGCTGTAATGGTCCCTGTTACGTACTCCCCAATGACATCTATGTGACTTTTTTATGACAGCTACAGCACACAAGTTACCTTCTGTCTATTAAACATTTAATTTAAAAGCAAACATAAGGCCAAGTGATCACAATCCGTGAAAATAACTTTAATTAAGCTCTATTTAGTTAAAGTGGGGCGTGTAGATTAAGCTTCATTTTAAATTTGTGTTTATCTTTGACTGCAAAAAATGACCTAAAAATAACTTTTTTTGTCCCTAATCTGAAAAGGGAAATAAGATGATCAGTGAAATCAGAGTTTTTAACTTTAAAATAAGGTCATTACATATTATGCATTAGAAATAACATGATAGATTTAGGTATTTTTCATACTTCATCTGAAAATTGTCACATATACCTAATAATCTTAAGGATATTCTAGAGTCCTGGACTTAAAAGTGGATTTAAAATTGTTATTTAAGTGACACCAATGTGGCATTGCTACCTATGGACTGTAGAAGATCGTTAAACGTGAGCATCAGGCGGTGTTTGGCTTTTGGTCCCTCCATACATTGTATAAGGGGCCCTTTTTTCCAACCTGAGCACCTGCCCCCGAAAATGTCTGTGCACGCCACTGCATCAGAGCATTTTAAGGCAAAAAAAAAAAAAAAAGAAAGAATCATCATCTATCACAAGAGGACCATTGAGGAAGGGCTTTACTGATGCAGATGAGGACTTTATGCCACACCACCCCTCAAACTCCACATCATTAGTGTCGGCGTTCGACGGCTGGTTTTAAATACCTACTCTATATTCAAAGCTGAAATAAGATGGCTTTGTGGCGGCTCTCCTCCTGTTAGAAATGACACAAGTGCTTTACGAGCCTTTGAAAACCTGCCTCCCCCTGCTCATTAAACGCTCGCATCCTCAGATCTATTCAAATATATGGGTGCAAAAAAAATATGATATCCCAGCACCGGCTTTGACAGCAATACTTAAGCTTTTGTTGATGACACTCAACAACGGCGCGTTATTATATGTTATTGCAGCCGTCTGAGGCTGGGAGAGAGCACAGCCTAAAATGCCTCCCAGAGAGTGATGACCAGGCGTTTCTCAGCTACTCCGCTCATTTTCTGTAGCTGCATCCCCCCCCCCCCCCGTTCTCTCCTCATTGCTTTTTTGACTTGAATCAACAACATCACAAGTGTAGCAAATGGCAGCTGCGGCTTGCCTTCCGCTGTGTCATGGAGGCGCCGTCGTTTCTGTTCGACTGTGACGGTGCATAATTGTGGAGAGGCAACGCTTTCCCCTTTGAAAATCTCACAGGGAGACTCATTTATGCACTCGCTTCGGAAGTGAAGGCCAAACCACACATTTCTGTTCTTGTGTTTGTTTTCAGCCCTGTTTTCAGCCCTAATCCCGGGACAGGCGCCACAGGACGCTAGCAAGGGGTCGTAAAACTTCAGAAATTGTCCTCAAATTCAATAATGAAAAAAAAGGAAAAGTCCGGTCATATTCAGAATTCAAACTTCTGAAGGTACTTTAAATATAAAATTATTACATACTGTTCAATAAATAATAAGTGTTTTAATTAAAAGTACTACTATTAACACTACTGCCACCTACTGGTTTGTGGCGTCACGGTGCGGTATCGGCTGTTGATCAAGTCCCAGTGCTGTATCTGGAGTTTGTCACAACGCGCTATTATCCAAGTCATCTTGAAAACATTCTTCTTCCAAATGTTGGCTACATATTACATGTTTTTTCTCTGGCCAGAAGTTCGATGGCAAATCCTCCCTCTTCAAGTTGGCGATCCAACGACCAACCCATCCGTGGAGGATCAGGAATCGGAAAGGTGAAATAACTTTTTTTTTTTTTTCACTTTTACCCGATGTATTCCAAATTCCAGCTGCCATGCACGTGGGCATTGTCAGTTTCACTATAGCTCTGGTGAATTTCAATGGTGAAGTCCTCTGGAAATCTTCAATAATTGTTGTTGATTGCAGATGTGTCTAGTAGTTCCCATTGATTTAGCTTGTAAAGCGGGGAGAATGGCGCTAGGCTTACCGCACCGTGGCGTGTTTTGCTATATTTGGGCAAAAATTGCCGCTTCCAGTCTCAGTGATTGCAGCAAAAATTATTTTGTTGTTATATGTTATTATTTTTTTTACTGAATTATTTAAATTACAGCAAATGTATTAGTTTTAGGTATAGCTAATGATCCATTGAATATTCCTTGCTGATCGGATTTTGCTTTTAAATAGACCCCTTTAAAAAACCCTTTTTCACCTTAGGGAATGCACCAGAATTTGACTTTTGTGTTTGCACTTTAATGTTGATGTAACATTAGTTCCTAATAAATCACCTGAAGTATGTTTTGATTTTCTTTCCCCAGATCGCTTTTTCTGTTACTCAATAGAAATGATTAAGGGGAGACCGTATAATGTTAATTTTTCAAACATATCCCAGCAAAAAGTTTCCAGAACCTTATTTTGAGATTACTAATTTGTACATTTAGATACATTAGCAGAAACACTTTTTCATCTCAAACCTAAAAGTAGCATTTGTTTGTCCCCTAAACCAAATGAAACCATCTTGAAGGAAGCTACCACCTTCTCCAGGAGCTGCGTATGGATGGTCGTGGCATTCAGTTCTACCTTCATCATGCAGGACTAAGATGGAGGACCTTCTTGCTGAACGAATCATCCTCTGAGATGTCAAAACCATGGGCTTTGATCCAACTTCCTCCAAACATCTCTCTCCATGCTGCTTGGAAATTCAAATTCAAATTGCATCATCCAGTCAAATAGATTCAAAGTTTTCAATTTAAGGAAAACCAGTTGATTGCATCGACCCATTGACTGAAATGCAATCCCTCACACTAAGCATGCTTGTAGCGACAGTGGAGAGGAAAAACTCCCTTTTAACAGGAAGAAACCTGCAGCAGAACCAGGCTCAGTGTGAGCGGCCATCTGCCGAGGCTGACTGGGGTTAAAAAAAAAAAAAATCAATTTCCCTTTGACTTTCTCCTTAGTTCTGTTACACATGAGTAAATAAAAATTAAATATAGTTTGGATGATCTATCAGTAATTTAATTTATTAGAGAATTAATGCAGCTTTGACTTAAAAATTCTTTCCATTACTACATTTTTATTTTTTTTTTTAATTTGTAATTTAAAAAAAATGAGTTTTAGTCACTTTGTTGCAAGGACATCCTTTGAAAATTAAATGTAAGAATTGATTTTATTTTTAATTTCAGTTCCGTTAAAAATGTCTTGGAGAAGAAAATGTAAACACTGGATTTTTTTATTTTATTTTATTTGTAAGTCAAAAAAAAAACGGTAAAAAAAAAAAAAAAAAAGAATAATTACCTTCAATGTGGGCTCAGGCTGGATTCCGGTAAATAACACCAGTGATGATTTCTATAAAATCTGCTTGATATGGCTGTTCTGTGCAAACAGAAGCTTCTCCAACAGAAAAGGTTTAGATGACTGCTTTTCATGTTGTTTCTTTTATTGTAGCGGTTCCTACACTGCAAAAAATATAAATCTCAATAAGTTATTTTTTCTTAAAATAAGTGTGTTTTTCCTTGATTTGAGGAGGTAAGTAAGACACTTTGCCAATGGAACAAGACAATTTCCTTTTAAAATAAGAAAAAACTATTTTATCGTCTTATTTCAAGTAAATATTATCTAACTATCTTATTTTAAGAGTGAAAATACTCATTCCATTGGCAAATCATCTTATTTACCTGCTCAAATTAAGGCTAAATATACTTAATTTAAGCCATTTTTTACTTATTTCTGGATTGTTTTTGCAGTGTACCGCAGTCTGTTATCTAACAGTTTCACTTGAGACACAATAACAGCTATAATGGTTCTTCACACCAAAGTATAGCAGGTAAACATTGGCTTCATGGACACCAGGATGAAAAGCGTAGAGGTAGAATATAAAGGCTCCATCAGAATTTAAAGTGGTTTCCTTTCATATTGGTTCAAATGGACAAAAAAGGACAAAAATAGTCTAACTTTAAATCTTTGAAAGAAAGATACTGATGCCAACCCCTATTAACAAAAACATGTTTTATTGCTCTGCCATTGGTCATTGATGTGGAGTAAGGCTTAATCATTGTTATGTCCTCTGAAGCTGGGTACTTTCAAGGAATTCTGGACAATATTAAGACAAGAACACAGGTGGACATGTATCCCAGTTTTCTGTTAAAATGTTCCTTTTTATTTTAGTGCTTCTGTTCATGCTAAGCTAACAGTATGATCTGGCTGTTGCAGCTGTTAGCGGATAATGTTGACACATGGGAAGAATTTTACACCAGTTCAGTTCAATTTAGTTTATTCATTTAGCGCTCATTCACGACACTTCATCACAAGGCACTTCATAGAGGGGATAACTCAGATTGGTTAAAGTTTCTATCAAGGAAAACCAGCTGATTGCATCGACTCATTGACTTTCTAGATCAGCTCCTCCTGGATGAGCTCAGAACAATTTTTAATTTTACAATTTGCATAAAAGAGAAAAAGCATTTGGTTGTGGTTTATTTAAAGACAGAAGCATAATGTTACTAGGACATGGTCTTAGTATCATCTTGTTACATGATAGAAAATGGCTTCCAAAGATGGTAAAACAAAAAACTGTACAGAGATCAGTTCCAAGCATTTGCATTCCAAGCTCTACAGCACAGACTGATCACCCGGTTCTATAAACAGGATGCAGGAAAACAAGGCAGGGTTTTTACTTTCTGGACCTGGATTATCCACACCTGGTTGATACCTTATGACACAGTGTGCTATCTATAATGGTTTAAATGTATTTCCTTTTATTTGCATGTATAAATGGCTATAAGTGTGTTATTAGTGGCATTTGGTGTGCTCATCATAGACCTTTAAGACGTTTATGTTCCCTAAACGATAAACCAGGTAATAAATATTAGAAAAACTGTTCAGGCTCTTTTCTTATTTTATTTTGAAATTCTGGAATTCAGAAGTCATAAAATAATACATACATCAATACATAAAAACTATTTCTGAAAGAGCATCAATTTTGCATTTAAAAATGTTAATGTCAGAAAATGTTTGTGAATAATTCACCACTGTTACCATTTTAACTGGTTGTTTAACATCCAAACAATAAAAGAAATCACCTGGTGGGGGTCCTGGCCACTCCTGGCCATCCCCTAGCTCCGCTTCTATTTTTTAATTATGTTCAGGTCATTTCAATCTTTTTTTATGCATTTTAAGTAAAACTGTTGGATAACTGACTGTTATTGAGTTTATTAATGATACTAATCATTCGTATATTTGAATTCATTTTAGTATTAAACATACATGCTTAATGTTTCTAAATAGTAACCATATAAACACTTTAACCCTGACCTGGGTAAGAACAGAGCAACCCAAATCTCCAGGAATCATTCATTCACAAATCTTTTGTTATAATTCCATGCAGAAAATGAAATATGGTTTTAATAATAAACCACTGCAGTTGGGCTGCCATTTTGTTTGTTTTTTATAGTGGCAGATACACATTTGTTCATATTACAGTGGTTCAGAACAAGCATGTTTGGATCCAATAATCCTGATCCATGAAGTTCTATCCAGTTTGTTTTAATTTGCTCTATTCCAGAACAGTTGGTATGAAAGCCAAATTTGGAGAAAAAAAAAATCGTATTTCTTTTGTTTTAAGGTCAAATAAAAAGCTTCCTATCCCGATGGATATAGAGCTAATTAGTGAACAATGCATCCAGAAAAAAAACAGGCAGTTGAAAAACAGTTTTTGAACCTAGGTAAAATATGGATTCATATATTTATCATTTATTTTTATTTATTGTTACCTTAAGTATATTCTAAAGTATTCAATTCATTGTTAGAATAATCTCTGGATTAATCAAATATCAAAATGATCAATCAGTGCAGCCCTAGACTGAGCAGAAGAATTAGGATAGACCAAAACATCCACCGGTTGATATTTTTCACCGATATTAGCGTTGTTAATTGTTGTTGTATCAGTGTCTGCCGATACACCCATGCATTGGCCCTCTATTTTCTATCATTCATGTGTGGTATGCTACTCAATGATTTTATTGTTTTTTTAGTTGAGACTTGTGTGACATTCACTATCATTGGGTCACTTTATTATTTAAAGGAAAAGTCCAGTCAGCAAGGAAGAATCAATGGATCATTATCTATACCTAAAACTAATATGTTTGCTGTGATTTAATGAATTTAGCGTTAATCAGTAAAAAAATAACAATATTAAAAGCGGCCATGTTTGCCCAAATATATTAACACCTCACTCCTGCCATCTTCCAGCAGTGACGTCACGGTGAGTTAAGCCTAGCGCCATTCTCCCCGCTTTACAAGTTAAATCAATGGGAACTACTAGACACATCTGCAATCAACAACAATTATTGAAGATTTCCAGAGGACTTCAGTTTCGTCGTTGGATTTCCAACTTGAAGAGGGAGGATTTGCCATCGAACTTCTGGCCAGAGAAAAAACACGTAATATGTAGCCAACATTTGGAAGAAGAATGTTTTCAAGATGACTTGGATAATAGCGCGTTGTGACAAACACCAGATACAGCACTGGGACTTGATCAACAGCCGATACCGCACCGTGACGTCACAAACCAGTAGGTGGCAGTAGTGTTCTTTGACAAACATGGATGCCTCCAGTAAAGCACATTCAGATGAAAATTACTCTGAATTTAAAACACTGATCATTTATTGAACAGTATGTTATAATTTAATATTTAAAGTAATTTCAGAAGATTGAATTCTGAATATGAGAAGAAAGTAATATTGGCCTGAAAAATCGGCAGCACGTATAGAGTATCATATGATTCATGTTTTTTTAAAAACCTGCATTTCTTCCTTTAAGTGTGCTATTTTGGACTGATTTGTAAAAAAAAAACCCTGACCTTTGTGTGCTGCTAGATTGCTACGATTTTGTGCTTTAGACAGAAGTCTGAATAAGGGTGAGCTTCAGTGGTTACGTCGAGCTGAAAACAGCACATACCCACCCACTGATCCACCTGACCTCTGCCTTTATTCCCAGCAAAAAAAAAAAAAGCTCCTGTCGGAGTCTTTTCATGTCACCCTTTCAAAGACTCAAAGAACTCCCAACTTTATTTTATGCATGCGGCCTTTATTTGCATAAACATTTGCATTCTAACGTATCCCGCTCATTCCCTCCTCCCATACTACCAGGAGGACCGCTGGTTTTTCAAACAGCTTCTGTCATCACGGAGTGTCCGTTCACACTGCAGCGCAGCGGGACAAACACACACACAGCCGCTTTCATTTCAAACAGCCTTCCCCGCGATAAGAAATATGCCAAACAATGTGATCTGTGCCTGAATAGGCCACTTCAGCCCAACATCCAAGAGTCACATGGGATCATGCTCAGATCAAAGCTGGGCTGATGCCCCTCAGAGGGCTGGGGCCACAATAGGACAATAATTAATGGAGATCCGGCCCTCCTTACATCTCCTCTCTCTCTATTTCGCACACATACAAAAAAGAGCAGCTCTGTTTTGATGTTTGTCTTGACAATACAGCAGCTCCTGCGAATCCTGACATGCCTCCTTCCTGCCACAATAAGTAAGCAAGTCATTTCCATCCATGTGAATGCAGTAAACACGGAGCCTCGCTCTCAGCCTATTGGTAATCGGGGGGGCCAAGGGGAGCTGTCAGAACCAGCAACAATGCATAGGCCAAGGGGAGGGGAGGAAAAAAAGCCTTCACATTTCCAGTAGTGCTGTTTAATGAGGCGGCGTATAAGAATTTGCTTCGGTCGTATCAGTTCAGCCACTTTTATCCATTCATCAACACTAAGGCTCATTGACTTCATTTATTATGTAATTAACATGCAGAACAAGCTCTTTTTTTCATTTTTGGCTTTAATTAATGCTCCTGTTTTGTTCCCTTGATGGGGCTCCTCATTTTGTGGCCATTTTTATGACTGTTTTGAAAAAGGTAATGAGGGGATTTATGACTAAATTTGGTTTTAATGGGAAAAAAATGAAGTTTGAAAGTGTTTTTTTGTTTTCTGTCAAGGTTTAGAGGGGTTCTCAAAGTGGGGGTCGGGACCCCTTAGGGGGTCAAGAGACGCCGTGTTGGGGGCAGTAGCAGGCTGGTTATCATTAGGATCAGAGGCAGGCCAGGTTTATAGCATATTTCACAGGCAAGGCAATCCAAAGTGCTGCGCATGAATAATAAAAAAATAAATGTTCATTGCAGTGGCAAAAATAAATTGACAATAAATGTGAATCATTAAAAAAATTATAATATTAAAAAAAAGGTTATAAAAAAGGGTTGGAAATGAAAACTGGACTGAGGTCGACACAGATAGACCCAAACATGAGCCAGCCCATATTTTGGCCAATAATAGTGTTTTTTCTTCATGTATCAGCTTCAACCAATGCGTGCGTGAATTCTGATTCAATCATTGATTCAGCCGCTACTGTACGCATTGAGATCACATGGCGGACATGCACTGCTCTGTTTGTTTTCTATTACGTTACTGCCTTGATTTTCTAATGCAATTTTTTTAGTTTTTGTTAACATATTGTTGGCTTCAGAAATAGTCCCCAAACATTTGGCAGTAAATATCAGGGATTGGTTAGACTGATTTATTAATAATCGGTACAAACATCAGCCTTTAAAAAGATCTATCTATGATGTGTTCCTTGAGTTAAATGGAAGTATATTACATGACATATTTTAATGTACCATACAATAAATTATGAACTACAAAATGTATTTAAAAGTGAATAGAATCACTTTACATGTGTTTACCAAGAGCCATTCGAGCCAATTGTCCGATTCTGATTTCTTGTCTGACTAATCGGTGCATCTCTAGAACAAGATGTTCAGCTTGTTGCATCACTGACCTTATTTCTGAGTTAATGGCAACAGGTTGTCTGTTTCAGGCAACAGTTTGAAATCCCAATCTCAAATAATCAGGGATACATAAAAACAAATCAAAGGATTTAGGAGAAAACCCAAGAAAATAAAGAAATATGATCATAAAGATTCATAAATACATTTCTTAGTTTTAGTTAGTAAACCAGAACAGCAGCACATAAAAACAAATACAACAATAATTATCAATAGAGTAAAAGTTATTATTTTCACTTTAAATATCCTGATTATTATGTAAAGAATTCAAATAAAATATCCTCCGATCATTTCATTAAATTGGTTGAATACGTGTTAAAATGATCAGAAAGCAGCTGGTGAGACAACAGCAACTGGGACAAACAAAGCAAAGTAACCAGAGGCAAATCCATTCTGTTTTATAGGTATACTGGTGGAGGATGCATATCATTGTGACCACCTTCAACATGCCCTATAAATCTGAATCAGTTCTTTAACGCCAAAAACGCATTTCCTGCACCTCAAACGTCTCCAGACCACATTGCAATGAGGTGATAGAGCCATGACAGAGCTCCAGCTACCCTGAAACCTTCAGCATCACCTCAACTCCTTCCTCCATGCCAGCCACAGGTCCGTCCTTTAACCTGGACCGTCCACCCAACAGATAGCAGCACATTAACACCAGAGCTGTTGGTTTAGGTGATGATGTGATTTAGTCTTCTGCTTGGCTTGTAAACATCAACTTTGAGGACAACGTCTTTACTTATTTGGTCATAATATTTTGCCTCAGATTCCACATCAGAGCAATCTGAGGCACATCTGCACATCAGATTCAGACAACATTCAAACCTCTATGAAGCCATAAAACCAAGAAACGATGGACAGGTTTAGGAGTGAGAGCTGAACACATCAATGACTTTGGGTGGTTTGTGCGTAAAAACGCACCGATCGCTTTGGATGAACCACCCTATTTTTCTGAGTGGGGTGCTTCTAACCCAGCAGGCACCGCTCTCCGTAGGAGGAAGAAGTGTTTATGTGTGTTCAGACAGAAACAGAGGCTGCTTTGTACCTCTTCAGCGTCAAGGGCCTCCTCGCTGTCCGTGGGCTCCGGAGCTTTCACGAACCACCACTGGATCTCCAAATACACGGATGTAGTTCTGCTCTGGAAGGCGCACGCCATTTCTATGTTCTGGCCCTCTTTAACGGTCATGTTGGAGGGCAGGTCCGTAAAGCGACCTGTGAACCGGGGGGGAAAAAAGGGAAGGGAATGAGAAGGAGGAGGAGGAAGGCGTTATGATGGGAAGGGGTGGTGCTGGTGGTGAGGGGGTGTTAATAAGTGAGCTCCTGAGCCAAACGGAGGTAGATTCCCACCTCTCTCCGCTCAGAGATACCAGACTTCAACAGGAATGAGACAGCCTGGTTTAATTATGCACAGCCTTGGTGGCTCCAGCAGGCTTTTCTCTTTATCTTTTATATAAATGAAATGAAATAAGTCCCATTAAAACACCTCATTTTACATTCATTTCATTTTCAAAGTCTTCATGTAGAAACATGTTTTTGTTTTGTTTCGGACAGCGCAGATTGCGCTTCTTTAAGCTGTTTTCAAAGTGGGGAATCTCAGCAGGATGATGCAGACCAGAGGGAGGGGGAGCTTTCAGCACCGCGGACAGCTCCACGCAGCCACACTCAGCGGCGCAATGAGCCAGTAGGGCAGCTTCTGGATGCTTTTTAATTTTCCTTTACATTAAGTTATTTTTTCCTTACAAAGCACCCTGTTTCACTGAAAACAATATGAAAAGGGTCCGATTCTCCTGAACGTGAAAGAAATGAGAGACTTATATAAAAAAGAAAAAGAAGCACCAGTTGCTTATGTTTTTTTTTGTTTGTTTGTTATTTTTTTAAGACGCAACCTTCCTTATTTCTCTTCCCCTCCTTCCTTTGCGCATTAGGATCCACTTAATACGAGCCGCTTCCACCGCAGCCTCCTTTTGCGCTGCGCACTTTTAATACAGGGCAGCCCAGAAAAGAGAAAAGGAAAAAAAAAAGCCCGACACGATCTGCGCCTTACCTTCAAGGGAGAATCCCAACTGAACACAGAATCCCGCAAGGAAAACAAATCCAACAGTATCATGAGAGGTCCACATCGTTTCAGCTGGAAAGAGGTTCGGTTCTTCACATCAGACGTTTAATAAAGAGAGAGGGAGGAAAAAAAGAAAAGCACAGCAGCAGCACTCCAGAGGAATCAAACAGTCGCTGGCTGAGCGTGTCTGAACGCAGCTTTCCGCAGGTTGAACATGTTGAGAAACTCCAGCTTCCTCCCCGCTTTAACTTTGGCTTCCTGCGTCCTCGGTCTGCGGCCGGCGGCTGCCTTGTGCCTGGCTGCGCTCAGTGTGTGGAGGAACCCGGCTGCGGTCTTCTTCTTCTTCTTCTGCGCTACCAGAGAGACGTCAGTCTGAGAGGATCACATCCACACACACACACACACACACACCCCACCTCAGAGAATCTGCTCCGCATCCGGCCCCGTTCCCACACACTGACCGTTTGGACTCACCGAGGAGGGAATTAAGGAGCAGACAGATATACAGACAGGGGGGGGGATTTTATTTTGAAATTTCTCCAACTGTTGTTCCCTGATTATTCCTCCCTCTTTAGACCAATTTACACGCAAAGGCTGATGGATGATTAAGAAAATGTCAAAAGATGCCTTTTGCTTGTGCAGAAAAGTCATAATTATAGATCTTAATTTAAAAATATGAGGAGAGCAAATCTATAAAAGCCAACTTCCAGTGAAATATGGGGTGAGATTACTGCCAACAAAAACATATGCTTAGGTGAATGTTTGGTCATTAATATTGTTCATACATCTATAGATGCATAAATACAACGGAGTATTAAGGCCAGGCTAGAGATTGCTTTTTTCTATTTCAGGAATAAAGTCATAACATTACGAGAATAAAGTCATAAAATTACGAGAATAAAGTCGCAAAATTACAAGAATAAACCGTAACATTAAGAGAATAAAGTCATAAAGTTGCGAGAATAAAGTTGCAACAGTACGAGAATAAAGTCGCAAAATTACAAGAATATAGTTATAACATTACCAGAATAAAGTCTTAAATTAATGAGAATAAAATCAACATTATGAGAATAAAGTCATAAAATTAGGAGAATAAAGTCATATAATTAGGAGAATAAAGTTTCAAAATTACGAGAATAAAGTCATAACATTACGAGAATAAAGTCATAACATTACGAGAATAAAGTCATAACATTACGAGAATAAAGTCATAACATTATGAGAATAAAGTCTTAAATTAATGAGAATAAAATCAACATTACAAGAATAAAGTCATAAAATTACGAGAATAAAGTCGCAAAATTACAAGAATAAACCGTAACATTAAGAGAATAAAGTCATAAAATTGTGAGAATAAAGTTGCAACAGTACGAGAATAAAGTCGCAAAATTACAAGAATATAGTTGTAACATTACCAGAATAAAGTCTTAAATTAATGAGAATAAAATCAACATTATGAGAATAAAGTCATAAAATTAGGAGAATAAAGTCATATAATTAGGAGAATAAAGTTTCAAAATTACGAGAATAAAGTCATAACATTACGAGAATAAAGTCATAACATTACGAGAATAAAGTCATAACATTATGAGAATAAAGTCATAAAATTAGGAGAATAAAGTCATATAATTAGGAGAATAAAGTTTCAAAATTACGAGAATAAAGTCATAACATTACGAGAATAAAGTCATAACATTATGAGAATAAAGTCTTAAATTAATGAGAATAAAATCAACATTATGAGAATAAAGTCATAAAATTGGGAGAATAAAGTCATATAATTAGGAGAATAAAGTTGCAATATTACGAGAATAAAGTCGTTTTATTATGAGAATAAAGTGATAATATTACAAGAATAAAGTCATAAAGTAATGAGAATAAAGTCACAAATTTAAAAGAATAAAGTCGTTATATTATAAGAATAAAGTTGTACTTTTTGACAACTCTTAGAAGCAGCACTTTCTCCCCTACTATTATGAATGTCGAGCATCATGTCGATGCTGAGCATCATGTGAAGTTAGACTTTGGCATCAGTTTGACAAATAAGGAAATCTTTTAGCATCAGCATCAACATGGGCAGGATGTCAAAGTGGACTCAGGTTGCTGATTGGTGGAGCTGGTTGGCCGTCATCTGCTGGTCAGACCCTGAAGCTTTCTTTCTGTAACAGGTTGTAGTATGATGACTTCATTCTTGGAATAATACAACTCTGTCATAACTAAAATATCATGCTTTCCTAAAAGAACTTAAATGATTATAAGTCTCAACCAAACTGATGGTTGAGTAATCCCAAAAAATTGATTAAAAACAATATGTCTGTTGCCCTGCTCATATGTTTTCTTATTTATTCAATAACTTTGAAGCAAAAGGGGTTTTTAAAATTAAAATGTTGTGTGTTTTGTCAACATATAGTTTTAAATACAAATGTGATTAAGTATTAACAGACCTTATATTAACTTGATTAAAATTTACAATCAAGTCTAGTTGATAGGCACGTTGATGTAATTGTCAATTGGCAAAAACAACTCTCAGTCAGATTACAATTTAATTTCCGTCTAGCTGAATCCAATATAAATGTGAAGAATGGCTGGTTAAAATGTCACAGTTTTAAACCATTTGACCGTTAATTCTGATTACTTGTATTGAATTAAAAAACAACAAACTACATTAAAGTCAAATGGTATCAGATGTCATGCTAAATTCTGAAATTGCTGGTGAAGCTCAGCATTCGGGAAAGCACTGTTGCTAAAACTCTGTCTTTTCGGTTCCAGTGGGTGAATCAGTGTGGTTTGAGAACATTTATGTAGGAAAACATGACCCAAATCATGTTCTGTTAAACCAAGGAAAAAAAGCAGGGCGTTCTAGTACTATCAGAACTACAACAAACAGCGGATCTGCTGTTTCTATCTTTTTATGTCTGCTCTTGCCCCTTTAATTGCCCCTTGAGAATGTTTTATCAACATTTTCAGTAACAATGTCAACACAACTGTATGTGTGATGTAAAAAATAATGAATCTACTGATTATAGCAACACTTCAAAGAGTCAGAGTATCTTACCAACATCTCTCTTTATTATTTCTTTTCAAGGGACAACAATGGAGATATGATGATTTAAACAAACATACAGCTTGTATAACAGTGTAAATATGCTGCCCCCTCAAAACAATTCAGCACACTACCATTAATGAGTGAACTGGTGTCAACATAAGCCATCATTATTCTCCATTATAACCTTAACTCAGCTTTAAAAATGCTGCTGGTATTCTCTTCCACTCCCTGGGTAGAGGATGGTGGTCAGAGACTACAGCTGGTGAAGATTCTCAGTCATCCAGGTCGTAGTCATTCTAAAAAAGGGTAAAAAACAATCCACTGGACTTTGTTTCCAAGTTTGAAGACGTTTCGCTTCCCATCTGGAAAGCTTTTTCAATTCAATATGTAAGGAAAAGCGTTGAGTAAGAGGTTTTATACAGTAGCCCAACAAAGTCTTGTTTTGTCTCAGACAATATGCAGATTAAATTGGAAGAATGGCTCCACCCCTTTGTTTGGCTTCTTTTGTTAGCCTGCAATGCCCCATACCTGTCTATGTCTCTGAAAGGGAAACGCTGGGCCGGCTGAATAGGTGAGGTCTTCTATTCCCCTGTAAAAGGGTGTGGGGTTGCAATGATGAGTGGAAAGGAATCAACTCTATCACTATATTGTACATTTGTGAAAGCTAAAATCTGACTCCACCCCCTCTGTTTACGGCTGGTTTTTCTTTCTTAACATACCGGTAGATGGCATCCTTCGCGTCCCTCTTAAACCACCTATTTTCTTTATCCAAAATGTGAACATCCTTGTCCTCAAAAGAATGTCCTTTGTCCATAAGGTGTAGTTTTACAGCAGAGTCTTCTCCTGAGGAGGATCAGAAACGATGTTGTAGAAATGTTGTACTCTACCTTCTATCTTTGTATGTCTCACAGATGATAAGTTGGGTTGACATCTGAAGACAGGCTTGACCAGGTAAGCGCCTTTGCCTTCAGTTTAATTAGCAAGGCAGTGGTTGTCTTAGATCTCTGTCTATGCTCCAGTTTTCAAGGCACAAACCATGACAACTCCACCACCCTTTTTGACTTTTGCCAAGATTCACTTGCCTTTATTACCCTCACCTTGTTAGACCTGTGATATTGTCTGAACCAAATAATAAAGCCTTGGCCAAATTAGCTTACTCTTCAGTGAACACCAACATTCATAATGTATTCTCAGGGCTGTTCCAGTCTTATTACTCTTGCAGTCAAATATTTACAGCATTTTTTAAACTAGACTTGTACTATTTTTCATTAGCCTTTTTTGTTCAATTTGCTTGTAAAATCACCCCTTTGTGTATATTTTAAAAATGGCAAATTACATGACAATGCCCCTTTAAATGTTACACCGTAACAACCCTGAAAGCAGCTAATGGACTGGTAACATTGGTAAGTCAATCAGACTTTTTGCTGTACAGGCTTAAGGCTAATGTGATTTTGGACTAGCTAAATGCTTTAAACATAACAATTCATATATACACTACCGTTCAAAAGTTTGGGGTCACATTGAAATGCCCTTATTTTTGAAGGAAAAGCACTGTACTTTTCAATGAAGATAACTTTAAACTAGTCTTAACTTTAAAGAAATACACTCTATACATTGCTAATGTGGTAAATGACTATTCTAGCAGCAAATGTCTGGTTTTTGGTGCAATATCTACATAGGTGTATAGAGGCCCATTTCCAACAACTATCACTCCAGTGTTCTAATGGTACAATGTGTTTGCTCATTGGCTCAGAAAACTGAAAACAGTTTAGCTCGTTACAGAAGCTACAAAACTGACCTTCCTTTGAGCAGATTGAGTTTCTGCAGCATCACATTTGTGGGGTCAATTAAACGCTCAAAATGGCCAGAAAAAGAGAACTTTCATCTGAAACTCGACAGTCTATTCTTGTTCTTAGAACTGAAGGCTATTCTATGCGAGAAATTGCTAAGAAATTGAAGATTTCCTACAACAGTGTGTACTACTCCCTTCAGAGGACAGCACAAACAGGCTCTAACCAGAGTAGAAAAAGAAGTGGGAGGCAACGTTGCACAACTGAGCAAGAAGATAAGTACATTAGAGTCTCTAGTTTGAGAAACAGACGCCTCACAGGTCCCCAACTGGCATCTTTATTAAATAGTACCCGCAAAACACCAGTGTCGACATCTACAGTGAAGAGGTGGCTGCGGGATTCTGGGCTTCAGGACAGAGTGGCAAAGAAAAACCCACATCTGAGACTGGCCAATAAAAGAAAAAGATAAAGATGGGCAAAAGAACACAGACATTGGAGACTGGAACAAAGTGTTGTGGATGGATGAATCCAAGTTTGAGGTGTTTGGATCACAAAGAAGAACGTTTGTGAGACGCAGAACAAATGAAAAGATGCTGGAAGAATGCCTGACGCCATCTGTTAAGCATGGTGGAGGTAATGTGATGGTCTGGGGTTGCTTTGGTGCTGGTAAGGTAGGAGATTTGTACAGGGTAAAAGGGATTCTGAATAAGGAAGGCTTTCACTCCATTTTGCAACGCCATGCCATACCCAGTGGACAGCGCTTGGTTGGAGCCAATTTCATCCTACAACAGGACAATGACCCTAAACACACCTCCAAATTGTGCAAGAACTAATTAGAGCAGAAGCAGGCAGCTGGTATTCTATCGGTAATGGAGTGGCCAGCGCAGTCACCAGATCTGAACCCCATGGAGCTGTTGTGGGAGCAGCTTGATCGTATGGTACGCAAGAAGTGCCCATCCAACCAATCCAACTTGTGGGAGCTGCTTCTGGAAGCGTGGGGTGCAATTTCTCCAGATTACCTCAACAAATTAACAGCTAGAATGCCAGAGGTCTGCAATAATTGCTGCAAATGGAGGATTCTTTGATGAAAGCAAAGTTTGATGTAAAATAAATCTTATTTCAAATACAAATCAATATTTCTAACCTTCTAACCACTCTATTTCCTATTCATTTCACAATGTATGGTGGTGAATAAGTGTGGCTTTTCAGGAAAACACAAAATTGTTTGGGTGAACCCAAAATTTTGAACGTTAGTGTTTGTGTATATATATATATATATATATATATAAATTTTTTGTATATATAAACATACATACAATATTCACATAGAGCTGGTGAACGGCTTTGTTGCTTGGTTTTGCAAGGCGACAATTGAAAAAAACAGGAACAAGTTGAAACCTGTTAACATCCTGGGAGAAGAAGCGGAGGTGGTGGAGGATTATAAATGGGTTGGTGTTCACCTGGTCAACAATCTAGACTGGACACATCTGTGAAGACGTCTACGAGAAGGAAATCAGCATATTGTACTTCCTAAGGAAGCTGAGGTCCTTTGGCTTTCGCAGTAAGATGCTACATATCTTTTAAGTCTCTCTTCTTCGTGATCTCTTCTTCCATCCTCTACTAGGGTAAAAGTATTAGAGCTAATGACTTAAAAAAGCTCAGGAAGCTAATTAAGAAAGCTAGCTCTGCTCTAGGAACTCCTCTAGAAACTCTGCATATTATTTTACAAAGAAAAATTCTTTATAAAGTGAAGAGCATTATGGACGACAGTGAGCATCCCCTTCAGGAAATTTTTACTCTACAACACAGTGTCTTCAGTAAGAGGATTCTCTAGATCTGGTGAAAGACAGACCACTACAGAAGATCCTTCCTGCCTACAGCTATCAACACCTACAACATCTACATCTGCTTTAATTTACATTTTATTTCCCTTTGGAATAAATAAAGTATTTTTCAAATTGAATTGAATTTGAATAAAGTGCTGTTAGGATAAGGTTTTACTTAGATATTTTTCCTAAACTTTTTTTTGCATTACTTATGGTATATATTATAAAATGCTTCACACATTATTATATATATAAAAAAAAAACTACTACAACAGTGATTTTAGACTAGAAAAGTTTTTAAGGCCTCTCCCATTGCTTGCTGCCCTTGTCACAGTTTGTAATGAAGCTAAGGCGGAAATTCAACTGAAGAAACTCTGATTACTTCCATTCAATCTGAGGCTGATCCGCCTCCGACGCAGCCAACCCGCTTCAAGCCACTTTCCTTGATGCCCAATCATCTTCCAGCACCCTACTTAAAGCCACTCCAAATCATCTCTAGGCCTGCTCTTCAACAAGCGCAAGATCCATCGCTCCTATGTCGGACTTTGATTCAGACAAATCAACTTACCTCCAATCCTCCGGCTCGAAGGAGTTCCCGTCTAGCCGCTCTCTCATCTCCGTCCTCCGCACTCCGCTCCAGGGTTCGTAAGCGGTCATGCAAACGCAGCAGAGAACGTCCCAGCTCCAGCCGCCATAGCGCCCGGTCCCTCTCTCCGTTCCGACGCAAACCCAGGTCCTTCTTCAGATGTTCCCACCATGTCAGTTTCTCAATCCATAGCGGCTCCACCCTTCCACAATCCTCCCGCAGTTGACCAGTTTTCGGCTTCTCTATGCTCCACCCTGGACTCTCTAAATCGCTCTGTTCTCACTCTGTCTGCACGTGTCCAAGCCTTGGGATATCCCCACACTGCCACGTCATCACTGCCTTCAGCTTCGCAGCGGGATCCCCTCCCTCCTCCTCCTACATTCACACTCGCCTACGCCCGCCCTGAGCCAGCTCTAGGTAAGACGTATCTAACCATGTTTCTATTATAATTTTCTTTTTTCTTTTTTTTTTCATTCTGCTCATTATGCTTCCCCCGCCCTTTCCATCCAGGCAGTTTATAATTTCTATGTATTCTAACGTTTCTCCTTGCCTGTTGCAATATTATATAAGGGAAATATATTAATTTAGTTTCACTCACCCTCCCCTCCTGTGAAGTTGAACATCAAGTCGCCTCAGCAGGTGACATTACAGCTGTTTCAAATCATCCGAGCGTGTTTTGCCCACCTATACCCTTTAAGTCTAGCATTCAATCTATTCCTCCTCCGTTCTCTTCTACACTTGCCCAGCCCACAGACTCTGGTAGAAACTTCCAGATATTCAATTCCAGACCCATCTGTAATAAGTTTAATGAAAGTACATGCACCTTTCCTAACTGCAGTTTCTCCACATTTGCAGCTTTGCTAGGATGCGCATCCCAAGTCCGTCTGTCCCCGTCGTGTTCTGTTCATGAGAAATCGTACCTTCAAACATTAATAGCCCGTCATCTTCTACGCCCATCATTATTTCTGAATTGGTAATTTATCTTACCCATCATCCGACCGCACTTTCGTCAACTTCATTCTTACCGGTCTGTCTCAAGGTTTTCATTTCGGAGTCTGCTTGACCTAGCTAACTCTGTTCCCTCTCTCTTAGATTAGGTTTCTCTGGACGAAGGTTGCCGTTCCGATCCTTCCTTCTGGGCAAGACTTCTTGTAAATGGAAGGGCAAATTATTTTCGATGGCATCATTCAAACGCCGACACGCTCCAATTTTTCACGGATGCTGCCCCATCCGTAGGTTTTGGGAGGTTTCTTTCAGGACAGGTGTTTGCTGGTTCATGGCCTCCCTCTTTTACTAGTTCTCAGTCATTTGCGCTATGCGAGGTTTACCTTTAGCCGTAGCTTGCCGTCTGTGGGGCCCGCTTTGGAGGAGAATGCGCATATCCGCTTCTGCGACAACATGGCAGTCGTTGACGCCATCTCTAAGGTCGCTCCTCCTCTCAATCTCTCATGCCATTCATTAGAGGCATAACTTGGCAAGCAGTCTCTTACAACTCCATCATCTCTGCTCGACACGTTCCTGGTCTTTCTAACCATGCTGCTGATGCTCTTTCTCGTTTTAAATTTCAGACCTTCCACATCTTCGTCCTTCTGCCGATCTCCTTCCGACCCCCGTTCCTCCGCTAGAAGAACTCATCCTTAACTAACCCACTCTCTTCGTTCGTACTTACTTCCTCCAGTTTCTACATAAATCAGGTTTAGCTTCACTTCAACTAATAGTCGTTTCGATCCTTCCCGGCATTCGTCTCTTTCGGATCTTCGTTTCCACATCGATCTTACAAATATCTTGAATCATTCTAAAGGAAAAGCCCTTGTTTTATTTCTATCTTACGTACAGATGGCCCCTTTGCCCGTTTATCACCATGTTTAATCTGTTCAAAGCGCCAAAAGTTTTTCCCTCATTTCAAGCCACTTGATCACGCGCAAGGGTTCTCCCGCGTCACCATGCTGGTTCCAGACCATCTCAGAATACTATTAGAATCTGTGGCTTTTCATCCAGTCATTATTCCAGCCACTCATTTAGGATAGGGGCAGCCACAAACAGCTGCTCGTGGTGTCTCTGTGGCTTCTCTCCAGCAGTTGGACCGATAGACTTTTTCAGCCTATAAATCCTATATCCGCCCTAAACACTCTTCAATCTTAGCAGCCCACGCTCTCTCTGTCTGTAAGGTAAGCTAACTTCGAATACTGGTGGTGGTTTATAATATATTCTCATCTTTGCTAAATCATTGCTCCCTGCCACGCACCCTGCTATGTTCCCTGTGTGTTCCCTGCCTCATTCCCTGCCTTGCATTCTGCCATGCTCCCTGGGTGTTTCCTGCTATGCTTCCCGCTATGCTCCCCGTGAGTCATGTTCCCTGCCATGCGCCCTGCCACGCTCCCCGTGTGATCCCTGCCACTTTACCTGCCTGCCATGCTCCCTGTGTGCTCCCTGCCATGCTCCCTGTGTGCTCCCTGCCATGCTCCCTGTGTGCTCCCTGCCATGCTCCCTGTGTGCTCCCTGCCATGCTCCCTGTGGTCCCTGGCCTTGTTCCCTGCCATGCTCCCCGTGTGCTCCCTGCCATGCTCCCCGTGTGCTCCCTGCCATGCTCCCTGTGTGCTCCCTGGCCTTGTTCCCTGCCATGCTCCCTGGCCTTGTTCCCTGCCATGCTCCCTGTGTGTTCCCTGCCATGCTCCCTATGGTTCCCTGCCTTGTTCCCTGCCATGCTCCCTGTGGTCCCTGGCCTTGTTCCCTGCCATGCTCCCTGTGGTCCCTGGCCTTGTTCCCTGCCATGCTCCCTGTGGTCCCTGGCCTTGTTCCCTGCCATGCTCCCTGGCCTTGTTCCCTGCCATGCTCCCTGGCCTTGTTCCCTGCCATGCTCCCTGGCCTTGTTCCCTGCCATGCTTCCTGTGTGTTCCCTGCCATGCTTCCTGTGTGTTCCCTGCCATGCTCCCTGAGTGTTCCCTGCCATGCTCCCTGTGTGCTCCCTGCCATGCTCCCTGCCATGCTCCCTGCCATGCTCCCTGTGTGTTCCCTGCCATGCTCCCTGTGGTCCCCAGCCTTGTTCCCTGCCATGCTCCCTGTGGTCCCTGGCCTTGCTCCCTGCCTGCTCCCTGTGTGTTTCCAACCTGCTTCCTCGCCACATCCCCTGTCGTTTCCTGCCTTGCTTTCTGCTATGCTCCCTGCATGTTCCTATGCTTCCTGCAATGCTCCCTGCAATGTTTCTATGCTTCCTGCAATGCACCCTGCTAAGCATTCTGCAGAACTCCTTTATTTTCTCTCTGCCATGCTCACTGCTATGATCCCTGTCATGATTATTCATTTATCATGTGTATCAGCCTGTGCATAATGAAGTCCTTCTGTACTCATCCTTCTCCCTCCGCTTTCTGCATATGCTGGCGCTCAGGCCTGTACCTCGGCAATTTTTGGGGGGAATATCCTTATTCTCATACATCAGTTTATCTGCATTAAAGTATAAACCAGCGTTTATGTTTCCTGCCGAGGCCTGAGCGCCAAAGTTCAAACTATTGTATCAATAAACTCTTCTAATTGCATCTTTCTCTCTCTGTGAGTTTTTCAGATTGAAATGAAGCTAAGGCGGAAATTCAACTGAAGAAACTCTGATTACTTCCATTCAATCTGAGGCTGATCTGCCTCCGACGCAGCCAACCCGCTTCAAGCCACTTTCCTCGATGCCAAATCATCTTCCAGCACCCTACTTAAAGCCACTCCAAATCATCTCTAGGCCTGCTCTTCAACAAGCGCAAGATCCATCGCTCGTATGTCGGACTTTGATTCAGACAACCCACCTCCATCCCCTTCTCCACCATTGTAGTAAGCTCATCCGACTCCTCCTCGATGCTCCTTCAACCTCACCTCCAGTGTGTACTCCCTCCAGACTTTCATGGAGTTCCCTGTCACTTTAAACGGTCCGGCAGAAGACCGCCACGTTGAGCCTGGTTCTGCCAGAGATTTCTTCCCAAAGGGGAGTTTTTTCTCTCCACAGTCGCTTCATGCTTGCTCTTCATGGACAGTTTATGCAAACTTTGTTCATTCAGTGACATCTAACTCAAGCATCACCCTGTATACCAGCCTCTATGGATTAACCAAACTTCACCTATCTAAACTCCACCACCAGTTTCAGGCCCGGGGGAAATATCCTTATTCTCATACATCAGTTTATCTGCATTAAAGTATAAACCAGCGTTTATGTTTCCTGCCGAGGCCTGAGCGCCAAAGTTCAAACTATTGTATCAATAAACTCTTCTAATTGCATCTTTCTCTCTCTGTGAGTTTTTCAGATTGAAATGCATGTTGGAGGAGTAAATTCTAGGTAAATACTATGGCTAAAATGGTTTGGGTTTGTAGAAACTGCCCTATTACCAATAAAAATATATCTTCCCATTGTGAGCTTTTGAAATCTTAAGCTGGAGTTATCAATTTATGATTTTAAACATGTTTCATTTAATATCTACATATGTTTTATGTTACCCTTTTATTTCCATGTTTACACCATAAGGCTTGAATGTAGTAAAAGTGACTTTATGACACCTTTAGATTTCATTTAAAGCTGGCTTTTTTATTTTGATCTTTTTAATAGCTGTTCTGTAAAAATATTGAACTACACATCAACGGATTTATATGGTTAAAAATATTACCCATGTCTCTGCCACCTATTTGGAAAGTACCAACACTTATTCTTTTATTCTTTATGCTCTAGTTTATTACAATGAAAAATGACTGAAGAGAATATTATGTCTAGAAAATGATAGAAAACTAAGCACTGTGAATCATTGAAAGTGATTTAAATGAACGAAAATGTTTCAAGAAATGATTAATTTGGGAACTTTTGTTTAGGAAAAAACTTTCTGTTACGAATCAAATATTTAAACAAGAGGAATGCAATGATGTGGAATGCATAGAGATGGAAAAGAAACTTAGATTTGTGTAGTCATTATCCTTTCCTGAATTCATGATGTGATTAATAGTTAAATGGAAAGTCAATATGCGATTAAATATAGAGCCTGAAATAGTAAGCATCTGCTGCAACAATATTTATTAAATCCAATAAATTCTGATAAAACCCCCGGCTAAACCCTTCTGTTACAATTGTACCTTTCTTCTTGGCTGCTTGTGTGATGTCATAGGAAACTCTAAGACACTGAAACATGATAATAAGAACTTCATGCAGATTGTTTCTTTCAGGAGATCACAGGAAGACATGGGGGGGACTAAACAGAGACTTCCTGTTCTAGTAGATGGAGAGGATTCACTGGGTGAGGTGCATTGACAGGTTAAGGTACATGAAGTAGGTTGTCGTGGTTATTGGTTGTCTTGCTCCAGGAGGAAAGGGAGGATGATGATGGATCAATTATTCACTGTAGGGAAGAACAGCAGGGGAGTAATGGATGGTCAGTTCTTCTCAGTCGATCCAGAGGTGAGTTTTTGAGGATCAGGGACAAGAGGGGAGAAGGCTGGACAAGAAAAGAAGCAGGACAGCTGGAACAAAACAAAGTACCAGAGCCTTAGGGCATTCCCTCCTGCTTAAGCTCCTCCTAATTGGCAAGAGTCTTCCTGCTATGAGGACACATCTGCCAGTCACCACCCCTAATCCAAAAGAGTTGCACACACATAATGCCCTGCTGTGGATGTAGCAAACAGAGCCTTTCAAAAAATAGATGTCATCTGAATGCTAACCTATGTTAATGCCTTTTATACAGTAAAGTCAGAAACATTCATCTACTTCTACATCTTATGTAGAGGTCTGATTGTTCCTTTTGCCCTTAAAAGAGCAAGTTTGCCTCAATTTGCAGGTTTGCTAGTGGTTCCCAGAATTTATTAAAGTAAAAAGGGAGGCAGATGTTTTAGTTATTAGGCTCCTCTCCTGTGGAACCAACTACCAGTCCATGAGGACTAAAAGTGGCAGACACCCTGTCTTCATTTAAGGCTAGGCTTAAAATGTTCCTTATTGATAAAGATTATAGTTATTGTGACTGAAGTTATCCTGATCTATCTCTTTAGGTATGCTGCTATAGCCTTAGGCTGCTGCAGGACACAGGGACCCTTTTCATCATTCTGCTTCTTTCTGCCTCTTTTTACCGATTCAGTATTTATCGATCAGTACTTCTGTGTTCCTTTTGAGCCTGGTTCTGCTGGAGGTTCCTTCCTTTTAAAAGGGAATTTTTCCTCTCCACTGTTGCTACAAGCATGCTTGGTGTGAAGGATTGCCTTTGAGTCAATGCAGTCAGATGGATTTTTCCTAAGATAGAAAACTTTAAACCTATTTGACTGTATAATCTGGTAAACTATAAAATGCTTTGAGATAACGTGTTGTTAATTGGTGCTATACATAACTAAACTAAATTTGAATTGAATTAAAAAGCACTTTTCATTCTATTTAAACACGTTGGAACAAGGTAGGAGTCTGTTAAAATGTAAAGTAAGAGTAAGAAAATATAAAATAGGTGGCGCTCTCCCTGCTCTGTCCCCCATGAATTTGTTATACAAATTAAGTGTTCCTCAAGGAGCCAGCCTTAGCAAAACATCAGTCAGCGAGTAAAAAAGCTAGGTTCTCATTCAGTGATTGGCTGCATGTTTGCTGCATTTACTCATGGGCCGTCCTTTGTAACTGACTGGTCACTATATCTATAACCTTTGGATTCTTCTTAGCTAATATTGGGCAGTTTATATTTCTGCAGACCAGGAATCAAAACTTGGAACTGAAAATAATTTTTTTTTTCAAACCCAGGCGAACAGAAAGATGAAACCGGTTCAAGGCTGAATGGTTACAGCTGTCAGAGGGCAATACTGACTGTGTTAAATTAAGTTGTTTGGTGACAAAAATTTTTAACCAGATTTGAGCTCTTTAAGAAAACAACCGCTAGCTTTAAGATGTTTTGCTAATAGTACTAGCCACAAACCTGGAGAAAACAGGATTCCTAAATATTAGTGCCTCTTCTTTCTTTACTCAGATATGGATCCACACAAAAGTGGGATAGAAGATGTCTTGTGGAAAGCAAGAACCGATGCACAGACTGTTTGTCGAAGTGTTTACTGCTCGTGTCGCCTCCAGGAAGATTTCTGAATTCATACCTTTTCCTTTTCTCAGGATTTCAACCTAACAGCCACCAAATAAGAAAACAAATCTGCTGAAAGCAAAAATATGTAACACTTCTTATGACTTGTTGGGGTTTTCAGGCAGATCCGGTGTGTAGATCTGACTTTCTTATGCAGAAGCATTTTCATTATAGCTTCCTTCAGCTTCCCTTTTGAAAAACTGCAGTTAATCAAGGCCTGTTGTGTTCCAGCAATCTGAGCACTTGTCTGTTGCTGTGTCATTTTGAACTCCTACAGTGAGAGAAATCTTGAGGTTTCGTGGATAATGAAATCATTTTTTTTTTTTTTACTGGATAATGAAATCAGTTTAAACTTCATTTACTCAGTGTGTTGTGCAAACCAGGGGGTCGCTGATTATTCAGCTTTACTCTAACACTTCTGCCTGAAAGACACATTAGAACAGAGCACCATGAGGGGCCTCTCCCCAAAAGAAGGATCCTTGATCGCTCTCCGGTTCAATTAAAAGCACATTTTTAGAGTGACAGGATTTGTGCCTTTGCAACAAAGGGCAGAGTGTTCTCTGTCTGCCTGAGAGACTAATAACATTCCAGCAGGGTCTCTGTTGGCCTAATGACTCAGGACGAGCTGAGTCTGCCCTGCACTTGTCGGGTCGCTGGTCAATCTCCACCCCACCCCCACCTCACTTCCATCACAGATTACTCCTGTCTGCTGCTACAAACTAGTTTTATAACCTTTTTGACCGCAGAGGCATGGAAGGAAAATGGACCCACCCTTTGCTAAATACAGAACCTCTTTGATTTTGCAGAATTATTGGGCTTCAACTGAAAATGGTGCTTTTGTCTTAACTGTAAAGCGAGACAAAAGTGAACCCAAAGGGACATTGTTGTTTGTTTACACCATAAAGAATGGAATAGAAAATAGAATAATAAAATTTGAGAAAAAATTATCATACAAATATGGACCTCAGAAAAATGTATAAGAATACCATCATGGTCAAGAGTTGAAAACAATAAAACACTCCACTGTAAAGTATTTTAACGCTATAAATACTGTGAACCTGGAGAATAAATAACCAATATGCAGCAATAATGGATATTTGAAAATAGCAGCAACATGAGAGATGTGCAAAATGACAGCAGCATGTTATTTAAATGACTAAGATAGAAACTGTGCAAAATCAGCATGAATGAAAAAAATGTATCGGGGTTGTTGGAAACAGTGGTGGTTCTAGAGTCTTCCAGCTGCTGGCAGGAAGGATCTGTGATAACGATCCCTGGTGCATTTACGATGCAGCAGTTTGTCACTGAAGGAGCTGTCCAGTTCAGCACTAGCTTAATGTATAGGGTGGAGGACATTATCCAACAGAGATGATCATTTAGTTAGGATCCTTTTGTTTCCAACCTCCTGCACTGAGTCCAGACGGCATCAATCAGAGAGCTGGCCTTCCTGATCAGCTTATCCAGCCGGTTTCTCTCAGCTATAGATAAGCCAGTCCTGCAACAGGCCCTGCTCCATAGAAGATAGCTGATTCCACAAGAGAGTCGTCTTTAGGAGGCAGATCTTTTAGTTATCAGGCTCCTCTTCTGTAGAACCAACTACAAGTTTAAGTCCGTGAGGCAGACACCCTGTCTACTTTTAAGGCAAAGCTTAAAACTTTCCTTTTTGATTAAGATTATAGTTAGAGTGGCTCAGGTTATCCTGAGCTATCTATATAGTTATGCTGCTATAGGCTTAGACTGCTGGAGTACATAAGGCAATCTATTTTAATATAGAAAATATTTCAAAGATCAGAGCTTCTCAGATGCTTACACTGAGTCTGGTTCTGCTGGAGGTTTCATTGTTAAAAGGCACTAGATGATTGGACTGAATTATCTCTGTAAAGTACTTTGAGATGACATGTGTAGCATCAAAAACAGGAGGTTTAGATCATTTGAGTCATACAAATGTAACCTTTACCTAGAACCTCTGCCCCCTTTCTCTGTAGCTCCCCAGAAGTTTTATACATATAGAGCATCAAGCTGTTACCCGTTCTTTTTTTACTGAATGAATAAAGCTGATTTAGATTATGATTATCTGTAAACATGCATTTTGTCATCTGCTTTGGATTGACCTAAGGTCAATTGAGGTCAAACATTGATTGGGCTTTTGTAACAAATCAATATTCTTGAATCTCATCCCCTTTAGCACAGCTCTGGCCGTATGTTAAGGGTAAAGGTGAACCTTTTGCCTCCTCAAACTGTTTTTCTTTATTTTCTAAGGTTGTGGTGCATAGTTCTATCCATCTTCAAAGCAGGCTTACTGTCTCTGATGAAGAATTTTATCTCTGCAGCTTGGTGAAGCCCTCACTGTACTTTGTGGGAATGTTCAGAGTTCAAAGGGGTGTATTGTTAATTTCCTATTTTATTCATAAAGTTAGCTTTTTTGTATAATTCGGACACAGTATTGCATCCCCCATGTTTCATAATGTTGGCGGAACTGCTAACTTCACCTCTTCTGATTTTTTTTTAAAGCAAAAGTTTAATCATATTCACAATTCAAACTTCTGAAAGTACTTTAAACATCAAATTACTACATACTGTTCAATATATAAAAAGTGTTTTTAATTAAGAGTAATTTTCATTTGAATGTGCTTTAGTGGAGGCATCCATGTTTGTCAAAGAACACAACTGCCACCTACTGGTTTGTGACGTCACGGTGCGGTATCGGCTGTTGATCAAGTCCCAGTGCTGTATCTGGTGTTTGTCACAACGCGCTATTATCCAAGTCATCTTGAAAACATTCTTCTTCCAAATGTTGGCTACATATTACGGGTTTTTTCTCTGGCCAGAAGTTCCATGGCAAATCCTCCCTCTTCAAGTTGGCGATCCAACGACCAACCCGTCTGTAGAGGATTATGAATCGTAGAGGTGAAATAATTCATTGTTTTTTTCACTTTTACCCGATGTATTCCAGCATCCAGCTGCCATGCACGTGGGCATTGTCAGTTTCACTATAGCTCTGGTGAATTTCAATGGTGAAGTTCTCTGGAAATCTTCAATAATTATTGTTGATTGCAGATGTGTCTAGTAGTTCCCATTGATTTAGCTTGGAAAGCGGGGAGAATGGCGCTAGGCTTACCGCACCGTGACGTCACTGCTGGAAGATCTCGGGAGTGAGGTGTTACTATATTTGGGCAAAAATGGCCGCTCCCAGACTCAGTGATCGCAATGAAAATTATTATTTTTATTTTTTCACTGATTAATGCTAAATTCATTAAATCAAAGCGAATGAATTAGTTTTAAGTATAAATAATGATCCACTGATTATTCCTTGCTGACCAAACTTTTCCTTTGAAAATGATTCTAGTTAGGGCCAAAGGCAATATTTTATTACATTTATATCTGTTAATGTATTTGGAAGGCTGAATAAAAGCATAATATAGCACCTTCAAAGGCCTCACCCACCAGCATAAGGATATTTGACATAAGGAAGGAGGAATTCACTCCAGCATTTTTGGATTGCAAGAAAACTAATAAACCCACTGAGCAAGGTGTTGCTGCATCTCAGTATGCACATACTTCACATGGAGAAAGTGATTCTTGATGGGACACATGCAAGAAAAAGTCTCTCTGTTTCACTAGCAGCTCTGAGACTAACAAATGCCGTGCCACTTTCCTCTCAATGTCATCCGTCTAAAGAGTCACGTTATCTTCAGGATAAGCCTTCAGGAAAATTCCTGTTGACCCGATTTTTCTCCCCCAAGAAATAAATGCACTAGAGCTTAAGTGTGCCACTTTACTCCACGTCCCACTTTCCTTAAATTCAGCCGACACGGCACACGCCTCGTTCAGCTTGATACAGGTTTGATATTGTCTGTTTCTGTTACAATTAAACAGTAATGTCGCTCCACATCTGAACCGAAAATCTTTTCCTGTAAATGAAGGGAGTTCTGGATCACTAATAAGTAAAACATGAATTCACTATTTTCTGTGAAATACAAAAAGATCTGGAGTCGATTTTCTTTCAGGGAATTCATGAAGTGAATTTTGCTTAATTGCCAAAACCCATTTTGTAAACAAAATTTTAAAAACTTCATCAAGATATGATTTGGGAGTAACTTTTTCATTTTTGGTTTCATTTCTATTTAGTTTAAAAACTGGTGGCATTTAGAAAGTTCTATTGAAACATCAAAATGAATAAGTCTTTGGAGGTAAGATGGCGGCAGAATACGTAGATGCTAAAGAAGGTCGCTCTGCAAACAGGTAGTTTTAGAGGCATCTAACCTGCATTCAATGCAGGTCCAGCAGATTCTAGAACAGTTTCTTCCCCACTGCCATTAGGCTGCTGAACTGTTGAAAAACTCTAAATCAAGTCACAAATCAAGCCTCTGCATCACACTGATGACATCATACCGAATAGAACTAATCTCAAATGTCTTCTACAGCATATTTGCACAATATATGTCTGTTTATTTTTGCACTGCTCTGAATTTACACATCAATGCCTTTTTGCACCAAGTCCCGGATACACTACTCACATTTGATCACTGCTGCACTTTATGAATAGTGATGTTCTTTTTCACCTGCTAAGCTGCTGTTAATTCAGTGTTGGAAAGCTATGTAGATTAAATTTAATTTTGGATACATTCTGTACACAAAATGACAATAAAGTTAGTCTAAGTCTGACACAGAGGGTGGCAGCAGTGATATTGTCAACTAAAATATCATAATTAAATTGATATTTCAATTGATGATATATTAAATCTAAACTGACAAGAAAAAAATCTGTATATTGCAAGAAAAAAGAAATGTTGACCTCAGAAAGTTAGGGAACATACTTGAATATTTTTTTAGTTTATGACTTTAATTTCCAACAACAATTTTGCCAGACCTTGAATTCTGTTATTTTAACTTGAAATTATTAAGTTTTGCTAGAGGCAAAATACAAATTTTAAATTCCTTCTTAAGACATTTTCATTTAGAGCTTTCCTGCCATTAGTGGGTAGATTTGTCATCTACAACTTTTCTTATTTCATTTAAAGTAACAAGCTGAGTTTTGAAGCTCCAACCTTGACAGTTGATCTAAGCAGCAGTGGTGGAAAAAGTACTCTGAAACAGAGTACAAATAAACAAATAAATACTCTGATAAAAGTAAAAGTATCACACTAAAATTAGAACTGAAGTAGAAGTCACAAAGTCCTTGCATTTAAAAATACTTCAGCTATTAAAAGTACTTTCTGTATGAACTTGAATGTTTCTGAACAGCTATTTAGTTTACCTACTATAACTATATATATTTTTTAATAAATCTTTTCAACTGTAATTTTTAACTCCAGTTTAATCATGAACTCAACGGTTTAACATTATTGTAAAGACAGCTTTCGAATTTAGGGCTGTCTGACTTTCAATGAGGTCCAGTATCCTGCAACTTTTATATTTGTCTCTGTTCAAATCACCATAATCAAATTATCTGATCATTAATAGAACTATTAATCCTTAATAGAACATTAATAAAACTTCTTGTATAATTCAGAAATTTAAAAGTTGCTGGACACCAGACCACTAACGACCCTCAATGAAAGTTCTACCACTGATTATTGGTAACTTGAGTTTAAGTCAACTTCAAGCTAAAGAATGAAATAAAAGTATATATTTTTATTACACAGAAAATGCAATGTTATTTCAGATGGCAGCATCTCTTTAGCAGCAATTTGCATTGTTAAAATGAATATGAAAAGAATATTGAGTTTCAAACTCAAAAGCCAGTTACAAAAGCTGGTTTTCCCACATTTCACAACAAAAGCACAAGAATGACTGAATTGTCTCCTGTTAAAAATAAACAAAAACTTCAAAGTATGACAACTGGCAACTCGCTTGATAAAGATTATTTTTGAAACATCATATGAAGCAGAGGAAATGTTTATCTCCAAACAGTAATGTTAATGTGAGAGAAGTTCCATTAAGTAGACACCCTGTCTAGTTTTAAGGCTTAAACACCTTTTGATAAAGCTTATAGTTAGAGTGGCTCAGGTTATCCTGGCTTATCTTTATAGTTATGCTGCTATAGGCTTAGACTGCCGGAGGACATGGGGACCCCTATTTCATCATTCTGCTTCATTCTATCTCTATTCTCCCACTCTGCAGAATCTGTTAGTTCAACCTCAACGTTCTGCTCTCTCTGCTTTTTCTCATAGTAGCTTCATCTGGTCTGTTCCTGTTTGGCTGTGACTCCATCCTGGAGAGAAATATCAGCTGTGCTGCTGCCATCAACACCTTTGTTCATAGATGATGGAGATCGGCCTGTTTTTCAGTGTGAGTTTCTCTGTGACTGGCTGGATGTGCTCTCTTCATCCTCTGACATGGGAGCTGGCTCGGAGCTCGTCTGCCTGGCTGTGTGTTTCCTGGACGGGGCCGCCTTTTACAGCTGCTTTTTGTATCTCTGCTTCCGTCTCCTTGAACCCCAGTCGGCCTCAGCAGATGGCCGCTCACACTGAGCCTGGTTCTGCTGGAGGTTCCTTCCTGTTAAAAGGGAGTTTTTCCTCTCCACTGTCGCTACAAGCATGCTTAGTTTGAGAGATTGCATTTCAGTCAATGAGTCGATACAATCAACTGATTTTCCTTGGAGAGAAAACTTTGAATCAGTTTGACTGGTTGATCTGGTGAACTGTAAAGTGCCTTGAGATGACGTGTGTTTTGAATTGGTGCTATATAAATAAACTAAATTGAAATTGAAACTTCATGAACCAGAATGCTTTGGTGATCAAGTACATAATAATATATGAGGCAGATTGTCTGGTGTCTGACTTTGTAAAGGCAAAGCAAAGTATTGTCATGAATCATGACCTTTTCTACAGCAACACAAACAGATTTTCATTTAGTCATTAGCACAGACAGCTGATGGGCTTGTTCTCTCCTTTAATTATTAAGCAGAGAAGTGTTAGCAGAGATGCATGACTGAATAAGGCAAACAGGATCATCTGCTTCATGTGGAGGCCAATGGCTCCGTTGATGGTATGTTTGCTCATAATGCAACAATGTCTAAACAATTTAATTAAACATGTGGCCTCATGGCCAAGAGTCACAAATAGAGATTTATCTGATTTTAGATCATTTTTTAAATCTCAACTCAACTTTTTGTTGCGTCATGCTTGTAAATGACTTTTTTCCCTCCTTTTTCCTGGACAAGTTTGGTTGTACAGTTAATGAACTGTCATCTTTAATCCTGTTATTTCTTTATTTCAATGGAGGTTATTTATGAAGGCAACTTTTCAAGTAGTAAAAAAATAAATAACATCTGCCTGCTGCGACAAAGAATGTTTTAGTGTAAAAGACAGCCTCCATTCTGTTTGATGATGATGTTTTTTAAAGTGGGAAGGTCAAAATCAATAGATTTAATTGATGAATGTAGGAACATTTTTATAATACAAAGAAGCAGTGAATATTTACAGCGGATTCAAAGGCATGAGCATTTACTGAGTTATCTGTGTTCCTCTGTAGGAAGTTAATGCCATGCTTCTGTGTTTTCGTCTGAGAGAAAGAAAAAGAAGAAGAATCCTTGTTTTCTGACTGAGTGAGTTGCCCATGACCACCTTACGATGGCCGACCGAATTTCAAACATGTTTCATTTTCTCCTGACCTTACGATTCCTGATCGGAAAGCAGCCTTGAGAGGCTGATCGCCCCTCGTCACCAACTGATTGCATAATTCTCGCACAACTGGAGAATCGGCCCTGAAAAGGGCAAAAAAGTTTAACAGTGTAAGCCTGGCTTAAGTCATTTGAATCATAGAAAGGGGTAAAAAAAAATTACTATAATTCCTGAAAACAAGAGACCTTGATCAGGAAAACTACTTTCAACAACATTCTTTGATTGGATCTCAGGCCTAAAGGTAGAATGTTTATCTAATTTGGCTTTTTTTATTTGCATAAATCTCTTCTTGTCCTCATAAATTAGTATTTTGTCAAAGTCCAATAAAAATTGCATCAAAAGAGAAAGTATTTCCATAGCTTAGAATACGTTGTCTGTTAATAGATAGGTTGTAGTGCACCCAATGGAAGACACTATGTTGCGTTGCCATCTTTGGATATGATAAACTAGAGGAGACAGACTTGTTAGCCTTAAGTAGCCTTTAATTGTGTATGGAGACATTTTATTTGGAGGAGTATAACTCAAACAATGCAGGCCATAGATCATTATATTGCTGTTTCTGTTGAAATGTAGGATCATCCATACTCTTTGGGCCAGGGAGACTGAGGAGAAGGTAACTGTTAGACATTTCATATTAGCCAAGCCATGGCTTTAATGCAGATTACTATGGGCTCGTGGTGAAATGTTTTGTTGACATGAGCTCTTGTAGCTTCTCTAATGAACAGAAACTGTTGGTGAGATGGAAGACATTGTTCATTTGAGTGCAGTTGCTGTTATTCTTCATAAAAGTCAGACCAGCATGTGACACAGCTAATAGCTATTCACAGTAGCTTGTTACCGAATAGCTACAGGCCTAGTGGTACGGGGATAGAGCTTGGAATCCTAAGTTCAATCCCCACTTCCACAGACTTGCCCTGAGCAATACCACTTACCCCACACTGCTCCCCTGGTGCCGCACAATGGCAGCCCATCTCATTTCTCCAATCTGAGATTAATAAAATTCAATTATTATTATTATTACAAGAATGGCATGCCACTAATCTATTGGAAATTGTTTTTATATATTTTTTTTTACTATTTTTCAAGGCTTTTTGTTTTACGCTTGTGTAAACAAAATGACAGATAAATCTGTCTCAGTCTAAGTAAACCCAGTATTTCTAAAAGTATGCTTTTAGTAATAGTTTGAATGAAATGAGAAGAAATAAAAAACAGAGCAAAACAACAAACAAAAATGCTCTAGCAACAAGAATTTTTACGGAAGCTGTACATGGCTTCTTTAGGGGGAGAATATGCTCAATAGCAGGTGTAAGCGGCCCCATACCCGCCCTGCAGAGCATAGGGCCAACATACAGGCAACAGGTCCGAGCGTCTAAAGAAACCGCCGATTACAGCGACACAGGGAGGATGACAGGGATGCAATAACCACCTGAGAAGGCCGGAGGAGAGCCCTGGGGCCTGAACCCAGAGGCTTCAGTGCTGAGGCCCAGCGGAGCTGCAGCAGCGAGCATACGGACTCCCCCGGCAGCCAGTGATGAGTAGGGCACATCACAACGAAACAAAGACCCCAAAGGGCCAGGACCCCCATGCCCAGCCCTGTGGCCACAAACAATGAGATGATGCTTAGCTAAGCACAGAACCCCACATATAGAGAACTGTAAATGCACCAGCAGACACAGACATCCCTCACCTGTGGGCAGGGGCGGATCTAGAAAAATATTTATGGGGTGGCGAGAGGGGGGCAGGAATTTTTTAGGGGTGGCAACATATGGCATTTGTTTACACTGAATTTAATCACAGTTATCACAGTTTGGTGAGAATAGTATGTACAGTACTAGTGTTTCATGTGAAACAGTTCATATTAATAATACATTGTACAATGAGATCTCACTTAATAGGAGATAGAATGATAACACTACTTCTAGAGGGGCCTTATGACAGGAAAGGTATTAAGGTAAGACACAGGTACTGAGTCGCAGATGTGTGAGATTGACTGTCAGAGAGGCAGCTTTGCAGCATTTGCACAAGAAGAAACTATAGAAAGAAAAACTAACCCATCAGAGATCTATGGACTGAGCTGTACTACAGTGAGCAGAACTACACAGTAGAAATAAATGGGTCAAGGCACCCAAACAAGGTACTGGACATCCATGTAATGTTTACTCTGAACACACATTTACCCCATTTGTTCCTCAGTAACTTCACATACAGCAGTTAAGGCAACATGAAAGGGACATTTCATGCATGTAAATATGCTGTAGATAGAGCTGTATATGGAGGACCAACTCTGCCATATTTAAAAATAAATACAGAAATAAATAAATGCTCAATAAATAAATAAGCATACAATTAATTGCCACCAAAAATACAATCAACAAATAAATGTAATTAGAAATTATATTATAATGGCAGCCAGAAATGTTAAAAGGGCAGGCAGACAGAAATAGTGGCGAAGAAATAACTAGGGTAAAAAAATACAAAGGAAGAATAAAACAGGCAAAAATATGATAACATGCACATAAGTAAATACTTAAAAATATAAGTAATTAAAAAATGAAGTTGAAGATAATAAGTGACAAAAAAATAAATAAGGTAAATATTAAAAAGGCAAAGAAATAAAGAAGCCAATTAAAAAAGTTATATACCTTTATGACTAGCTGTATAATTTAATTTCTACTTACATTTATTTGTTGTTTGTATTTTTGGTGGCAATTAATTGTATGCTTATTTATTTATTAAGCATTTATTTATTTCTGTATTTATTTTTAAATATGGCAGAGTTGGTAATTATTATCATCAATTAAGTTGATAATTGGTCCTCCATACTGCTGTATCAACAAATCAACAAAAAGGCGGGTTCTGTATGTTACATCAAAATCTCCACAAATCTGAAAAGAAGCAACATAAAAAATACATTTTGCTTGTGAGTAGGTTCATACGGGTCATTTCTGGATAGTTTCATATTATATATACAAAAAAAGAAACAACAACACTGCTTCATATTAAGCAGGATTCACACCAGTATCACATTTTGAACTTTTAACACTTTTGTTTTTTTTAAAAGAAATATCAGATTTTCTCAGGTGCCAAAACAAAACATAGCAGCTCTGTAAAGGCTCACCAGAGACCATAACATAAAGGTTACATGACTATAACAGCTGAATGCGGTGATTTCCATGTTGCTCAGCAAAATGCTTCACAAATTTATTTTGATCCAATGCCTTTGTGCGTTTTGGTTCAATGCAGCTAAACTTGATCGTCTCTTTTCTGTCAGAGTTGACCGCAAATATGTCTTTATGAGCCTGAGACGTCAGGCCTAACTAACATCATAGATAGAGAAATAACGTTCTGCAACCTGATTTTTATCATCTCTAAATCAGCATTGCAGCTATGCTAGCAACATTGTGCTTTCATTATGATTTCATTTCTCTATAGATAGTTAATCAGTTTTTACCTGTTTCATCCTGTGTCTCCTCTCCCTATCACCCCTGGCTGCCTCGCTTTTCGGTTTTCAAAACAATCAGTCTCAGTCGCTCTCGCGTCATCTCGTGCTGCATTCACTGCAGTCCGACATTGGAAATTAGCGGTCGTAATTCTCAAATGATCCATAATTAATAAGCCTCGCCACCCCTACCGCCAACTGGGGTGGCAGCTGGGGTGGCAAGGCTGTCATTTAGGGTGGCATTTGCCACCCTATGCCACCCCAGTAGATCCGCCTATGCCTGTGGGAAGCATTGGATGTGGAGGAGACAGGAACCTGTCTTATAAAACCAAAATGTGAAGAAAAATACATTATTTTGTGGATAGAAATGAATTTTTTTTTTTCAGATTGAGTTTAACATAATGCATTTGTTTTCAAATTCCAGTCAAAGATCACATTCTTCTCACTTCAAATCAAATACAAAAGCTCGCACTTGACTAGACTTGTAAATCTCAATCTAAAAAAAAGCAAAAAAATTAAAACTGCAAATATTATATATAAAAATAAATAAATAAACACAAATGTAAATGCAAAAATTAAAATAAAAATTTGAGTAAACAGCAAACCTGTTACTATGTTGTTTTTCAAGGCTTCATTGATGGATTTTTGGGGTTTGTTTATGAGGATGTTTTCTACTTATAACAATTTAAGAACCAATATTCCTCCTAAGATGTAGTGTTAAATGGGAGTTGCTTTATATGCTTTTTGCAGTTACTTCCTTTCAGTGAGTGGTCAGTACACTGAAAAAAAAATTAATAAAATAAACATCTGGATGCCCCAGAGTTTTATTGGTTATTTGTTTACAGTGCAAAAACATGGAGGTTCAGCAGTAGCAGGGACGATATTTCCAAACACTACCCCTGAATTACATACTACACTTTATTATACAGTGCACCATCTTGTTCATAAGGCTGGTTCACCTAATTTAGAGGTTATGAAAGATAACATTCATACATATTTTGGTTTACCTGGTTTCTTTGGGTATATTTGATGCAGAGGCAAGAAAATGTGTACTAAAGATAAAGTCCACAATTGAGGAAATGTCACCTGTGCTGCATAAGACCTTGTGCCTCTAAACTGTCATGAAAACACCATCTGCCCTGCCAGTACAATAGCCATTAGCTGGCGGAACCACATTCTCGCTGGTCCCCTGCCAGCATCCATTTTGTCAGCCTGAGCACACTCCACGAGGTTTGCTGAGTGCAACAGAGTGCATCAAAAAATAATTAAACACTTTTTCCGGGGTGATGATGCAAGCTGTAATTAATTGCCATTGCAGTCAGTAACGTTCATTAATGTGACTGCCACGGTGATGATGCTTTCTACTGAAACAGTCTCATTCTTTTTCTGCTTTTTTTAAGGGTTTCATATCCATTATCTGATGGTAACAAACTACTTAGAAGAGAACAGAACTACACAGCCCCCTACTAACCTGTGGATTAGTGTACACCGAGCAACGTCTGAAGAGATGTGCCCAAAGCAGCTCTGAATGAAGCCTTTTTTGTCCTTTTATTTCCGAGCGTGGAGGACTTATACTGTCATTGCTGAGCTCTCAGAGAAATGTGACATTTCTCCTGAGACAACTAGATACGATCGCTATGATGGGTTTAGAAAAATCTCAGGTGTCTTTTTACCTTTCATGCTGACAGAATGCCATTTATCAAAGCAGTTGAGAGGGGCGTTAGGAGCAAATGAAACGGCTCTCAATACCGTCCATTTGAGGGAACAAGCACAGAGGGCAAAGTTAACTGCCTAAGCAAGGGCATTCAGTCACAATGGATGTGACATATGACTGGCCTGGGTCATCACCTTTATGTGAGAGGACTAGAAAAAGAGACGGAGCGGGATTTGACATCAGCTTCTGTTGGTGAAATTCAATAGAGATGAAGGACCTCATATGGAACCTGTCACAGCCAATAAGAAAATTCACTCTCTGTTCAAAGAAGAGATGTTAATATTGAGATGTACAGTAGCAGACATTCAAAATGGCCATACCCACGACAGGTGATGGCAGCCCACTTCCTGCAGCTCCCAGCAAAATTCCCTCTAACTTCCAGCCACTGGAGTGACCCCCTCTTGCATATTTTTTTTTTTTTATCTGACTCTACCCTTTCACTGAATTAAAGGGTCTGACCAGGAGATGCAGCTTCTCCTTAGATCTGCAACATGTCTGGAATGCCAAGAAGCACAAGGTGCTCAATACTCAGGGTCTTGGCCAAGGTGAGGACAGCCGAAAAAAGCCTTTGAACAAGACGCACAAGACAAAACGTAAAAATTGGGCCAAGAAATATCTGAAGACTGATTTCTCCAAGGTGTTTTGGTCTGGTTTGGTCGACTCAGATGCCAGCAAGGTGGAGGTGGGGTACTAGTATGGGCTGATACCCACATATGGGCTGATGATGGAGTCAAGATCAACTCCCAGACCTACTGCCAGTTTCTGGAAGACACCTTCTTCAAACAGTGGTACAAGAAAAACATGATATTCATGCAGGACAATGCTCCATCACACGCATCAAAATACACCAAAGCGTGGTCAGAAAAAGTCTAAACGGAGAAAATATAATGATATGGCCACCTTGTTAGCCCGATTTGAACCCCATGAAGAACCTGTGTTCCTTCATGAAATGTGAGATCTACAGGGAGGGAAAACAGTCCACCTGGGAGGCTGTGGTGGCTGCTGCACGCAATGTGGATCGCCAACAGATCAAGACACTGACAGAATCTATGGATGGAAGGATTTTGAGCATCATGGTGAAGAAAGGTGGCTATTTTGGTCACTAATTAGTTTTTCCTTTTGTTTTTGAATGTCGCAAATGTTTATTTCTGAATTTTGAGTTGTTATATTGGTCTAGCTGGTGAAAATGGTGCGATGGGTATATATTTGTTTTTTATTAAGTTGCCTAATAATTCTGCACAGTAATATTTACCTGCACACACAGTCATACTCATAAAATGGCCAAAAAAAAAAAAAAAAACATATCTTCCAAAAATATGAAAATTTGATATTAAGGAGTCTTTCGGGTTGATTGAGAACACAATTGTGGCCCAATAATAAAAATAATCCTCAAAAATACAACTTGCCTAATAATTCTGCACACAGTGTATATAACAGCTATGAGTTCATGCATCGTCTTTGCGCTCTTATATGTTTTATCCTCCTGTAGAATCTTTCTTATTCACATGTGGACTAGTGTAAACGATTGTCACTTTCACTGTGAAAACAACCTGAGATAGGAAACTACCTTTAATTGGCTAATTTCTATTCTATTCTATTCTATTCTATTCTATTCTATTCTATTCTATTCTATTCTATTCTATTCTATTCTGTTCTATTCTATTCTATTCTATTCTATTCTATTCTATTCTATTCTATTCTATTGTTTCCCAGGTCTATTATAATTTCCTTTTCTGTAGCAATAGAAATAACCTGCAGATTTAATTTGCTAATCTTCCAAATGAACCTATTGTGTTTTGAGTTACTTTTAAATTGTTTTGACAGATGAGAGCCAGTATCTGACAGGTCTGGATGACAAACTATCTTATCTCATCATCATCACCATCTAAATGCTGCTGAAACCCTGCTGGTTTCCATCACTGCCTGGACGTTTAGCAGTGACCAGCTGTAGCTGAGGGACGTCTGTCTTTCATCATGACAAATACTCATCAGGGTAATTGTCTGGCTGGTGTGTTGCCGGGGGAACCATTGGGTTGATCTATAACTTCAGCAGCAGCAGGACTCTTTAAACCAAATATTTTATGGATTGTTTTTCTCTTGTTTTTCTGCTCACCAATACCTTCACCTGAAATGCTCCCCTCTCCTTTATTTGTGTTGATCATAGATCTACCTTATTCATCTCTGTAGTTTAATAGAACCTTAAAATTAGCTGCAGGTAAACAATGATTGGAATCCTGTTTTGCCATCAGTCCCAGAAGTTCTGCTTAACCTTTTACAAGGCAAGTTACAGTTTTTGATCACTTGCATGCCCCTTACAAATGGATTCACCCCCCGTCCCTCAGTGAGGTCTAGAAGTACAAGATCTATATCCAGCCACTCAGCAAATATATACTGCTACATGGCAGTACATCTTATTTTGGCCAATTAGACCAATTTGACCAATTAGATGAGCCCTTGAATGATATATTACCTACTGTAAATTAAGTTGAAAAATAAAAGCTAACAAGTAAAAAGGGAAAAAGCTAATTGAAAAGTTAAGAAGTAGAATTAAAAAGTTAATAAGTCTAGTTAATTATATTTAGGTTTATAAACAAAAAAAATGTAAGTGCCAGTATCAGCATTATTGCCTCTAAGGTTATGTTGTACCAAAGAAGATGTGTTTCTTTCACTCTTAGAGCGTTTTTCATGAATTTTTATAGAAGCACTTTTGTTTGATATATTCGTGCAAGTTGGCGTTTCTTATTATTACATTGATGACATTCATTTTTGCCATCAAAATATCCATATTATTTTAATGTTACAAAGATAATAAGGTCTTGTTCTGGATTTCATTAACACTATCGACTTTGATTTTTAAAGTATTTCACTGAGTGCCCAATAAAGAGTTAAACCTTAAACTGCTCAATCTCTAGAACTCCTTCTGATGCTTAATCTCCTTTTTTTCCTACCGTTTTGCCTAAGGTGTTTTTTTCCTCAGAAAATTTGTAGCAGAGTTTGAAACTTTGTAATGACCATAGAGTATGGATAAAATAGTAAATTGGTTAGTTTCTTAAATAGTTATTTAGAATAAAATTAGGTTTGATGTTTCTCTAAATGACAATTTAAATTTTATGTTATCAATTTGGTTGTTGCATTAGATTTCCCTGAGGATTGGCATTTTAATTAAGCTTTTCTGAATATTTTCTCCACTTAAAATAACAAGCAGAAACATTTTGAAACCATAATAGAGACAAAGAAGTCCCACCTGTTTGTTCATCACTCTTTTGTAATGTAATATAACATTTAGCCTGAGATGTTATATTACTTCTTCTCTTTAACAAAGACGGTATGAATCTAGATACTAAAATTAAATGTCAACTCTCTGATGAAGTAGCGAAAACCAGCCTTGAGGGTTTCCTCTTTTTTTGACACACTGAACACAGTTCAATTCAATTCAGTTTATTTATATAACGCTATTTCACATGTCATCTCAAGGGACCTTACAGTTCACTAGATCATCCAGTCAAACTGATTCAAAGTTTTCTATCTAAGGAAATCCAGTTGATTGCATCGACTCATTGACTCGAAGGCAATCCCTCACACTTAGCATGCTTGTAGCGACAGTGGAGAGGAAAAACTCCCTTTGAACAGGAAGAAACCTCCAGCAGAACCAGGCTTAACATTTAATTCAACATGATAAAAAGACATCTAAATGTCCAATGGTTTCATCTCTGATTGTGTTTGACCCTTAACCTGGTGGACATGGGTAGTTCTAGACACAGACCAACAGGGGCCCAATACTCGTGCAGATCTAGTCCTGGCCCCTCAATGGCCCCTGTACCAAAGACATCATTCAAAATTAATTAATTTGTTAGATCTGAGGTTTCCAGGGCTGCAAATGGCTCTTGGATTCATTTCATATATCAAAGGATTAACTTTTGTCCTGTTTATTTATTGTTTTATTATTTTTACTGTGCCACAATTAAAAAGGCAATGATGCTCCCCTTGTCAGGGACTTACTTGCAAGGGGTAACTAAGTGTTGCCAATGTTATGCCAGTTCATTGTTACAGTAGCCATTCAAAACGACCCTACCGGTCAAACGCAAGCTGAATGGCAACTCACTTCCCTGCAGCTAAAATCCCCTCCAACTGCCAGCCAATGGAGTGATCCCCTCAGCATATCTTTTTACCCTGACTCCACTGTTTATCTAATTCACAGGCTCTGACCAGGAGGTGACGCTTCTCTTTAGAATTTAATGTTCTCAAATCATGACAGAAAGAATATTTTAGTACAAAGATTGATTTTTTAAAAAGAATTGTAGGGGACCAGCCAAGGGCCCATCAAGGAAAGTGGGGACATTTGTTAATGGCTTCTACTGTAAAAAGAAAGAGGTCAAAGCTCAGTTCACACAGATGAAAATGAATTGGCTCGCAGTTTACCTTTTCCAAAATGAACTAACTTCACAAACCTATAAATGAACTAATTCAAGTTTATTCAGTGGCAGATATTTCCCAAAATAGATCGGGTGCTTTAACTCCATGTGTCGCTTTAAATTTGAAGTGAACGTGGCTGACGTATAGACGTTTTTTTTCTGTCCCAGTCTTCCTTTGTTAGTTCATCAAGCAAGCACTCTGCGAAACTGGCTTTAGAAATACCAGCAGATGAGTTTGAATGGAGCAGACTAGTACTAGCAGTAGACATGCTTTTCTGTCAGGCTGTTTACACTAATACAGTACCAGCCATTCAAAATGGCCCTTCTCAGTGAAACACCAGCCGAATGGCAGCCCACTTCCCTGCAACTACCATCATAATCCCCTTTAATGTCCAGCTAGTCACCCCCTTCTCCTCCTGGGCGTGCATTTTTTATACTATGACTCCACCCTTTCAGTGAATTACAGGGTCTGACCAGGAGGTAGCGCTTCTCTTTAGATCTTAATGTCCACAAATTATAACAGAAAGAATATTTTATTACAAAGATTGATTTTTAAAAAGGAATTGTAGAGGAGCAGCCAAGGGCCCGTCAAGGAAAGTAGGAAAATATTGAATGGCTACTACTGTAAGTGCTGTAAAACCTGAACATCCAATGAAAAGTGTTGTTATCAATTGAATGCCAATGTGAGCACTCTCACTCATCTTCACTACTTCCAAACTGATACAAAACTGGGAGTTGGTGGTAAACAAACCATGGCTAAATGCTAGTGTTAAGAATGCTACATAAATATAAATTAATAAATATACTTGTTTGTGCCCTTTCAGAAGAAACAAGCCCAGGAGAAGGGGTTTGAATGAGCTTTATTTATTTTAGCCTATAGAAATGATTAAATGTGAATTTTAAGGCAATCTCAGAAGGATTCCACACCAGGTCATGATTCCTTTAACTTTGTGACCCAAAATATGAAAGAATAAGAAAACAAACAGAAAAAAACAAACAAATAGAAGCACGACCTGTTTGAAAAGGTAGCAGCATACCAGGCCACCATTATCAGCATACCTCACACAATCAGACATGAGTTTGTACGACCTCTGGCAATCCTTACAAATTCATCAGCAGAAGGTGATCATGTGGGTCATCATCATTATCATGAGGAAAAGGTATGTGTGCCCTAGAAAAAGAAAAAAAAAGTTTTTTAGGTTTAAAAAAGGACAGAAGAACAGAGCATGAAAAATTCATAGACTACTTTAGATGTGTTCTGCAATCCCAAACCGATTATGTCCCGGTCTGATTAGTATTTTCAGGTTGCGACAAGATCAAACAAAGTCAAGCAGTCCTATACCATTGGCTACACTCCCTCACTCAGGTTTCTCAGCTTCCCGCTGCAAAGATTTTAATAATTAGACAAATTTGTGTGTGTTTGATGATCATCTCAAATACTGATAATGTTATCTGATATACCATGATTTGCTGCTCTGGCACTGAAGTTTGTTTTTGTAGTTAAAAAATGTTCAGAAAAGCATCTAACAGCTAAAGCCCCTGTCACACCTTGACGATTTAGACAAGCGTATACCTCATGAGTTACTTATGCGTAACTTATCAAGAACTTATCTCCAGTCAGTAAGGAATAATCAAAGGATCATTATTTATACCTAAAACTAATACGTTCACTGTGATTTAATGAATTTAGCATTTATCAGTGAAATAAATAAAACAATAATTTTGGCTGCGATCACTGAGTCTGGGAGCGGCCATTTTTGCCCACATATAGTAACTCCTCCCTCCTGCCATCTTCCAGCAGTGACGTCACGGTGCGGTAAGCCTAGCGCCATTCTCCCCGCTTTACAAGCTAAATCAATGGGAACTACTAGACACATCTGCAATCAACAACAATTATTGAAGATTTCCAGAGGACTTCACCATTGAAATTCACCAGAGCTATGGTGAAACTAACAATGCCCACGTGCATGGCAGCTGGATGATGGAATACATCGGGTAAAAGTGAAAAACAAAGAGTTATTCCACCTTTCTGATTTCTGATCCTCCACGGACGGGTTGGTTGTTGGATTGTCAACTTGAAGAGGGAGGATTTGCCATCGAACTTCCGGCCAGAGAAAAAACCCGTAATATGTAGCCAATGTTTGGAAGAAGAATGTTTTCAAGATGACTTGGATAATAACGCGTTGTGACAAACACCAGATACAGCACTGGGACTTGATCAACAGCCGATACCGCACCGTGACGTCACAAACCAGTAGGTGGCAGTAGTGTTCTTTGACTAATATGGATGTGTCCAATAAAGCAAACTCAAATGAAAATTAATCTTAATTAAAAACACTTATCATTTATTGAACAGTATGTAATAATCTCGTATTTAAAGTACTTTTAGAAGTTTGAATTATGAATATGAACAGACTTCTTTTTCAACCCTAATTATGTACAATACTTCCAAACACCTCCCATACACACTGCCGTTTGACATCCATTGTTTTCTGTAATGGTGCAGCACAGTAAGTGATTCATGGTTACATAGTTTTAAAGGTGTAACTATTTAATTTAACTTATGTCCCCTCAGTTCTGCCTATTTTGAGGACCTTTCAGAATGAGCTGATTTAGGGCTCTGTCACAAGTAATTCAATTCAGTTCAGTTTATTTATATAGCTATTCTTTACTTTAGTAAGCAAATCTGAAAAATGTACTCTTTGTTGTTTGTTTAAAATCTCAAATTACTTTTGCTGATCGGAAATAGTTCAACCTGCTGTTGTATTTTTTATTCTAATCTATAATGAAGTAGAAGTTAGTTTGCCTTTTTAAAGATTTTCATGTTATTCTTTTTGCAGAAAATATATTTTATCAAATCAGTTATTTAAGAGAAGACAACAGTTCTATGCTGTAAATTTGCATTTAATAATAATTTGCCTTATAGTAATAAATTAACTTTTCTTGTGACTCCAGTAGCTTCGGTCAGACAAACCGCAGGCAGTAAGCGTTCTCAGTTTGCTCCATGCAGCTGACCTCCTGCAAATACCTGGGTTCGATATGTAAAGTTAAAGCCTTCCTCCCCAATTCGTGATCTTATCAGCTGTGATTGACTCAAACACAGCCTGCAGATGAGATGGTGGGGGGGAACCTGTAAGCCTTTTCACTGGCAATAATGCAAAGCTAGTCACACATCAGTGAAAACATCTCATCAAACATTTATGCTATCAGCTCCGCAGCAAATCCATTTGAAAGCGTTGAGCCCTGGGTATAATTACAACCCATGATGATAAATAATCTCCACGGTAAAGTTAGAGGGACGCAGTCAGGTATTATGTTTCTCCTAGCCAGCGCAAGCGACGAGGTAATTAATAGCAGCATGAAAATCATGACACAATTTCACATCTAATCGTAATTACCTGCCTCACCATGGTGAGTTCAGCAAGCCACCGCTACTGATGTTGGTCTCTTGCTGTAAAAACCCTAAATCTTCAGCTCTGTGTGAGTTCAATGAAATAATATGAAGCAATGTTTAAAAAAAAGGGAAGGCTTCCTGAAAGTTACCCCACAGAGAGACTTGGCTGAGGGACATACTGACACCAAGTTTCTGTTATGGTAGAAACTCACGTACAGAGTGCTGTAACATCATCTGTCATTATTTTTAGATCAGAAAGGAAATATCTACTCAAAATTGATCTTAGCACGAAGGCATTAGTGGGCTTTTGTGAAGGACAAATTGAGAAAAGATGAAATATTCCTTTAAGATTAGGAAGTAGGTCTCTTGCTCAAGTGGGAGGCGAGGTGCGGCACTGTTTGTGCTTTTCTGTCACAGTTTTCATTTTCATATCATTTCTTTTCCTTTGTGTTGTGTCAAATCAAAGAAATCCTTTGTCAAAACAGAACACTTTTTAAAATGATGATTTAATTCTTACAGGGAAAAAAAGTCATCCAATTGTCCTCCGTACTAAAGCAAGAATACCAAATGTCTACCACGTTTGTTGGAAAGCTGAGTTAAATGTCATAAGCAACATCCTGCCCTTACTACAGTGCAATCTTAAGAATCATGTCAGACAATTTAAAGAGACAGTCTATGTCCGAGATGTTTGCAAAGCATTCTGGGCTATATCTGCTCATCAAGTAACCCTGGTTACACATCACTTTTCAAGATTTGTTGTGGGAAAATTTGAGTCCACTACTTTTTCATCTACTAGAAATTTGAAAAATCAATAAGAAAATCGCCTAAACCTATATATTTGTTATCAGACTCCTCTCCTGTGGAACCAACCAGTTTTAGTCCGTGACACTGCATGAAAAGTGAGATTTTCGTCCCCGTAAACCCCCGTAAACTCCCGCAGATCTGCCTGATTTTCGTCAGTTTCCGACAATTTGCAACCCGTGCTTGTCCGCGTTTGTCGTGCCACAAATTGTCGGAAACGTACCGTGACGTATGTGGAGAGCGATCAGCTGTACTAATGGCCCTAATTAGCATATGAATGCAGCAAACCCGCACGGCTGGCCAGGTCTGGCTTGAATAACCCACTCAGTATTAGCTGAAACCACTATTCTCAAACAAGTGAAATCGCTCGTGATTGGCAGCAAAACCACACGTGGCCACGCCAGGCTTTAATTTTCTAACCGAGTATTGGACGGAACCACTTCTTTTTAAACAAGTAAAGTCGCTCGTGATTGGTTGGCATATATATATATTTACATATATATATTTATTCATATATATATTTATTCATTCATATATATATATATATTCATATATTTATTCATTTATATGCTGTGTATTTATGTTATCCTACACTACTACACAATTATTATGCTACCATCAAGGACATGAATGAATTTATACAGGAAATGAACATTTGCCGGGAAGCTTTTTATGCAAAGAAAGAGCTTTATTAAAACACACACAACTATATACAACGCGTATCCAAATACATGCGTATCTAAAAATTAAAACTCCGTGAACGGTCCGTTTGCTTCCTCGGGGTTGGAGGTAACTGGCAGCATTCCCTCCGAGGCAGGTCCAATGTGCAGACGCCTACTGTGCGTGGCCCTGTACTTCGGCATCGCTTCTAACCGGGACTGCAGCTTAACACAGAGTTCAGTGAGATCCGGCCTACGAAATGGCGGCGACCGTACAATCCATCCAGAGACACCGTCGACGACGGCGGACTTCCAGAGTTCCACTTCCTCATCTGCCAGCACACTCTGCCTCGCCTTCAGCAGCTGAAAAAAAAAAAACAATGAATCAGCGCACTGCATACGGACACAACACATCTATCAATGCACCTGAAAAATAGTCACCAAATAAAGTCTTACCATCTTTCTTCTGTCCCGACTCCGAGCAGATAGCCTGGCAGCCTCCGCACGCAGCGTGCTGGCTAGCAGCGTGTATCTGAAGCTCCTGCATACCGTCTCATAATACGTCTTACAGGCAGCTGGAAAACAAATGAGAGAGGTATGAATAAAAAAAAAAAAAAAAAAATCAAACGCAAGTCACAGTAACAAGGAAGGAGAAAACATTAAAACAAGTCACTTACACACAATGTCGTCTTTATCAACATCGTGCAAATCCGAGCAAATAGGAGGTCACCGCCTCATTGTGAGGCGACTGTAGTCTGTGAGAAAAAAAAAAAAGTACAGCTATGGTCGGTATCCATGTCCTTTTACCGCAGAATGAAAGCATATTCTTTAAACCTTACCCCTGGTCCGGTTCATAGCGCCTGCAATTAGTCTCCGAGTTGTTAAGACGGCGTACTGATTCCTGTGAATCACAAAAAATACACTTTAATAAAGCTTTAGGCTAGGCTGCTTTTAGCTTACCTAGCTAGGCTAGGTTGTCTTTAGCTTGCCTAGCTAAGCTAGGCTGCTTTTAGCATAGCTACCAGTAATCGAACTTATATTTACCGCTAGCGTGGCGTTGTGCACCCGTCTTCTCTTCCTCGAGTTCGTATATCCCGCAAAGTTGCTCGACTGCCGAGCCGCCATCTTGTCCTCTATGGACTACAACCTGGAGTGCATCGAATTCTCCAGCGCTCATTCATGTCGGCAGTCGTTGGGCAAGCTGACGAGACAGTCCGCTGATAGCAATCAGCAGTTTCACTGCAAAAAATATAAATCTCAATAAGTTATTTTTTCTTAAAATAAGTGTGTTTTTTCTTGATTTGAGGAGGTAAGTAAGACACTTTGCCAATGGAACAAGACAATTTCCTTTTAAAATAAGAAAAAACTATTTTATCGTCTTATTTCAAGTAAATATTATCTAACTATCTTATTTTAAGAGTGAAAATACTCATTCCATTGGCAAATCATCTTATTTACCTGCTCAAATTAAGGCTAAATATACTTAATTTAAGCCATTTTTTACTTATTTCTGGATTGTTTTTGCAGTGTTCTTCTCGTCAGTCTGCGGGCTGGCCGAAAGTTGTGGACTAAGAGCAGTTGGAGGCGAGTTGAACGCGAGACGTTGTGCAGCCATTGTTCACGTAACAACAAAATACAAACACGGTAAATGGAGATGAAGTTCTTCTGAGTATATTAACACAAACATGTCTGCTAATATGCTGGTCTCGCGAGTAGTCGTAGTGCACAAAAGCTCACACGTGATTGGACGATGGGGCCGAAGGCTCATCAGGCTCCTCCAATCACATACGACGTCATTGTTATACGGAAGGACTCGCGAGAAGAGCTCGCGTCGCTCCATTCTGGAAGGTGGCGGTAATGCACCTATAAATTGTTTGCAATTGCAATTGTTTGTCTCCATAAGATTGAATTTGAGCAGGTGGACATTAGAGATAATAAATGCAACAACAAGTTTTTGAATCAATATTCTATAAATAATATGTACCCAGGAAGAACAAAAAGCACAGCTCTCTTACAAAATTTTAAGAAATCTATGATAGTCAAAATTAGGACAAATTATTTGAAATTCCCAATTCCTCCTAAATATAAAGAATTACAATTTAAAATAATAAATAACATATATCCTTCAAATGAGTTTTTAAGAGAGAGATTTAAGTTTAATGTTGAGAATTGTGGCTTTTGTACAACTCAATTGGAAACAACTAAACATCTTTTTTATGAATGTAAAGAAGTATTAAACTTATGGGATCAACTTCGAACCTTTCTGTCTTCTAAAACAATAAATGTAGATTTTATTTCCTGGCAAAACATTCAATTCGGTTTATCCATTAAAGAAAAAAAAATTGGAATTTTTAATCAATATTCTAATAATTGTAACAAAGTATTATATCCATAAATGTCGCTATGCAAAATGCTCCCTCTCAATCTCTGCTCTCAAAAATGAACTTTCCCTTTTCAAAAGATGTCTGAGAAAGATGCAGAATTTAAATGCAATTAAATTGTTTGAGTTAATTGAAGAATTTCAGTTGGTAGTCCCCACTGATTAATTTACTTTAACTACTATTATTATTTTATTTATTTTTATTTATTTTATTTTATTTTATACTTTGTTCCAGCCTGTGCATTTAATTTTATTTTTCAAAAGCAGGAGTTGTGATATTTCTTCTTGTATTGAAATATTTGTTATTGACTTGTTATTTGAGATTGTTATTGTTTTCTTATATATTCAATAACAAAAAAAAAAAAAAAAGTGGAAATCTAAAAAAAAAATTAACCATTACAGCCAACTGATTCTGATTAAAACTAATTTTTGAAGTAAATTATTTTGTGTATTTTTTTTACATAACATTTGCATACACAGTAATCTAGCGTACTTTAATTAAATAAATCAATTCAAGCTAAAATGTAAGAGTCTATAATTAGGCTATACTGAGCCTGATCTATTTCTACCATCTATTTGGGGGATATTTATTGCCACACTTTGGGCCACTTAAAACCAATTTAGCATGCCGACCTATGTCCTTATGACCACAGTGTACCAATCTTCTGATGGCTACTTCCAACAGGATAATGCGCCATGTTATAAAGTGAATCATCTCAGAATCATTTCTTGAAACTTTTCCACTTAAGTAATTGTGAATTGAGCATATTGACAGACAACATTTTATTTTTTATCTTAAATGCAAATTTAAAAAAAAATAATTACAGCTCTAAATGTATTGCTCTGTCAGCTAAAGATCTGTTTTGGTCTCTATACTTTAATTAAATAAATCAATTCAAGCTAAAATTTGAGAGGCTATACTAAGCCTGATCTCTTTGTATCAGAGATTTTCTTCCTCAGAAAGATGTCACTTGGGGTAAAACCCCCCCTGCAACCCTGGTTTGCATTTGTATAGCTCACAGCATGTTCATTTACATGTTAAAGCCTCCCCTAGAATTCCATGGGGGGGAGGCATGGGGGGAACACTGCCTAAGAAATTCCACGTCAATTTCTGACAATTTACGGGAGTTTTCGGCGAAGGTTGCAAATTGCCGTAAACTGCCGCTAACCTGAAGTTCCACGACAATCTACAGTGCCGCATATTGACGAAAATCCCACTTTTCATGCAGTGTGAGGCAGACACCCTGTCTAATTTTAAGGCTAGGCTTAAAACTTTCCGTTTTGATAAAGCTGATATTTAGAGCCTAAACATTTAGAGTATGTTTGGCTCAACCTGCTGCTGTGAAGCAGGATTTTCTAGCATCAACAGAATCAAAAATAAATATTGATCCAGGCTCATGAATGAGCACCTTGATATGTGCTTTAGAATGGCTTTGTCTCCATTCAAACCTAGCAGCATAAAGCCCACTGCTCTCATTACGCCAGAAACAAATAACAGTTCAGGTGTTTTAATATTTGAATCAGGAAATGGTCTATATACCAAACTGCAAGATTGCTGTACTCTACTTCAAAAAAAAAAAAAAAAAAACGCTTTAGACTTTAAAATGGAAAAACTTTTTATATATATATATATATATATATATATATATATATATATATATATATATATATATATATATATATATATATATATATATATATATATATATATATATATATATATATTTTTTTTTTTTTTTATTCAGTGTATAATATCAATGCATAAACACCTGATTTATTTCAGTGTTAAATTCTGTTTAAAGTAACAGATTATAATTAAAAATGTCTCTGGACATTTATTGGTTTATAATTTTCTTTATTTGGACCCCACTGATTTTTAACTGGTTACCCCAGTGCTATTGGCTTAGACTGCTGGACCCCTTTAAATCATTCTGCTTAATTCTATCTCTATTCTCCCACTCTGCAGAATCTGTTCTGCTCAATCTCTAACACTATGCTCTATCTAGTTTTTCTCATAGTAACTTCATCTCATCTGTTCCTGTTTGGTAGTGACTCATTCCTGGAGAGAAATGTCAGCTCTGTTACGGCCATCAACATCTTTGTTTATGGATGTTGGAGATCGGCCGGTTTTTCAGAGCATTCCTGTTTCTCTGACTGTTTCTGGTTGGATGTGCTCTCTGGAGCTCGTCTGCCTGGTTGTGTGTTTCTTGGAGGGGGCCGTCTGTAGTGGGGCCGTGCAGAGACCACTAAAGGGGCAGGTGCTCAAAAAAAAAAGGGCACATCTTATCGCATTGTCACATAGCTTTCAGAGTTTAATGAACAATGATAAATTACAAAATTGTGAGACATACAATCAAAGCTAAGGGAAATCTCTACATAGAACATAGAACTATGCATATGTAAAATATTTTATTAGTAATTTCTTTCTGCAGGTCTATTTTGTTATAGGAAAGTATTACAATATTCAAACCTGCAATTTAGCCAAAGATGTAAATCAGAGCTGGACCACCAGACATATTTTGTCTTTACAGAATTAAACTGTTAAAAATGCATACAAGGGCACAATGCAACCTTTTAGTGTACTGTAATCTATAAAAAAGAATGTCTGCCTGGTTTGCTGTACTGACAGTGGAGATTGAGACGGTCCATTCAGAAAAGCTGAGCTGCTGCATCAAACTTTAACTAGAACTGCAGAAAAAAAGAACAAAAGAAACTTTTATTAATGCATGTCACCATGAAAAAAAAGCCTACTCTGTTTGTGTCTTAGTGTATTTTGTAAGTACCTATATACATTTTCTTCAATCTTTCCTCTTCGTTTTTTCTTGTCAGTTTCTCTTTTCTTTTTTTGCTCATTGTCTCATCTTTTCTGTGTTGAGTGAAGGTCAATGTCTTATTTATTTCAGTCTCTTGCCTTTCTTTTCCCCCCAAACTAAATCCAAGATTATGATCCAAAAACTTATTTTCCGTCATGGTGATTTAACTGTTTAAAAACAAATTTCCAACTTTTAAGCATTTTTGCTATTTTTGTTCTCTTTTGTCCACAGCAGCAGTTTTCTGTTAGCCATGTCTTTAAAAATGTTAATAACCTCACTGTGAATGATTGGCACATCCTTCTCGATTGCCAACAAAAGAAGGTCGACAACCGATCCTCCTTGCATAAGCTGCGCAGTTTTGTTTTCACCAGCTTCATACATTATATCTATCATATATCTATCATGGTAGTTCTGGATGAGTTCTCCTTCAAGATACATTTACCTAACGCTAGAATAAATGCAATGTACATCATGCAGCAAAGGAAATTAGAAAATCAGACATATATCCATTATGGAGATAATAGGTTTTTGACGGGCGATGTGCCCCTATTGCATAAGTAATACTGAAGAATGTCCTACTATCATTAACGACACAGGGAAGCTTTTTAGTTATCTTGCTTTGCTAGCAAAGTCATTAGCTAGCAGCTAGCTCATAGCACAAGAACAACAGCCTAATGTCTGTATGATAAAAATACTGAATCGATAGATAAGAACAGCTTTTCCTCACCTGGCTGTCTCCTCCCGCTCAGTAGTTCTTCAGAGAAAGGCGCGCCGCGTCCTATACTTTCCTCCGTTTAAACTGCTACTCTTTGCTAAAGTAGAGAAATTATACAACGTTCAAAGTTTTCCGTTGTCTGACAAGTAGCAAGCCTACTCCAGTATTTTCACCAAAAATTATGTTTTTTAATTCACAAAAAAACTGTTCTGTAATCATTACAGAACAGTTTTTTGTGAATTAAAAAACATAATTTTCAATGTAAAAGACTAAAAGCACAGAGTAAACAGTGTTTTAGATCAAACAATACTGCATCATCCATGGGGCTCATTTGGTTTCACTTACATCTCTATTCAGGTTGACATTGGAGAGGCGGTGCAGACTGAAGACATAGCCATCCGTCCGATCATGGTTGATCTTACTTAGGGCCAAATGAGCAGCGGCCACAGTGTAATGTGGAATGTTCGCTACCTTTAGCTCCGCAGTTAGCCGCCTTATCTGACTGTGCGAGAGGCAAGTGCGTCGTCACTGGCAAAAGGTCAAAGGAAACAATGTGACCGGAGGGCTTATTGTATTGTTTTTCTTGCCAAAAAAAAAAAAGATAATAATAATAATTTCAGTACATGTGTCAAATAAAAAAAAAAAAAAAGGGACCAAAAGGGCACATTGGGATCATGGAGCAAAAGGGGCAGGTGCTCAAGCCCCCTTAGCCCCCCCCCTCTGCACGTGCCTGGTCTGTAGAGTTGGTTTAAAGTTGCCTTTTGTATCTCTGCTTCTGTCTCCTTGAGCCCAAGTCGGCCTCGGCGGACGGCCTCTCACAATGAGTTCTGCTGGAGGTTTCTTCCTGTTCAAAGGGAGTTTTTCCTCTCTACTGTCACTACAAGCATGCTTAGTGTGAGGGATAGCCATCCAGTCAATGAGTCGATGCAATCAACTGGTTTTCCTTAGATATAAAACTTTGAATCAATTTGACTGTATGATCTGGTTGAACTGTAAAGTGCTTTGAGATGACATGTGTTGTGAATTGCTGCTATATAGATAAAACTGAATTGAATATAGTCTTCGGTATAGGGGTAGAGTGGATGTTCGGACACAATCTTAAAGCTCTCATAATAAATCAGATCAAGCTCCTAGATGTAAAAAAATCAATAACAAACAATTACAAATAAAGTCAATTTCAGTCTAAAAAACGGGTTGCATAGCCATGTCGTTATCCGCAAAACAAGTGGTGAACCTTGCAAAGAGTCCGGCTACCAAAATCCTTTCAAGCGCTCAACCACAACTCATCTAGGATGCCATAAAGAATCAAGAACAACATGTAAAGCAATGCAAACATACTAAATAAGGATAATGTCATTATCTAAAACCTTTTTTTAATTGGTTTTGTGTTTGGCCATTCATCATTCCCCAATTATCATGATGATTCAAATGGACAAAGACTTAACCCATACACAACCAAATACTCTAACAACCCAGAAGAACAAAAGCTGGGTCTTATTTATATCAGACTTGAAATGTACTTAGAAAGGTTGTCCTCCATGTAGCTTAGAGCTTTAGCTTTTCAGGATGTGCTGGCCTAGTGGTTAGAGCAGTGCGCTTGTGCACTGAGAAGGTTGAAAGTACCCGGTACAATCCCCACAGCCTGCACTCTGGGTTCCTGAGCAAGACCCTTTAACTCACACTGCTTCCCGGGCGCCACACAATGCCGCCCCACTGCTCCTCAAGGGGATGGGTTAAATGCAGAGAGTGAATTTTCCCATTGTGGTTCAATAAAGGGATTTACAATTACAGATTGCTGTAGTGAGATCAGACAGAACTGGCAAAGACTCCTGGATAGGTGTCAAAATATATTCAAAAAAACTGAGCAAATGTCTCTATGGGTTTTTATTGTATTGTTTTTATAGACCTCCCATTTAACACACCTTTGGGTGACTTTGAAAACCTTGAAGCCAAATAATATCAGTCTTGTGTTTTTTTCATTAATTTGATCTTAGTTTTTGTCTTCAGACAAGGCACATCTGGTTCCAGCTTGTTAATCTAACGACCCAGTCAGCCTTTATAGAATTCATTTTGAACTGTTATTTTATATCCCTGAGGACCAAACCCAACAGGTTGAGATATCTGGGGTAGACCCTAGAAAAATGCCCTGTTCATCATGGAGGCCCACAGGACAAACAATTATGGATGTATATACAAGCCTTTATATTTGATTTAGAGCCACCAAATGGCAAAACACAGCTAGGAAAAAAAATAATCTATTGAGAAAAGCTTACAAACTTTAGATGCAACCAAACATATATATTTTTTTTTATTCCTTAAGGGCTACAAGGCAAACCGCCATCTCATCAAGCTGCAACAACCCTACGGTTAAATTTTAATATCAAACTGAAATCCATTAGGAGGCCAGAGAAAGGAGGCAAGTGCAGAATTGATGTGTTTGTCATTTGGTTTGGTAATGAGTCTTGCTGCAATAACTGGAAATGGAGGAGAAAGCTATGACTGATAAATGCACCACAAATTTTAAACTATCATGAAAGTTATGTAAGAGTGACCCAACAGTAAACTAAAATGTAATGGTATGTTATGCAAATGCTGTGTCTGCACTGATAGAGATTTAAGGCCAGTGGTGTGCTGAACACATCGGGTTGACTCAGGGGACTTGGCCTTGTCTCTTTCTTCTTTCTCCTCTTTCATTTCTCTTGCAGGTTCTGGCTGTGTGTCGGAGCAAGTCCAGAGTTTAGACACCACTCCTTGTGTTTGGACCTTTCAGGGTTTTTTTTTTTTCCCTTTTAAAGTGTTGCATGGGTTTGGTTTGTTTTGATGCAATGTCTGGAATATTTCAAAAGTTAGCTTGTATGTTGTAAGATAAGCGAAAGAAATATAATCCTGTTGTACATATTCCACAAAAATGTTTAACATCCTGTTCACCCTTCATACTTGCATAACTTGATGCATAACATCATGAATTCTATACAACACAAGGCTGGATGTGTTACTGTACATGTGGGGCTTAACATCATTCACTTTTTTTTGTCCATTCATCTGGATGCTTTAAAATTCAGATTTGGAATTCAAAATCCTCCTTCTCACATATAAAATCTCCACAGAAGCAAGCTCTAGATTATATAAGAAATCTGATTGTTCCTTATGTTCCTAACAGAGCACTTTGTTTTCAATCGGCAGGTTTACTAGTGGTTCCTAGAATTTCTAAAAGTAGAATGGGAGGCAGACACCCTGCCTGCTTTTAATGGAAGGCTTAATACGTTCCCTTTTGATAAAGCTTATAGTTAGAGTGGCTCAGGTTACCCAGAGCTATTTCTATATTAATGCTGCTATAGGCTTAGACTGCTGGAGGACATAGGGAACACTTTTCCTCACTCTACAACATTCTGCTCCAATGCTTCAAATCTGTAGAATACTGTATGTTAGTTAAACCCCTAATTATATTTCTCCCTTTTTTTCTAGTAGCTTCATCTAATCTGGTTCTCTTCGGCCATGATCATATCCTGGAGGGGGCGGGGCATGAGCTGAGCTGCCATCAACACCTTCAGTTATAGATGATAGAGTTGGATCTGGTTTTAGTGCTTAGACCTGTTCCTCTCCCATACATAGCTTTGGGCTCAGCTTTTACTGTGACTAACTGTATGTGTTCTCTTTGGTCCCTTTGACATTATGTCTTGTATGTCTGATTCTATCTCCTTGAACCCCAGTCAACCTTAGCAAAAGGCTGCTCACACCAAGCCTGGTTCTCATTCTGCTGGACTATATTTTTATTTTTTTCAAGTTAAAAGGCAGTTTTTTTTCGCTCCACTGTCAATTCATTGATCCTCAGTGTGAGGAATTGCTGTTTTTTCAGTCCTTTAGTAAATTATAACCAAAAAGTTTATTATGTGTTTTTTTAATAGAGCAACACATGCTTTATCTTTTAAATAAGGTGATTAGTTGCACAAATATTTAATTTGTATGTGGGTTACTATTTTTGTTTTAGTTTTTATTTATTTAGGTAATCTGAAAAAAATAAGGTAAAGAAAGGGAGAAGACATGAAACAAAGTCATGACTTTTTATTTTGTTTTATGGCTACTTTAAAGGGGTCAGAGAATGATTCTATAGGGTATTTGTTGATGGTCCTTAAGGTCTCTGAATAAGGTGTGTAACATTGCTTGGGCTAGAAATTGCATATTTGCTGTTCTATGAGCCCTAATGGAAGCCTGGTTAAAAACCATAGAATTAAAACAACAGGTTTTCTTCCTTTTATGGTACGATCATGAATATTTAAATGAGCTGTGCGCTGATTGGTTGGTTTACAACGAGCGAAGCTGCTGAGCAAAGCAACATCATAGCAACAAGCACTCACTCACTGAAACATCAAATTGTTTATATGGTAGGGTGACCAGACATCCTCTTTTTTCGCGGACATGTCCTACTTTTCATACCTAAAAAAAGTGTCCAGGGGGAATTTTTAAATCGTACAGGATTTTGGTCGACTACAGTGCAGCATGTAGCCGAAACACACCCGGCACTCAACCGAGCCTTGAGCTCCGGGGCTGGTCCGAGAACACCAGCGGACGGGGGCAGGGAGCCAGCAGGGGACGGAGCGACAGAACCCGACTCGTGATGGTAGCCTGGACACGGACCCATGTTTCCCCCCGCCTGCCCTACTACTGGCCCCCAGCCCGCCTCTTCTGGCTGAGGATGGGCAGATTATGGCTCTCTGCTGAAGATAGTCCAGTCAGCTGCCCAGCAGTCAACACTTCATACCCAGCCCCCGTGGTGTGACGAAGTACAGGCCAGAACCAAATAAGGCAACATCCACGAGTTGACATCAGCGCAGGGCTTCGTTTGGATTCATCTGTTATATGGTGGAAGTTAAGAATTTTGTGATTTGCTGAGAAATTAAGTGTCGATGGGTTTTGAACTTCTCTGTGCATCTATTTCACCCACTGAACTATCGTTACTATGACGATGTAAACTCAGTTCTGCATTCTATGACCCCTTTAAGCACTGTGAGCGCACCCATGCCGTGAGCTATGTCTTCCGCCAAGGTCTGAAATGTTAGATAATCAATAAATCTCTCTACAGTAGCAGTCGTTCAAAATGGCCCTTCCCAGTCAAACACCAGCCGTATGGCAGCCAACTTCCCTCCAACTTCCAATCGTTCGAGTGACCCCCCCACTTGCATATTTTTTTACTCTGACTACACCCTTTCACTAAATTACAGGGTCTGACCAGGAGATGGCGCTTCTCTTTAGATCTTAATGTCCACCAATCACAGAAAGAATATTTTAGTAGAAAGATGGATGTTTAAAAAGGAATTGAAGGGGACCAGCCAAGGGCAAGCTAAGGACCCATTAAGGAAAGTGCTGTTATTTTGAATGACTACTACTGCAATTGCCACTTAGAATGGGAGTTTTTCCAGGCTGAGTTGAGCTTAAAGTGAAGAGAAAAGGATCGGTTAAATTCAATTTGAAAAGATTCATTCATAAAACTGAGATTTAAAAAAATAAATAATTTTAAATATATAATCTCTTAAAAAAATACAATGTGAAGAACTACAATATGAAAAACATTCCTAAAAAACAAAAAATATAAATTGAAAGAAAACTCCAACTGTCATGATGGGTTCTCAAATGGAGACCCAGTTATGCAGAACACCACAAGGCGGACACGAGGATAAAAGTTCAACAGTTTATTAAGCACAACACAATATGAACTGGGATCTGGTTCGGGCCTGGGTCCTGGTTTCACTGGAGTCTGCGTGAGAGACAGAGCTGTTATGAACTGCTGGCAGGGCTTGGTTTTCAAGTGAGCTCAGATAGTACCTTGAGGGTTCTTGAGTAATTCTCCTTGGGGGAGTTTCTGTTGGTTCTGGAGAAGAGTTTATCAGCAGAGTCCGTAGCTGCTTCAGCGTCTCACGTCTAGCTTGGGCAGACCTTAGTTTGGTTCTTCCAGCTCTAGTCCTGAGCTGCTTGGGATTTCTCAGAGAGTCTTCAGGGTTTGGCTCAGAGGGTCGGCTCGGCAGGTTAGCTCTCCAAGAGCTTTCACAGAAGAGACTCGGGTTTCCTGGGAACACAGAGAGAGAAGTTAGAATCCTATCTGGATTCAAGGTCATGGAGATTCACAAGGAGCAAGGCTTTAGCGCTGACCAACTGGAACAACACTGCAGCGTTGAGGTAAGGTCTGAAGGCAGCTTATGTAGTGGATCCTCTGATGGTCTTGATGAGCTGCACCTGTGCAGGAGGCTCCCTCAGAGGATCCACAGCGGACTCTGCTGCAGAAAGATGGGATTTTCTCCAGCTCCCAACACCAACTCTCAAAAGCTTTTTTGGTTAGTATTTATTTTCAAAGTATCTTTTCTTGATTACATTTTTTTGCATTTTTTTTTTATTTGTTTTTTCAAATATTTATTTACAAAAGTTTGCATCAAAATCGACCCGTGTGTGCCGTGATTATCAAGTAGCTTGAGAGAACATGCCCTACAGCCAAAACGTTTCGATTCCTGATTATTTTATCATAATGTTTGGGAACTCTCATAATTTGTGAAAATGGCCAGAAATGTCTAAAATCCTGCTGTGAACCAGGCTTTATAAAACGTCAGAATTACTTCTGTCTTGAGAGAGACTGTAGGTATCCACTAATCCAGCTAAAACAATAACAGATAGAAAGTCTGGGTTTCCAGTCACCCATGAAAGGGTTATCAAAGTCGACCTTTACCCCTCCTTTCCAGGCCCGCAGACTGTAGACAACCATATTCTGGTTGTTGACAGGCAAACACAACACCGGACCTTTGTGAGTCCACAGAGTGACAGGCAGTCCTCCTGCATCATTAACCCAGTTTGTTGTGAAGACCCGCTGCCATTGTGAGCTTGTGTTTTTGGCAAGCTGCGTTATCAGTAGTGATGGGGAGAGTGATTGCAGCTTCACAGGGGGGAGGAAATTTCCACAGCCCATCTATCACAGCTGCAGATAAACAGATGGAAGAATGGATGTACTGGCTAAGCAGGCTGTCCATTAAAAACAGGGCCGAAAAGTTAAAGATGCCCTCCAGGCAACATTCGTTAAAAGAAGCTTAAATCTTTTCGATAAACTGTCAGAAGGAATCCAGCTATTATTGCTTTTTATTTAGGACAGGTCAATTAGGCTGCCATGTTTGATTAGGAAAAAATATTTAGCTCTTATTATGATGCATGAAGCGACATCACCTAAGGTAATAATAATTTAAGCAATGAATATGGCAACACTCTCTTTCACTGTACATCAATAACAATGTAATAACATGGTAATAACATAGTATGTCACACTATATTACTTGGTAACAATAAAAACTTTATTTGGTAATTACCAGAAAAATTAAGGTATATTACCTGCATGTAATTATAACAATTGTATGTTACAATGTAAGTTTTTACAGTGTTCATTATTGGCCACCACCTACCAACAACCTACAGAGTAAATTGTAACTTATGATCAGGTAAATAAAGAATTATAAAACTGAACTAAAGTTACACATAAATAAGAGTTTAGCTAAGAAGATTGGCTTACTGTCTTCCAGGTTTGGTTTTCTGTTATATGCCAAATAATAAGCTGCATTTTACTAGATAATAACAGTGATTTATTGTTGTTGGTCAAATGAATGAGTTGCCTGGTAATAACAGTTTGTAATCTTAGAAGTCTGACTTTACTTTGACCGCCTAAAATTTGAAGCACAGCCTTTACCAAAGTTCTCCATAAAGTGTTTCTTGTTACCTAGTAATAATATCGTAACTTACTATGTTATTACCATGTTATTACATGGTTAGCGACGTACTTTAAAAGAGTAAAAGTGTTACCAATATTGAGGATAATATAGTGCAGGTACGTGCACATATGTGAATCAATTTGACTGTATGATTGAAGGTAAAGTGCCTTGAGATGACATCTGTTTTGAATTGGCGCTATATAAATAAACTGAATTTAATTTAATTGGACATGTATCAAGAATACATGGTCATTTAAGAATTTGTGTGTAAGAAGGAGGATTTTAAATTCTATTCTGGATTTAACAGGAAGCCAATGAAGAGAAGCCGGGATAGGAGAGATATGATCTCTCTTTTTCATTTTCATCAGAACTCTGGCTGCAGCATTTTGGATCAGCTGAAGGCTTTTAACTACAGTTTGTGGACTTCCTGATAGGAAAGAATTACAATAGTCCAGCCTTGAAGTAACAAATGCATGGACTAGTTTCTCAGCATCACCCCTGGACAGGATATTTCTAATTTTTGCAATGTTCCTCAGATGAAAGAAGGATATTCTAGAAACCTCTTTGGTATGGGATTTAAATGACAGGTCCTGATCAAAAATAATTCCAAGATTTTTTACTTTATTTTCTGAAATCAGTTTAATCCCATCTAAATGAAGTGACTGATTAATCAGCTTCTTTTTCAAAGACTCTGGTCCAAAGACTATAACTTCTGTTTTGTCTGCATTCAGAAGCAGAAAGTTAAGGATCATCCAGGTTTTTATGTCTTCAAGATATGCCTGTAATCTATGTAATGGGTTAGCTTCATCTGGATTTATAGACAGATATAGCTGGGTATCATCGGTATACTGTAAGTGAGTATCATCAGTGGAAATTAAACCCATGCTGTCTGATAATCTTACGGAATGGGAGCATATATTTGAGAACTGGTCCGAGCAATGATCCCTGTGGTACTCCACAGGAGTATGATGAAGATTTATCATTAAGGTCAACAAACTAAAATCTGTCGCTAAATATTTGCAGGCTGCAATATTGTTCAGCGCTACATAAGAAAGGAAGTGGAACAGGTTATTTAACATTTATACCTGCAGTATCTGAAATTGTTAGAGAATTAAGACCCCATTTTTTCTTTTTTGGGGAGGAGTTCTTTGTCAACCAAAATAGATCAAATTCCATACAAAAGCCGGGGCCCCTACAAACCTCTGAAATAAAACAAAAGATCATCAGTAGTAACCAAATTCTTCCTTCTTGTAAACCACTTTGTAAGATTTATACCAAATCCAAGAAAAAATTAAAATGATAAAAAATATATATAATGAAGTCTAAAACACTTAACACTAGGATTCCTAGACTTCTAATAATACTAGAACTCCCACTGGATGGTGATGCTCAAACAGCTCCTGAACAAAGCCAACTCTTTTATAGGTGCTATGTCCAGGAGAATGTGGAATACAGCTACAAGCAACCTTTGAGTTGGAGCTTTAACAGAACACTTTCTAATCATCTTGATACGTCTGCATTTTCCTGTGGGTGGGCGATCATCCTCGGACTTGCTGACAGAATCTGAGCCGCTTCCTACCCAGTCCTCCTCATCGGTCTCTCCCCCTCCACCCGAATCACTATCATCAATATTTCAAAGCATTTCTAAAGCCTGTTTTGTGGTAAGATTTCTTTTGAAAGCAGTTTTTTCCATATTAGCCAAAGAGTTCTAGGTAGAATGTTGGTTGCTAGGCAGCTACCGAACGTCAATCAACTGAAGGAAGAATTTACCTCAAAACTAATAGAGCCGTCAAAATTATGGCTTTAGGAGATTGAGGTAAAATCAACCGTATTTACTTTTTAAGTTCTTATTTTATTTCAAAAAAGCTATGTGAAAATGAAGGAAATACAGGTGCTGGTCATAAAATTAGAATATCATGAAAAAGTAGATTGATTTCAGTAATTCCATTTAAAAAGTGAAACTTGTATATTATATTCATACATTACATACAAACTCATATATTTCAGATGTTTATTTGGTTTAATTTTGATGATTACAAATGACAACAAATGAAAATCTCAAATTCATCATATCAGAAAATTAGAATATTGTGAAAAGGTTCAAAATTGATGGCCCCTGGTGCCACACTCTAATCAGCTAATTAACTCAAACCACCTGCAAAAGCCTTTAAATGGTCTTTCAGTCTAGTTCTATAGGCTACACAATCATGGGGAAGACTGCTGACTTGACAGTTGTCCAAAAGACGACCATCGACACCTTGCACAAGGAGGGCAAGACACAAAAGGTCATCGCTAAAGAGGCTGGCTGTTCACAGAGCTCAGTGTCCAAGCACATTAATAGAGAGGCGAAGGGAAGGAAAAGATGTGGTCGAAAAAAGTGTACAAGCAAGAGAGATAACCGCACCCTGGAGAGGATTGTGAAACAAAACCCATTCAAAAATGTGGGGGAGATTCACAAAGAGTGGACTGCAGCTGGAGTGAGTGCTTCAAGAACCACCACACACAGACGTATGAAAGACATGGGTTTCTGCTGTCGCATTCCTTGTGTCAAGCCACTCTTGAACCACAGACAGCGTCAGAAGCGTCTTGCCTGGGCTAAAGAGAAACAGGACTGGACTGCTGGTGAGTGGTCCAAAGTCATGTTCTCTGATGAAAGTAAATTTTGCATTTCCTTTGGAAATCAAGGTCCCAGAGTCTGGAGGAAAAGAAGAGAGGCACTTCATCCACGTTGCTTGAAGTCCAGTGTAAAGTTTCCACAGTCAGTGATGGTTTGGGGTGCCATGTCATCTGCTGGTGTTGGTCCATTGTGTTTTCTGAGGTCCAGGGTCAACGCAGCCACATACCAGGAAGTTTTAGAGCACTTCATGCTTCCTGCAGCTGACCAACTTTTTGGAGATGCAGATTTCATTTTCCAACAGGACTTGGCACCTGCACACAGTGCCAAAGCTACCAGTACCTGGTTGAAGGACCATGGTATCCCTGTTCTTAATTGGCCAGCAAACTCTCCTGACCTTAACCCCATAGAAAATCTATGGGGTATTGTGAAGAAGAAGATGCAATACACCAGACCCAAAAATTCAGAAGAGCTAAAAGCCACTATTAGAGCAACCTGGGCTATCATAACACCTGAGCAGTGCCACAGACTGATCGACTCCATGCCACGCCGCATTGCTGCAGTAATACAGGCCAAAGGAGGCCCAACTAAATACTGAGTGCTGTACATGCTCATACTTTTCATGTTCATACTTTTCAGTTGGCCAACATTTCTATAAATCCTTTGTTTTTATTGGTCTTCAGTAATATTCTAATTTTCTGATATGATGAATTTGAGATTTTCATTTGTTGTCATTTGTAATCATCAAAATTAAACCAAATAAACATCTGAAATATATGAGTTTGTATGTAATGTATGAATATAATATACAAGTTTCACTTTTTAAATGGAATTACTGAAATCAATCTACTTTTTCATGATATTCTAATTTTATGACCAGCACCTGTATAGAAACAGGAAAAGTCAGTTAAGATGAGCAACATATGATTAATGTAAATAAGTTATTTCCCTTTAAAATCTCAGAACTGTCAAAATGACGGCCTTGGGAGTTCTAGTGTTGAGGCAAAACTAATACTGTTTCCTCTGTATGAAAAAAAAAGGACACCCAACACTCATGTCTTTAAGTCCACTGGGACACCCTATGCTCTGCCAGAGAGTATAAATTGAAAACCTTCACACTCATTTTATAGAGGACTTTCTTCCCAATACTTCAAAGCAGCCTAGATGAGATGTCTGTAGGTACAGCAGCTTTTCTGGCCAACTCTGCCACTGATACACAGAAGGAATGACACTCAGGGAAGGAAACACATATGCACACTCATCATCCCATTGGTCAGACAGAGCTTTTTCTGCTGCAGCAAAAGCACGGATAGGGTCTGGCAGATTGAGCCTCAACATAAGTGTGTTAGCGCGCACACCCCGTATACTTGGCAAGCTTTAGCGCACAAACAGTTTCAGATAATGACCATGCTTCACACAATCATCACTCATCTTAGATCCCTCAGTTACAAACAAGACACCCTGCTAAGAGACAAAACTATTTTCAAGCAGGGGTTCTTTAAAAACCCACAGGTTCAGCCATTTCCTCAGAGGTAGGGATCTGCTTAAAGCTGATTGTTGAAAAAAAGGTAGACTAATCAGATTCAGGGAGCCATGCCATAACAAAAAGGAAGTTATTTATGATGACAAAAGGTTATTCCAGCAATAGATTATTTTTTTTAACAATAGCACATTTCAGGATATATCTTCCTCAAAGGTGTCTGGGTGCAGACATAATTCTCACAAACAGCAATACCATAGATGTGCAGATAAGAGAGTTGAATTTTCCCATCATCAATACAACAGCCTCATGTAAATTTAATACAATATGTGTGGAAATAGACCTTGTGTCACTGCAGAAGCTTACCAAACAATGCCACGGTAAATGTTGTAATCAAAGCTTGTGTGAGCGTGTGACCTTTTCAGCTGTGGTAACTTTTATTTTTCACCAGAGCGTGTGAGGCAAACAAGTGTTGATTTTCTGTGAGTTACCGACCACAAATCAGGCTTAAATCTGAAGCAACCAGACTGTGCCAGTTTTTTTTTGAAGACTTGACATCTTTCCAGGACTTTGTCCTTGCTGTCAGTTTGCACTACAGCGATCTGTAGTTTTTTAGGAAACATGGAGGTCCATCTTCCTAAGCACATTTTTAATCAGATGCAAATCAAAGACCCACTCATTTGATTGTATTCGGAATTGCATTTTCACCTTTAAAGCATCTAAGATTTGGATATCTCTTTTTTTGAGAGAAACAGAGAGAGGGTTTAGTTTAACTAACTAAATATTATTAAATTGAAAAATGTTGTATTGGATTCATGGCTGCACTGTGAGGCAGCGGGTAGCTGCTGCCTTGGAGCAAGAAGTTCCTGGGTGCGATTCCCAGCCCAGGGTCTTACTGCATGGAGTTTGCATGTTCTCCGTGTGTGTGTAGGTTCTCTCCGGGTACTCCCACTTCTCTCGCAGTCAAAAAAAACTGGAGAATCTGTTAATTCAATCTCTAACGTTCTGCTCTCTCTGCTTTTTCTCATAGTAGCTTCATCTTGTCTGTTCCTGTTTGGCTGTGACTCCATTCTGGAGAGAAATAGTCCTGTTTCTCTGACTGTGACTGGCTGGATGTTCTCTCTTCATCCTCTGACATGGGAGTTGGCTCAGAGCTCGTCTGCCTGGCTGTGTGTTTCCTGGACAGGGCCGCCTTTTACAGTTGCCTTTTGTATCTCTGCTTCTTTTTCTATGTCTCCTTCTGTCTCCTTGAACCCCAGTCGGCCTCGGCAGATGGCCGCTCACACTGAGCCTGGTTCTGCTGGAGGTTTCTTCCTGTTCAAAGGGAGTTTTTCCTCTCCACTGTCGCTACAAGCATGCTTAGTGTGAGGGATTGCCTTCTAGTCAACGAGTCGATGCAATCAACTGGTTTTCCTTAGATAGAAAACTTTGAATCAATCTGACTGGATGATCTGGTTGAACTGTAATGTGCCTTGAGAAATAAACTGAATTGATTTGAATATGACAATTTTTTGTCATAGCTGATGGTACCTTAATTGGCACTATATGGGGCACTGCTATTGTGAGCCCTGTTGGGAATCTTTATGACATCAAAGAGTGCTGTTAGCTTGTTGCATGTTTTTGTTCTGTGGGACGAAGTTAGAGTCCTAGAAGTACTGGGAATCTGTGGGGATATGCAATCATCCCCAAAGTCTGCACTGAGGACATTCCTGTTACCAGACATAGGTTCTTTAAATGTATTTGTATTTGAATAATTATTATTTTGTTTAATTCTGCTTATACGCTGGTCAGATTCACGACAAGTTGAAAGTTTGCAAATTAAAATTAAAGGAACTGATCTTGGTAAGGTTTTTGCATCTTAAAAGTGGATCGTTAATGAAGGAGAAAAGTGATTTGTGTTTGCAAATCTGCAGACAGGACTGCTCAGTGGATCAGTGGGTAGCTTTGCTGCCTTGCAGCAAGAAGGTTCTGGGTTTGATTCCCGACCTGGGTTCTTTCTGCATGTAGTTTGCATGTACTCCCTGAGCATGCACAGGTTTAGTTTGGGTACTCCGGCTTCCTCCCACAGTCCCAAAACATAACTGCGAGGTTAATTGGCTTCTCTAAATTCTCCTTAGGTGTGAATTGTTGTTTTTGCGACCTGTCTAGGGTGGACCCCGCCTCTCGCCCGTAGACAGCTGGAGAAAGGCACTCCCACCCCATCCAACCCCAGCAGGGATAAGCGTGTCAGAAAATGGATGGATGTATTGGATTCAACCATAAAACATCAACAGCAGTGTAATACTGAAGGAAGAACTGGGAATAAAATTTTAGGTAAAAATCAAGAGTGAAAGGTGGCTGGCCTGAGTTATTTAGTTTTTATAATGTATGGGATTATTTTGAAGAACATCAACTTAGGGCTGGGTGATATAGAAAAAAAGCTTATCGATAAAAAAAATGCATATTGATCGATATCGATAATTATTGAAAAGATTTGAAACCATATTTTATGTGCAGCTCTGCCTGGACATTTTATAATATTGCTAAATGATTTAATTTTAATAAAAAACACAAACACAGACTTCGAATTAAATCTTTATTTAACCAACTTTTTTAACCATAACAGAATTGTTTTAAAGAAAAATAACTTAAGAGACCTGAGTTATGTTATTAAATACTGACAAAGAATAAACTAAAGTGACCAGAAAAGTGACCAAAATAAATATAACAAATAAATAAATGGAATTTAAAATATATATATATTTTCCCGAAATTCCCGAAGATTCCTCGGAGGAGAGCCGCGCCGGGGCCTGCACAGCTCGTACTCGTGCGGGTGTGAGCGGCTGAGATGATAAAAAAAATTTGGTTGTGTTATCAGACTTGGTTTTCACTGGTTCCCTACGCATTTTACAGATGACTGTGGTTTGTTTTTGGTCCGACTTGCCATGACCGAAATACTGCCAAACTGCCGAACTACAAAAACCTTTCTTTGGAACAATTTCCTCCGCCTCTCCTTGCTGCACATCTTCATGTGCTCTGTGTTGTGGTTTGAGAGGGCGGCGCTTTGTGACGGCGTGCCTGGGTCCGTGATTGTGATTGGTTGGGAGGAAGTAGTGACTAGCATAAACCTACATGCTAGGCTACAATGAGAAGGAAGGAAAACTGCGTTTTTTTTATCGAACTTTTATCGGCCCTCTTTTTTTCTATTGCGCCACACGTCTATCGATCGATATATATCGTTATTGAAATATCGCCCAGCCCTACATCGACCTGGAGTCAACATGATTAATAAACTGTATACTTTAATGGTCCAAACATGTACCTTATGACTTAAAAAGAATATATCTCATTCTCATCAGCTTGTCCGCACAAAGACTTACACCAGGATCCTTTTCATAGTCTTCAGCTTATACCTCAGAACCAGAATCTATCTATCTATCTATCTATCTATCTGTCTGTCTGTCTGTCTGTCTGTCTGTCTGTCTGTCTGTCTGTCTGTCTGTCTGTCTCTCTCTCTCTCTCTCTCTCTCTCTCTCTCTCTCTCTCTCTCTCTATCTCTTCAAATATAAAATGTCTTCATTGAGAGTAAGGTGTAACTTAAGTCAAATTCTCTGTATACCTGTACATGATTAATATAACTGATTACTGGCATACATATGACTGTTGGTTTGAGTGACATACAAAAGCAGGTGTTCTATGAAAAAGCTGGTTTCCGTCCCAGCTTGTCGGGAGGATCAGGCTTTCATGTTCTGCTAGACCAAACTCTCAGCATATATCAAGGCTGTTGTTGTGTGAAAGTCACTGAGAGTGTTAGTGTTGGATTATTTTGAAGTTCAGGAGCAATGATGTCATAGGTCAGGAAGGGTGTGAAGGAAGCATGTCTTATAGAGAGAGAAAATATGCTGTGAAGATGTTTTACAGCAGTTAAGAGCAGACTTTTAGCACTTTTACAGGTATTCATTTGGGGGCCAGGTTCCTTCCTCTGGTTCACTGATTTAAGCATCTGTCGTACTCGGGGCTTGTTATGTCATGAGGGGGATGGGTAGTAGAAGCTCTCTCTTGTTGTAATACATCTTCACTGCCTTCATACATCAGTTTGGGTATAAAAAATAATCACATTTGCAGCATTTTACAAAATTATTATCAATCTATTATTTAATCTTGTTTTAATATGTGAAATTAACCCTATTAAATCTGTTGTTTTCCCTTTCTTTCATCTACAGTCACCCCAATATTTTGGCCTATATTGGAACACTAGAAAAATCTAAATGAAAAAAATTATAATAATATGTAAAACAAGGGAAGAAAAATCAGTGTGTCAAAATCATACATTTTCCATTTCCATCCCATGTAAAGTCGTAGGGGAACAGCTGTTCCAACCATTGCATTTATTGTGTTGGCTTGGATTACTTGTTCCTACCTGTTAGCTACTACAGAACGATGCTTCCTGCTTTAACCTTTTGTTTTGCTGTATTTCTGTCAAACTGAAATGTGTGATGATTAAAACCAAGCTAATCAAAGTGAAGTTGGTTATAAAAATTCTAACCAACTTCACTTGGATGAGTACGGTGGCTGAGAAGTGCAAAACACATTTACAATTCAAAAACACATTAACAAATAAAAAACAAAATAACATTTGAAGAAACAAAATTATATTTTATGAAACAAATGTATTTTTGAAAAAAAAGTTTACATTTTTAAAAACAAATTTATATTTTAGGAAACAAATTCACATTTTAAATAAGTTAGATTTTAGGTGAGAGAAAGTTTCATTTTAGAGAAAAAAAATACATTATAGGGAAACAAATTTACATCTAAAAAAAAATGACCGTTCGGAAACACTTGTACAAGTGCAAAGACAAAACTGCAAGTGGCAAAACACAGTTACATAGCCAAAAACAAATTAACAAAAGACGGCTACACGGAAAGGGAATGTCCCAGTGGCTGGATGTGACATCACCATTACCCTGACTTGCAGTACAAACAGCTCAATCTATAGTCCTCTTGCTTCACGTGAAAAGTCAGCGGCGATTTTAGATGGAAAGAATTGCACTGAAGCTGTTTTTCTTAAGTTTACGCTAACCGAACATTGTTTTGCCCTTATTGAGGAGCAAATTTCAGCCAATTTACACAATTTTGTTCTTCGTGCAGATGGTCTCTGGAACTTTTATGGGACACGGACCAGGTGGCAGGTCCAAGCAGCAGGGCCGAGCTCAATTCGTGGCAGTGGCTGCGTTGCAGCAGTTCCGATGGCTCGTCGTGACTCGTTGCAGCAGTTCCCCCACCCCATAGCTCGCCGGCTATGTAACTGTGTTTTGCCACTTGCAGTTTTGTCTTTGCACTTGTACAAGTGTTTCCGAACGGTCATTTTTTTTTAGTTATAAATTTGTTTCCCTATAATGTATTTTTTTTTTTCTCTAAAATGAAACTTTCTCTCACCTAAAATCTAACTTATTTCAAATGTGAATTTGTTTCCTAAAATGTAAATTTGTTTTTAAAAATGTAAACTTCCTGCTGGAAATGGCTGCGGCCAGACTCAGTGATCGTGACAAAAATTATTATTTTTTAAATTTTTTTACGGATTAACGCTAAATTCGTTAAGCCACAGAGATCGCATTAGTTTTAGGTGTATATAATGATTCATTGATTATTCCTTGCTGACTGAACTTTTCCTTTAGGAACTCTCTGCAGACCAAAACAAGATGTGTGAAAGATTTGCCTCGACCTCCACTCCAGCTGCAAGTCTGCACATACATGTAACACCAGATGCCACATTCTCATTTTTCTTCGAATATAAAGAAAAGCTATCTCCCTCTGCAGCATAAATTTCTACTCCAAACACCTTTTTTTTTTCATCATGTGGAAAAAGTTCAGGGGAAAAGATCAAGTCAGAGTAGTGTTCAAATGCAGATTAGTCAGAAATAAGTCAAGATATAAAAAAGTGTACATATAAAAAAGCTTACATCAAAAGAGACAACCTCAGTGCAACCTCACAGAAGGTTATGGAAACTGATGTAAATGTAGCTGCTTGGAATGAATCTTGCCCTCTGCCTTTCCTGTTAAGCACCTGTCCCTATTCAGGAGCCATTAAATATTAACCATAATCAGTCATATTAAACAGTTTAACATGTGCTTACTTCTGCAATATTTCTGATGCACAGTGTATCTTTTGAAACAAATTGGGAAATATTTACAGCTTCATACAATTCCTTGGATGTAATTACTTGTTTTAGGGAATTTTATCTGCTAGCTGGATCAGTGGAAATCAGGCCTAAGTGACCCTGAGATGCAGTGTGACAGACTTCTGCATACAAATAAAAGAAAAAAAGGCTTCACCAGCTTGTTATTAAAGTAAAGCTCAGTGACTGGCTGTCCACAGCCATAAAGGAAGAGTATATCTAATCAGCAGCGTCCTTAAAGCCTGAGCTCTGCGTGCGGGGCATTGTAAGAAATGAACACGCTCTGGAGTCCGAGTCCTGACCTTGAGAAACACTGCCAGCCGTCGTTCAGAGCTGTCCCATTATGCTCCGAGGCTGAGCACCATGATGAATATTTCCTGCTCATCATTTCACCTGCTGAAGCTTTCTCAAATGTTTTCTATCCAAACTCTCATCATCTTTGCTTGTTTTAAGCTCGCCTAAGACACTGTTCCTCTGAATTCTCAGTGGTGCTGTGCATCATATGTCATAGAGCATGGGTCGGCAACCTGCGGCTCCAGAGCCACATGCGGCTTTTTAATGCCCCCCTTGCAGCTTTCTGCAGCTTTTTCAAAAATGTATGAAAATGGAAAAATATGGATTTTCTTTTGTTTGTTTTAATATTGTGTGCAACTTCATTCATTATGTTTCTAATGCTGTACAAATTTGTATAATAAATAAATTCAAAGACTGAATTTTAACATTCTTGTCAACGAAGATTTGCGTCATAGCCTGCAACAAAGCGCAACGGCGCGATGCGCAATGCCAAGCAGGTGGCTGTTGGAAAAAAGTGCTGCATGTCTCGGACCGCAGAGGGAAAAAGGAAGATAGCTGATGAGAACAGAGGATTTAAAGAAGAATGGAGCATTTGCTTTAATTATCAATGCAGAAGGCTTGCTAAATTAGAGGAGCGCAAAGATAGATTTCAGGAGTCGATTGCATCTCCTAACTCTTCTACTGCTGCTAGTTTGGATGCAAGTATGGAAAACTGTTCACAGATTGAACAGGTAGCGCTGTGATGCAGGGATGTGAACTCTCTTCCATTTTTTTATTATAAGTAAAAGTAATCCACTAATGCTATGAAACAGCAAATGTGTGTCAAAGTAATGAATTTATCTTTATCTTAAGTCTTATGTAAATGAGAACATCATCTTTGATTGATGCTGTAGCGTATTGTTTACTTTGCAACCAGTCTAAAAAGGGAGTACCAATATGGGGGCTAGTGGTTTCACTTCAACCCCGTACTACCAACAGGCTATTAGCAATCCAGTGAATAAATAAAGATCATTGCTTGTATCTCATAAGATGCATGAAGATTGGGCCCGTTGGTTCTGCAGATAGCAGGATTTGGATATTAACAGCGCCCCCCTCTGATGTCTGGACAGAGATCATTTCCTTTTAGGGAAATTTGTTCTTCCTTCAGGTTGAAACTATACATCAGTATAGATAACTTTGAGTTTGGCTCATTTTTTCTGCACAAACAGATTGGAAGTTGTGGTCAAATGTGTGTAAATGTTTTGATTGGGGATGTGCAGAATAGTTCTCCCTTATGGAACAGTAAAGAACTAAAATACTTTGTATAACTGTGTAATACGGCTGTGTCACCTTTGTGTGTAAAATCTGAAAAACTGGTGAAAAACCAGCAGGAAGTCAGAATCCAATGGTAATGTGGTGCCATTAGCTTTCAAAGAGATGCTATTCATGTCAGGATCAGATCAAGAGCTGAAAAAGACTAAAGAACAACCATAATACATCAGTCTACAAAGCCAAGATAACAATTACGTTGTTTGACACCAGAAGTGTTGCAGGGTACAGATGATAGCAATTATGATTCTTATTTTGATTCATCAACCACTTTCAATATCAAGATGAAAAGCATCAGTACTATGCTTGGTAACAGTGTATTGTAAAGAGGAAGAAGAAGATTTGCCGTTAATGTTACAGGATGATGGCTGCACCATTGTCCTGATGATTCCCACTGCGGTTTGTTCTGCATGTTTATTTTTTTATTTTTCTTAATATCTTTTCTCCAATTTAAGTCCAATAATATTGCAACATTTGTATTAAGTGTGATTTTTTTTTTCTAACCCCACGCTTTTAAAAAAGCGATATTTAAATTTTCACCATGAGGTGGGGCTCAAATGTCTGTAGATCAAAAGATGAGTAATAAGCAATACCTCTATCTACCTCCTTGCTGATATGGAGTGAATTTTGTTCAAATATTGTTGCAAGTTGATCAGGAAGGCCAACTCTGTGAGTAGATGCCCTCTGGATTCAGTGCAGAAGGTGGGAAATAAAAGGATCCTAACTAAATGAACATCTATCACTCCATGCATGAAGCTGGTGCTGAACTGGACAGCTCCTTCACTGACAGACTGACGCACCCTAACCCCAAAATCCCAAATCCTCCGTCACCGTCCGTCTCCGCTCTAGGCCACCTGTGCGAACCAAAGTCTACAGCCTCCGCTGTTCCTCCTCTCTTGCTCCGCTCCGACTTCCTCGGAGCTCGAGAAGAGCATATTATTACTATAGAATTCATAGGAGCAAAATATGCGGAAATGAAGGCTTAATTTAATGACATATAATAGAAATCCCTATCAGCATCCAAAGGAATTCAAATAATGCAATCAACAACATTAACATTTGAGAGATATCTGGATTAAAAAACAGTTCTAAGAGTAAATTAGCCTTTTTGTCAGATTTTAACCTTGAAATTTTGTGTTTCATATTTTACTATTTTTATTTTTTCATATTTTAGACTGCCTTCTTTGTATTGCATTCTTAAGTTGTCAATGAGGAAGATGTACTTTAATCGGTCTGCATGGATGTTAGCAACCACATTTTAATTCAGATTTTGAAAGTTTGTATCGGGCCTGCAGTTAGGAGAATGTGATCTATAAAATGCAATTTGATAAGAATGCTATTTGTAAAACTACATCTGAAAAAGAAAAAAATTAAAATAATATTTGGTAACAAAAAATCTGACAAAACAGCAAACGAAGCATGTTTTTAATTTTGAAAATTTTTATTTCTGGATTAGAATTTTGTTGCTATTTAAAAAAGAAAGAGCTATCCCCTCCAACTTCCAGCCACTGGAGTGACCCCCTCTTTTACTCTGACTCCACCCTTTCACTGAATTACAGGGTTTGACCAGGAGATGATGCTTCTCTTTAGATCTTAATATCCACAAATCATGACAGAAAGAATATCTTAGTATAAATGTTGATGTTTAAAAAGGAATTACAGGGGACCAGCCATCAAGGAAAGTGTGGAAATTTTGAATGGCTACTACTGTTTGAATAAAGCAAACTTTATCACTCACACTGTATTGCTTAGGGCTCAATAAAGTCAATTTGTTTCCAGAAAAACATGTTTGTGGCTATTTACAAAAAAATACCATTTATGATGGTTTGTTGGTCCAAATAGGAATGGGAGCAGTACTGTAATGCAGAGATGGAGCTGTGTTCACACACATGTCTTGAAATAGCCTATTCTGATATATATTTACAAAATAAGTAGACCAATACTATAACCAAGGCTAACTCCACAAATTTGTGTGTCTGAACTGAAAAATGTTCGTTCATGCATTGCATATGCACTAAAGCATCTTACCTGGGCCTAAACCCCCCAACTATAGGGTCCTAAGGACGCCCCTGGCTGACATCATTTTAACCTCTATGGATTAGGGTTTGGATGTTAATCTAGGTCAGAAGTTGGTCCCCGATACAATTTCAATCAACATTTGTAAGCTATTTGTTCACAAATGCTTTCAAGGGTGCTGTTGCTTCATTAACATTTTTATTAGAGGTGGTAAAGCACTCAAGCTCATCAGAAGAACCATTTCTTAAGGGATTACTTAGGACCACAAACCCAGGAATAATGGATTTTCAGGGTAAACCCTTTTACATGTGATATAATTACACAACATTTGAACAAGAGGAGTGAAAACACACATGTTCTGCCTTATCTGACCCCAATATCTTCCACCCATAGATCTGGCCTTTTAGAGCCATGAGCAAATGGCCATCAGGATAACAATGATCAATCCTGCAGTCTACGCCAATGCTGCTGGAGATAGCTTATTGATGTCCTCTTATTGCAAGCAGCCAAGATGCTGCTGGGGATTAAACGACGGGTCGACCAAACCTTTACAGAGTGTTAAATGGTTGCCAGGTGCATGAGTTTGTTTGTACAGTATATTTACAAAAAGATAAAAAATCTAAGATTCAGATGAAAGTATGTGGTGGCAAAAAACAAACAAAAAATGTTTCAGAGAAAGCAGGAAAAGACTGCAGATGATTCATACAAGAACCTTGCCTTTAGTAACTACAACGAGGTTGGATAAATAAACTGAAACAATTTGTATAACGGAGAGAGTGGCAGGAAGTTATTTCTTTTAACTGTGCCGTTCTGTCTTTGCTTAATGTTAGGTGAGTCATATGGACTTTTCTCACGAATCATCCCTGCATGCCAAGGCAACAACACAAATAATGAGCACTCATCAGAAGTGAATGCTGAAGAGCCGGGACCAGTTGTTTTAAAGTCAGCACGGTGAGCAGTGTGCTTACGCACCATCTTGTCAGGCTGTCATTTTCAGTGCTTCGCCAGCACTCATAAAGATAGCAAGGACCCCCATCTGCAATCTCGCTGGGATAATTATTGCCACTGTAACAATCGGATCCGGTTACAGTGGTGGAGAAAATGCTGGGTTGAGTCATTGCATGTAGGAGGTTTACGACTAATAAAAATGTTGCTTTGTCTTCTAAGGCTTTGCTTGTATCTGAGTATACCAACAAGATTTGATTCTACTTGAAAACTATACAGTAAGGTACTTTTTGAATGTTGATTTAAGCTTCTATATCATGTTTTTTATGCGATTGATAAAATATGAAAACATTGCCTTTCACCCTGTGCATTAATAATTTATTAGGAAATCATTGTTTTTCAAGGTAAAAGACAGACACTCTGTTTTAATGTTATGTCTTCCACATGTGAGCCACTGGAATAAATAGGATGTGAAGCTAATGGCATGCCACTGAATAACATTCACATTATTGCATAGAACACACTTTAAATTAGGAGCCAACAAGCATGTATAAGCAGTGAAAAATGTGTATGCTTTTCATAAAAAGTGAAGTAATACAGTCCTGTTATGTTCAAAGCCTTTAGCTAGCATATCATGTTAGCCTCGAGTTTAGACTGTGTCATTGCGATTCAGTTTATTTATATGGTGCCAATACACTACCCATGTCCTCTCAAGGCACTTTACAATGACTCGAAGTCAATTCCTCACACTAAGCATGCTTGTAGCGACAGTGGACAGGAAAAACTCCCTTTTAACAGGAAGAAACCTCCAGCAGAACCAGGCTCATCTGCCGTGGCCAACTGAGGTTCAAGGAAACAGAAGCAGAGATACAAAAGGCAACCGTTAACCAGCTCCAAAGGCTCCAAAGGCGGCCCTGTCCTGAAAAACCGGCCGATCTCCAACATCCATAAACAAAGATGTTGATGGCAGCAGCACAGCTGATATTTCTCTCCAGGATGGAGTCACAGCCAAACAGGAACAGACCAGATGAAGCTACTATGAGAAAAAGCAGAGAGAGCAGAACGTTAGAGATTGAACTAACAGATTCTGCAGAGTGGGAGAATAGAGATAGAATGAAGCAGAATGATGAAAAAGGGGTCCCTATGTCCTCCAGCAGTCTAAGCCTATAGCAGCATAACTATAGAGATAGCTCAGGATAACCTGAGCCACTCTAACTATAAGCTTTATCAAAAAGGAAAGTTTTAAGCCTAGCCTTAAAAGTAGACAGGGTGTCTGCCTCACGGACTAAAACTGGTAGTTGGTTCCACAGGAGAGGAGCCTGATAACTAAAAGATCTGCCTCCGATTCTACCTTTAGAAATTCTAGGAACCACTAGTAAATCTGCAGATTGAGAGCGAAGTGCTCTGTTAGGAACATGAGGAACAATCAGATCTCTGATATCAGATGGAGCTTGGCCATTTAAGGCTTTATATGTGAGAAGGAGGATTTTAAATTCTATTCTGGATTTAACAGGAAGCCAATGAAGAGAAAAACAAAATCAACATTCATATTTAAGCTGCTTAATGAGAAAATAACATTTTAGAGTGGTTAAAGGAATAAAATAAGGTTGTTTTGCATTATACAGCCCCTCAAATATTCCTAAAACTTCTAACAAAAATTAAAATGCACCTGTTTTATTTTTCATTGACAGATTCAGGAGAATAATTTGATTTTGGTAATTAATCAATAGAATTCAGCAAAATACATGTGAAGGTAATAGAAAGCAAGTAGAGTTTGCAGAATAGTTTCGGTTCAGTCAGACTGGATGGAGAGCATCTGTGAAAAGATTTTAAAGTCTTGTCTCGGATTCTCAATTGGACATACGGTAGAACTAGACTTTCTGTTGGCAGTCGTAATCCCTAATCCAAGTGAAGTTGGTTAGAATTGTTATAACCAACTTCACTTGGTTTTAATCATCACACATTTCAGTTTGACAGAAATACAGCAAAACAAAAGGTTAAAGTAGGAAGCATCGTTCTGTAGTAGCTAACAGGTAGGAACAAGTAATCCAAGCCAACGCAACATGAACACAATGTTCACGCTTACTTACTAACAGAGCTAACCATCCTGGCAATGTCAAAAATGAAATGAACCACTTAAATAGCTTAGAAGACTAAAAGACAAAATAACGATGAGTTGTTATTAAAATAACAATGCTGATCCAATTCTAGGGGATTTTATCTTAATCGGCTGTGAACAAATTGTGAAATCAGAGTGTAACAGCTCTTTTATATTTTGTACAAAGTAGTAGCAAATATTAAAAGCAATGTCCGGTCAACAAGGATTAATCAATGGATCATTATCTATACCTAAAGCTAATATGTTTGCGGTGACTTAATGAATTAAGCTTAAAAAAAAAAAAAAAAAAAGTATTTTGATTACAATCACTCAGTCAGGGAGCAGACATTTTTGCCCAACAATAGCAACACCTCACCCCTGCCATCTTCCAGCAGTGACGTCACGGTGCGGTAAGCCTAGCGCCATTCTCCCCGCTTTACAAGCTAAATCAATGGGAACTACTAGACACATCTGCAATCAACAACAATTATTGAAGATTTCCAGAGGACTTCACCATTGAAATTCACCAGAGCTATAGTGAAACTGACAATGCCCACATCCATGGAAGTTGGATTTCAGAATACATCGGGTAAAAGTGAAAAAAAAAAGTTATTCCACCTTTCTGATTCCTGATCCTCCACGGACGGGTTGGTCGTTGGATCGCCAACTTGAAGAGGGAGGATTTGCCATCGAACTTCTGGCCAGAGAAAAAACACGTAATATGTAGCCAACATTTGGAAGAAGAATGTTTTCAAGATGACTTGGATAATAGCGCGTTGTGACAAACACCAGATACAGCACTGGGACTTGATCAACAGCCGATACCGCACCGTGACGTCACAAACCAGTAGGTGGCAGTAGTGTTCTTTGACAAACATGGATGCCTCCAGTAAAGCACATTCACATGAAAATTACTCTTAATTAAAAACAATGATCATTTATTGAACAGTATGTAATAATTTAATATTTAAAGTACTTTCAGAAGTTTGAATTCTGAATATGACCGGATTTTTGCTTTAAATAAACTTTATTTTTTAGCTATTTCGCTACTAATTTCGGTTTCAGAATGTCTAACAAATTTGTAATAGTTAAGGATTATTCTTATTGATCAGTGAGTATATCAAACCTGAATAAGACCTTCCTTTTGCGTGTCAGAAGTAATGTTTTCCCAATTAGTTTATCTAAATAAACAGTTTCTTCTAGAGATAATTTTGAAAATCGGTCTGTGTTTGATCTTACCGCTTAAATCCCATAAAAGATGCTGAAAAGACGTTGAAACTAATATTTTTCATCTTTTCATTTATTTGAAAATTATAGCTTTTTACCTCTCACTTTTCAAATAAATGTAGACATCGTTAGGACGTAAATCATGACATTTTCAACCAGTTTTTTTGGTGGGTACAGTAGTAGCCATTCAAAATTTCCCCACTTCTTTGATAGGTCCTTGGCTGGTCCCCTACATTTCCTTTTTAAACATCAGTCTTTGTACTAAAATATTCTCTCTGTCATGATTCATGGACATTAAGATCTAAAGAGAAGCATTGTTTCCTAGTCAGATCCTGTAATTCCATGAAAGGGTGGAATCAGAGTAAAAAAATATGCACGCCCAGGAGAAGGCGAGTGGCTGGAAGTTGGAGGGTATTTTGCTGGGAGTCGCAGGGAAGTGGGCTGCCATTCGGCTGGAGTTTCACTGGGAAGGGCCATTTTGAATGGTTGCCACTGTAAGTGTTCAAGTTTAAGATAACTGGGAAAAAGTAGATTAGAGTAAAAGCTGTAAACCAGTCAGATTGATCAAAAGTTATTATATAGAATAAGAAGAAGCACACAAAAAAAGTAAAACTTGTCTATAAGATGCTTGTGTAAGGTTTATTAGCAAAAAAACAAAAAAACAAGAGGATTTGGGGCTGAGTTGCACTTAAATTTTCCAACCTTTTGATTTTGAACTGAATACAATAAAGTTTAAAAGTTAAGAGCAGCGAAGGGAGATCATTCAATAAATTCATCATTGAGGAGCACATGGTCATCAACTAAACCGCCTGCTATGAAGGCCTTGCCTTTAGTTGAGTCATATATCTTTATCTCTGAATAGAAGCAGCTCTGAAGAGAGCTGTACGCCTCTCTCAGGCCCTTCAACATCACTGGCTAATTTCAAGAGACTCCTGCTGTCATGTTTTAATTAGGCCCAAAATTGTTATGTTCCCATTTAATGCCACTGTAATATTTGCAGATCCTTGGCCATTAACTCTGAACTAATTCATTACTGCAAGGTGAAGCCTTGCACAGTTAATGACTTCAGGCTCTTTCCTTTCTTTCTTAATTCAATCCTCAGACGTGTTGGTGAAAATAAAATCCCGTCTGCTTTGCATCAGTCAGTGGGAAGGATTCCTGAGTGTGATACATTAGGTTTTGACGCAGCAGCAAATACCAGCGAGATATTTACTAAAACAAGGTTTGGTTTTAATGATGATTTATAGATTATCTGGTGACAAATAAAGGGAAGTATAGGAACAAGATAAGTTATGGTTGTGATTTGTGTTTTCAGAAGCAGCTCTCACAATGCGTGTTTCGCTCTGATGATCCCTAATGAGAGGTAAATTAATTACCTGTAAGGCTGCATAAAGACGCGAACATCTTGTAAGTGAAGATATGATTTAAACATGAACACAAAACCAAAGGTAATTACATGTGCTGTGTGCACACACTGGCAGAGCGGAGGCTGAATGATGCATTGTTTGAAAGCAACCTCGCTTATTTGTTTTCCATTTTTACAGAGTGGAGAGGTGTGCGGTGTATGGAAAAAAATATTATTTAATTCATTTAGTATTGAAGCCGTCCTGAAGATTCAGGAAAATTATGGAAATAGAAAAAAATAACAAAAAAATAAAAGTTTTTCTACTACCCCTAATTTGCGAATTTGTGGACCAATATAGACAGGGGTGGATTTAGGAAATTTGGGGCCCTTGGCAAAGTCATGGGGCCCTCTGAATTGAGAAGACAACACGCAAAACAGTCCCCTTAATACAGATAGACAATGGTAATAGAATAGACATCCATTCTTTGTTCTAGGTTGTGTCCCTCTCTTCTTGTCCCTTTTCTTCTTGTTTTCCTCTCTATGTTTTGTACTCAGCTGACTTTTCATGCTGTCTCTAAAAGAATAAAAGATTTTTTCCAAGCACTAAGCTCACTTAGCTGATTGCTCCTTCCTGTGTTTCCAAAAAGGCCAAAGTAAATAACCCAGTCCTTCTTTTCACTGTAAACAAGCCATGATCTGCTTAGCTGTTCTCCATTTTTCATTTGGATGAAATAATAGCTGCATGAATCATGACAGCAGACAAGATAGAGGAGAGCAGGAGGCGGGGTTACCAATCTACTCGCTCTGGAGAGCAGAGTTTGCTGCTTTTATATCTTGTCCCAAAGGTTTCCAGTAACAGAAAAATTTGCTAGCTTTGGCGCTAGTCGGTTTTTTGAAATCAAAGTGCTAGAGGGGTCTGAAAAGTCGCTAAATATAGCAACTAAAGCGCAAAATTGGCAACAATACTCTTCACATAGTTTGTTTTCAAATGGTTTGCTGCTGTCTGTTTGGATCTTTCTGAACATGTGCAGCAACTGATGAGACACACTTAAAATCACTCTGATGTTATTTTAGTGAAAGGTATTTTATCAAAAGCATAATTAATGTGCACAAATAAGGAATAGTTGTATTAATCATGTATCTAAACAGAGCCTATGGAACCGTCATAAGGCAACCTCTTAGTATTGCCTATTGCTAAATCCCCCCTCTGGCAATAGATGCTAATAGTGGTCATTTTCACCTATTTCTTTTATATCAATTTAATGGGTTATTTTTAGTAATCTTATTGTTTATCATTTTACCAAGCAGGACTTTTGCCTTTTGACTTCCTGACTGAAAGTCCAAAACTGCAAAAAAAAAAAAAAAAAGCAGCTATAAAGGCGGCCCCGTCCAGGAAACACACAGCCAGGCAGACGAGCTCCGAGCGAGAGAAACAGGACTACACTGAAAAACAGCCCGATCTTCAACATCTATAAACAAAGGTGTTGATGGCAGCAGCACAGCTGATATTTCTCTCCAGGATGGAGTCACAGTCAAACAGGAACAGACCAGATGAAGCTACTATGAGAAAAAGCAGAGAGAGCAGAACGTTAGAGATTGAACTAACAGATTCTGCAGAGTAGGAGAATAGAGATAGAATGAAGCAGAATGATGAAATGGGGGTCCCTTTTTCCTCCAGAAGTCTAAGCCTATAGCAGCATAACTATAGAGATAGCTCTATCCAGTCATAGAATGTAAAAAATGCATCGACCTCTAGTATAGCAGATGATTGATTAAGAGTGTTGCCCTGCCACATCTGCTTGTCATTGGTTAGAAAAAGTAAACAAGGATCAGTGAGTTATACACAGACAAAGTTAGCAATAGGCAAAAACACAGGGCCTCGTTTAACAATTAATGACCATCAAAAGAACTGTTTCAGGACTGTGTTACAGAAACTTTAGATAGTCTGCATTCTGCCAAAAGTGCTAAAAGTATTAAATATAAAAAGAGTTTTATTTCAAACAAACTTATATAAACTACTCTCAGTGGGAATTTTGCACATTCCTCCGTCTTCATTACTGGCTCATAGAAAAGCCTCCCTGACCTTTCTCCATCACTGATTGGCTAATGTCACCTGCCAGGGTGTTTACAACAGAGACATACTGGTACCACAAATTAAGCTAGTTTTAGCAGGTCTAGATCTGGTGTGATAAACCTTGCACTGACCTTGATGCATTCTAGTTGGAAGAAGAATCTTTTAAAGATGCTGGAGGAAACCACTGCTTTTGGGAAGTAAACAAGGATCAGTGAGTTATACAAGGACAAATTTAGCATCAGGCAAAAAGTGCATGACCTCGTTTAACTCTGAATGGACAAAAGAGCATTCATTTATACTGAAAAGTAGTCGAGACTCATTCCATTGCTTCTGCACACTTTGTCGATGCAATGTGGATTTAAGCAGCTGGGGGAAAGCTGCAATTGAACGGATGCGAGTACGGATAAACATAAAAGTAATAAACGTGAGGCAGATACCTCTTCAAACAGGGCTTTTTTCATGAAGTTTCATCACCCTGATGCCAAAATAATTTCTGCAGAGCTGTGCAACTTGGACCACTGAGTAAAACATCAGCAGTCCTACAGAAGTGTAGATATTTTAGTGTGACTCGCCCACAGCTAAAGGGATGACCTTAAAGACAGCAGGTCTGCTGCACAAAGACACTGAAGAAAAGTTCCCAAAATACTGAAGAATAAAAAAAAAGCTACACTTTTTGTGCAATTAAATTAGTTTTTCTTTTATTTTTTTTCAGAACCTCCTTTCTGTTGTTTAAAAAAATATCATGCTTTTTTATCATGTATGTTACCCGCTAATTATTAGTTCTTTTTAACATTTAAGACTTAGTTTAGACTTTATTGTCATTTTGTATACACACCGTGTATACAAAACTAAATTTCATTTTGTACAGCTTTCACACAGTAAATGAGCAGCAGCTTAGGAGTGAAATGAACATTTCCAATTCATAAAGTGCAGCAGTGATCAGTGTGCGAGGAAAACATGGTGAAAATGGCATTGATTTGGAAGTTCAGAGCAGTGCAAAAACAAACAAATATATATGGTGAAAAAATGCAGTAGAAAAACAAAACACAAAAATAAAACACAAAAGTCTGCAAATGTTATTCTTTGTGGCATTCTGCACTTAAAAAGATTCCTATCAGTCAGGGCCGTGCAGAGACCACTAAAGGGGCAGGTGCTCAAAAAAAAAAAGGGCACATCTTATCGCATTTTAGGACAGAATATTAACAAAGTCACATAGCTTTCAGAGTTTAATGAACAATGATAAATTACAAAATTGTGAGACATACAATCAAAGCTAAGGGAAATCTCTACATAGAACATAGAACTATGCATATGTAAAATATTTTATTAGTAATTTCTTTCTGCAGGTCTATTTTGTTATAGGAAAGTATTACAATATTCAAACCTGCAATTTAGCCAAAGATGTAAATCAGAGCTGGACCACCAGACATATTTTGTCTTTACAGAATTAAACTGTTAAAAATGCATACAAGGGCACAATGCAACCTTTTAGTGTACTGTAATCTATAAAAAAGAATGTCTGCCTGGTTTGCTGTACTGACAGTGGAGATGGAGACGGTCCATTCAGAAAAGCAGAGCTGCTGCATCAAACTTTAACGTGGAACTGCAGAAAAAAAGAACAAAAGCAAACATTTTATTAATGCACGTCACCATGAGAAAAGCCTACTCTGTTTGTGTCTTAGTGTATTTTGTAAGTACCTATATACATTTTCTTCAATCTTTCCCCTTCGTTTTTTCTTGTCAGTTTCTCTTTTCTTTTTTTCCTCATTGTCTCATCTTTTCTGTGTTGAGTGAAGGTCAATGTCTTATTTATTTCAGTCTCTTGCCTTTCTTTTTCCCCCAAACTAAATCCAAGATTATGATCCAAAAACTTATTTTCCGTCATGGTGATTTAACTGTTTAAAAACAAATTCCCAACTTACATCATGCAGCAAAGGAAATTAGAAAATCAGACATATATCCATTATGGAGATGATGGCGATGTGCCCCTATTGCATAAGTAATACTGAAGAATGTCCTATTATCATTAACGACACAGGGAAGCTTTTTAGTTATCTTGCTTTGCTAGCAAAGTCATTAGCTAGCAGCTAGCTCATAGCACAAGAACAACAGCCTAATGTCTGTATGATAAAAATACTGAATCGATAAGAACAGCTTTTCCTCACCTGGCTGTCTCCTCCCGCTCAGTAGTTCTTCAGAGAAAGGCGCGCCGCGTCCTATACTTTCCTCCGTTTAAACCACTACTCTTTGCTAAAGTAGAGAAATTATACAACGTTCAAAGTTTTCCGTTGTCTGACAAGTAGGAAGCCTACTCCAGTATTTTCACCAAAAATTATGTTTTTTAATTCACAAAAAATCTGTTCTGTAATCATTACAGAACAGTTTTTTGTGAATTAAAAAACATAATTTTCAATGTAAAAGACTAAAAGCACAGAGTAAACAGTGTTTTAGATCAAACAATACTGCATCATCCATGGGGCTCATTTGGTTTCACTTACATCTCTATTCAGGTTGACATTGGAGAGGCGGTGCAGACTGAAGACATAGCCATCCGTCCGATCATGGTTGATCTTGCTTAGGGCCAAATGAGCAGCGGCCACAGTGTAATGTGGAATGTTCGCTACCTTTAGCTCCGCAGTTAGCCGCCTTATCTGACTGTGCGAGAGGCAAGTGCGTCGTCACCGGCAAAAGGTCAAAGGTAACAATGTGACCGGAGGGCTTACTGTATTGTTTTTCTTGCCAAAAAAAGATAATAATAATAATTTCAGTACATGTGTCAAATAAAATAAAAAAAAAAAAAAAAAAAAAAAAAAAAAAAGGGACCAAAGGGGCACATTGGGATCATGGAGCAAAAGGGGCAGGTGCTCAAGCCCCCTTAGCCCCCCCCTCTGCACGTGCCTGCTATCAGTGGTCACTTTTTGAACACCTCAATGTATTGAGTGAATAAAAATATTGGAAAACAATACTTTTTGACTTTTCATTAATATTTTAGCTATAGAAATGGTCACCCTAACCACAGTTGAGTGATATGAAGAATCCCTTTACTCTTGGTAAATGTTTACATTTGCATATCCTCCACCCTTGAATTTGCACAATTTGACCATTAAAATATAATCTGAACATTAATGAGTGCACAAATGCAAACTGCTATCTGCAGAATTGCAAACACAAATAATTTTTCTCTTTATTTAAATATTCGCTTTTAAGATGCACAAACAATCTGAACATCAGGTCCTTTAATTTTAAAAGCAGAGAGAGCAGAACGTTAGCGATTGATTCTGCAGAGTGGGAGAACAGACATAGAAAGAAACAGAATGATGAAATAGAGGTCCCTATGTCCTCCAGCAGTATAAGCCTATAGCAGCATAACTATAAGCTCTATCAAAAAGCAACCTTTCCCTAACCCACAGCACTTATTGTGTTCTGTTGTCTCAGCTGCATAGATGGAGGAGTTTAAAATAATGCTTTCTGTCTGTCCTTATATCCCAAAATGGAAGCATTTGAAATAAAATGCAGCTATGTTCATTCACCAGGCTATTTAATTACTACATATTCTCACCCTTTGTTATAACGGATATGGTATATCGACAACTGACCAAATGAATTGTTCAAAATATGTAAAAGAATAGAATAGAAATACCTTTATTGTACCTCAGTAAGGAAATTTGGGTGTGACCTTGAAAAAAACAAACAAGCAGACTGAAGAATGCTTACAAGATTCACACAAGACTAATAAAAAAAAAAAGAAGACTTATCAAAAAGAAAAAAGCGGACAGCAGTTATACTCAGAAGAAAAAAAAAATCCATCAAAGACAAGCTCCATAGAAAAAAAGTAAAAAAGAGAGAAAGATGTAAAAACTGCTTGCAAAAATCAATGCAAGTAGTCATTACATTTGAAAAAAACATGTTGAGCAAAATTTAATTCATTCCGAAGCGTTCTTGATCAGATCAAGAGCCCATGCGACCAGAAGCATGCTGCAAAACCTTATGGGAGCACTAAAGCTTTGCAAGTGCAAAGAAAGGAAGGAATTCTTGAATCTCTTCTTTGTGTGTGTGGGATCCATCAGTCTGTAACTGAATGAGGTCTCCAATTCTGCAGCAGCTTTATACATGACCTCACCGGTAAATAGTCTGCTGCTCATACTGACTATACCATAAAGGGTGACTAATGCCACCGCGGAGTCAAAAAAGCAACCCGTTTTTTATCTCACTCTTCTCTGTAGGAAATGAAAACATGACGTAGGCAAACTTTATAAAAATCTCTTTCTGAATCACCTTTTACCAAACTCACCCGGTAATAAACTGTCTTTGCTGTGGCTGCATCTTTTCTTTAAATGTAGTTTTCTTTTTATTTTGTACATGGTAAACTCCTTTACCTTTTCTGTTTTATTTCAAGAGCAAGCCGGGCAGATTGGTCGTGCCCTGGGATGCAGCTTTTGTATTTTGATTGATAGCTGGCAAGACTTTGTGACAAATGCTGCAGCTCTGCTTACGTTTAAGAAAAGCTCCTGTTGAAGAATTGTCGTCCTTTGACCAACTCAGAAGGGGCACTTGGTTTCGATGGAAGTCCTTTAGTGCTGTTAAATATTTTTGTTTTTTGGAAGAAAAGACCTATGAGCTTATAGGCCTATTTAAAATACAATACATAAAAATAAAATAATAAAATAGATTAAGATTTCCTATATTATTGTCATATACAGGTCCTTCTCAAAATATTAGAATATTGTGATAAAGTTCCATAATGTAATGATAAAACTTGAACATTCATATATTTTAGATTCATTGCACACTAACTGAAATAGTTCAGGTCTTTTGGTATCTTAATATGTATGTGTCATGATGTTACAAAGTTAGACCCAAATGCAGAAAACCGAACAGAGAGACCAGGAAAAAAGTTTAACGGGTTTTATTGAAGAGGTTAAACAGAGGGAGAAGTGTTGCTCTGAACACTGCTTAACCAGAACTGTAAAGACACAGCGGTTAGTTCAGGCTCAGTGGGGAATTTGACGTGTAAACTTGGAGAAGAGGATTTGGTTGCCGACTCACGTTTCCAGAGAAGTTGTGGAATCCCTGACTCCTGTCTGTGTGCCGGGGTTCCAGTGTTTGTCTGATTCGGTGGATGGCGGAACAGGGTTTACCCAGAATGCAGTTGTTAGGTGGTGAACGGAGATACTGACTGCCACTCAGATTTCCGGCGGTACTTGAACGGGTCGTAGTGGAGAATAATCCCTTTCTCAGTGAGAATCTCTTGGGGAAAGTGGATCCAAACCTCCTGTTTGAACCCCAGCTCATTTTGAAGCTCAGTTGATCCTTCCAGGGAGAGAAGGTCTGAGAAATCCAGTTTGCAGGATGACAAAACAAAGTTAAACTCAGGATGACAAAAACTCAGTTGAACTCAGCAAAACTCAGCTTGGCTAGAGTACCCAAAACTGGAAAACACTCAGCCATCGAGGTAGTGGCAGTCAGCAGCCTAAGAACACTCTGTCTAACGAGGAAACCATCAGCAGGTGTGTGAGGAGGTGGACCAGAACCAGGCTCCTCCTGGTGGATCAAGGGAGACAAACACAGACACACAAACACAAAAACAGGAGTCCTGACAGTACCTCTCCCCCCCCAATGACCGCCACCTGGCAATCCAGAGGAGCCGGAGGGTTCAGAGAGGTGAAAATCCCTAATCAAATATTGCCACCCTCGGCCACGGGGACGAGCATCAATAATGCGTCGAACCGTGTAGGCGGGATGGCCATCAATGTCCATAGGGGGAGGGGGCTCACCGGGTGAGCACAAAGGGCTGGATGAGACAGGCTTGACCTGGGAGACGTGGAATGTAGGGTGTATGCGCAAAGAGGGTGGAAGACGGAGATGGACAGCAGACTCCCCGATGGTCCTCTCCACTTCATAAGGGCCTATGAATTTTGGCGACAGTTTACAAGATATTGCCTTGAGGGGAATGTCACGGGTGGAAAGCCAGACGCCTCAGATTCTGGAGTTGGAGCTGTTCTTTCCCAAGTTTCCGGTGTCGACGACAAATTGCATCCCTGTGCCTTTTTCTCTTACAGACTCACATTTCCAACAAAAGGATAGAATCCAGTCGGTGTGGGATGTTCCAGTGTTTGTCTGATTCGGTGGATGGCGGAACAGGGTTTACCCAGAATGCGGTTGTTAGTTGGTGAACGGAGAAACCGACTGCCGCTCAGATTTCCTGTGGTACTTGAACGGGTCGTAGTGGAGAATAGTCCCTTTCTCAGTGGGAAGCTCAAACGATCTCTTGGGGAAAGTGGATCCAGACCTCCTGTTTGAACCCCAGCTCAGTTTGAAGCTCAGTTTATCCTTCCAGGGAGAGAAGGTCCAAGAGATCCGGTTAGCAGGATGACTTCCTGCCGAGAGGCAACGACAAAACAAAGTTAAACTCAGGATGACAAAAACTCAGTTGAACTCAGCAAAACTCAGCTTGGCTAGAGTACCCAAAACTGGAAAACACTCAGCCATCGAGGTAGTGGCAGTCAGCAGCCTAAGAACACTCTGTCTAACGAGGAAACCATCAGCAGGTGTGTGAGGAGGTGGACCAGAACCAGGCTCCTCCTGGTGGATGAAGGGAGACAAACACTGACACACAAACACAAAAACAGGAGTCCTGACAGTATGATTTTGGTATACAGCTCATGAAAACCCAAAATTCCTATCTCACAAAATCAGCATATCATGAAAAAGGTCTCTAAACGAGCTATGCACCAATCATCTGAATCAACAAATGAACTCTAAACACCTGCACCTGACTTGGAATTATGGGTAACCCAGAGCGTAGATTAAAACCATAACCGTTACGTACAATGTGTTAGTGACAATGGATACCCAAAAGAGGTACTTAAGCGGATTGCAGAAAAGAAAAAGCAAAGAAGACCTGCTGGAAGAACGGAGAAAACTTAACAAAATAAAGAGGTTCTTTGAAAGAACTGAAGAGGGAGAGGTGGGTGTTGCTGACGTTGTCAAGAGTGTGGGTGAGAAGGGGGACTATGAAATTCCTAACTATGCGAGGTGGTGATTTTCTTAATGCGAGTGAGAGCGTGCAGGCAGAACAAAAATTTGTGCATCATGTGCGGATTAGAACTACTGCGATTCCACACAATGCAGCCACTGCTAACTTAGCAAACCAACCGTCACCACAGAACGTGAGAACATTTCATTACCACAATGCCGTGCAGGAAATTTGAAACTAAATGTTGGCTAGAAGGGCTTGTCTCTTGGTTGGGTTGTGTGTGCAACTGCTATCAGAGACTCCTCACTCCTATAGCTCTGTACTAGTCTTCTTCTTCACTGGTGGTGGTTTTCCCAAAAAATTAAAAATGCGTCTCTGTCATTAGACTGTGTAAATGTACTAGTCTGCTTCCGCAAGCAGGATACCTCTGTGACCACTAGCTTGTTTGACTTTGCTATGACAACGTAACTTAAGTGAACTTGTGTTGATTAGGCCTCAAAATAATTAAATTAAATAGTAAAATAAATGAATGCAAGAAAAAAGAAAGAAAGAAAAAAAATGGTCAGTTCAGGTGTTTTATAAAAAAACAAGTGAGTCAGGGAATTGTTTATATACCAAACTGAAACAATGTTGTCCTCTACTTCATAACCAATTTAGATTTTAAGATGGAAAAACATTTTATTTTTTTATATGTTTTATTTAAAAAGTCAATGTATAACATCGATGCATAAACACCTAATTAAATTTCAGTGTTAAATTCTGGTTAAAGTAACAGATTAAAAATGTCTCCAGACCTTTACTGGTTGTTGATTTTCTACATTCGGACCCTGCTGATTTTTAATTGGTTACCCCTGATCTACACAGGTGGTGTGAAATGAAGAAAATGGTGTAGTAGCTTGAAGCTTTAGTCCAGTGTAATTTGCAGAACTCTCTTCATCCTCTACACTCTTTACCTTGGCAAAACCATCTTTCATTGTGGAGCATTGTTTCACTGCTAGTTTTATATTAAAACAGACTTCTGCCAACCAATGTTCTCACCATCCATCTCACCCCCATCAACAATGTCCTCCTGCAGGCAGCTGGTAAAACGTTGGATTGCTCTAAAGTTTATCCAGAAGTCTGATTATAATCTGCAGAGCACTGAATAAGACAACCAAATGGTTAATAACGTGAATGAATGAGAATATGAGAGATGCAAAAGTTACCACAAGAGCCTTCTTTAGGTATATAAAGTGCTTTGAAGTTTAGATTGCATGAACTGGTGACACTATACCTCTGCTGCTGGAAGCATTGTATGTCCATGCTGCAGGCTGCAATTCATCCCTGACAGACATCATTTAATTCATAAGGGATTCATGGTGTGTTTGTCAACGTGTGAGGGAAAGATGAAATGAAAAATTGCAACCACTGCTGCAAAACATAAAAATGGCAACATTCCTTTTGGACAGCAAAGTGAACTCTGTGCCTTTGTCAATTACAGTTGCATACCTTTGATCTATGTATGATCAGGAAGGAAGATGTTACATTTTGGAGGAGTATACAAGAAGCACAGCAGGGCAAGATAAGAGAGAGCAAGAAGGCATTCAGGAAGAAGCTGGGAATCAAGCTTCAAGAGAGCAATATCAGAGATATGTGGTCAGGGATGAAGAAAATCATAGGTTTCAAGCAGAAAGATGATCAGACAGATGGAAGTCTGGACAGAGTCAGTAAAAGGAATACATTCTTCAAAAGGTGCAGTTCAAGAAAAAGCTCAGCATCTTTCATTCATTGATAAGAGTCACATGGACATGTTGCCCTCCTTTGACCCAAAACCTGAAACGTTCCATCCTCCTTTTCTGCCATGAATGATCCTGCTTCTATGAGTTAGTTGTCAACCAAGTCAGAAGATGCTGCCCCCTCTCCCATCTGTCTGTCTAGACGTCAGAAAAAGAGGCAACTGGATATTTCCAGGACTCATGTGGAGGTATCAACAATCGCCTGGATCAAAGACTACCTTACACACAGACCCTAGTTTGTTAGACTAAAGCAGGGGTCTCAATGTTTTCCAGGCCAAGGACCCACAAACTGATAGCGAGATGGAGCGGGGAACTATATATATTGCATGAAATTGTGTTATACCTACCTGGTCCTATAGTCACTCTATTCCATATGGAGTAATGTGAGGAAAGTAATTCCACCCTGGGATTATTCAAGTATTTCCGATTCTGATTCCTGGTTGATGTGACAGGTGTTGTGAATGAAACGGTGCCCAGCTTGAAAGAGCTCCTGTGTGTCGCTGAATGTGTGCATTGATGACTGAAAGGCTACGTTCACACTGCAGTCTAAAGTGACCCAAATCCGATTTTTTTGGCCCATATGCAACCTGTGTCTGATCTTTGCATGGCAGTCTGAACAACACAAATCCGATTTTTCCCAAATGCGACCTGTGTCTGAACAGCCAGGTCACATTCATCCGACCTGAATACAATTAATACCCGAGAAAGATCACTATTCAAGGTCTTGCTATGAAGATGCAGCAAGAAAAAACAACAACCATGGCAGACGAGGATGAGAAAATTTGTATTTCTGTTTAACCATCTTGAAAAGAGTGTGTTCTTATGGTTGGGAAAGATCGCTAGATGCGCTCCAGCACTACCATCAATGTTTACTTCCGTAAACAAAGTCCATGCTGGCCTGTGATGTCAGTGCGTCCTCTACTGCGCATGCGGGACACTTGCGTTGTATGACTAAAGTTCACACAGGGGATCACATACAAGTCGCATATATTTGGAAATGTGAACGGCAACGCAAAAATATCCGATTTCACAAAAAAATCGGAATTGAGCATCAAGGCCTGCAGTGTGAACGACCCCCATGCAGGGTCACCCCTGTTGAGCGTTGAAGGAAGTCATAGCAATTTGACCATGGTTTTACGCAGCGTTCAAATTTTGCCCTTTAAGCTTTTGACGCCCAAAACAGGTCAGTGTGAACGCAGCATAAGAGGGTGTGCGCTTGGGCTTTAAATCGAAGAGAAATAGTGACTTCAAGGCCACTGTTCATTAGAGCATCAGTCAGGCAGGCATAAAACAAAGCAGTAAAGACTTTCCCTGTAATTTGCATTAAATAAATGATTTTGTTAAACATGGCTGAAATAAATTATTTTAATTATTTTTCCCCCTTGCTTTCTCTAGGAGAAAATGTCACTGAAAACCTACGGAAAACTAGGAGATCAAAAAAGGTATTTGCTGCAAGATGCTGCATATTCTCTATCAGTCTGTTGTGGAGAGTGTAATCACTTCATCTAATGCAGGGGCAACAGCATCAACGTAAATGTCTTAAAAAAAAGTTCAACAGGCTTATACAGAAGGCTAGCTCTGTTCTAAGAACTCTAGAAGTCCCTAAAGTGCTGGAGATGATTTTACAACAAAAAATATTTCATAAAGGCAAAAGCATCCTATTCAGCTGATTTCTAAACATATTTTAAAGTAAAAGTCTGGTCACATTCAGCAGTCAAAATTCTGAAAGTACTTTAAATATGAAATTATTACATACTGTTCAATAAATTATAAGTGTTTTTGATTAAGGGTAATTTAATTTGAATGTGTTTTACTGGAGGCATCCATGTTTGTCAAAGAACACTACTGCCACCTACCGGTGTGGTATCGGCTGTTGATCAAGTCCAAGTGCTCATCTGGTGTTTGTCACAATGCGCTATTATCCAAGTCATCTGGAAAACATTCTTCTTCCAAATGTTGCTTACATATTACTTTTTTTTTTCTCTGGACCTTCGATGGTAAACCCTCCCTCTTCAGGTTGGCGATCCAACGACGAACCCGTCTGTGGAGGATCATGAATCGGAAAGGTGAAATAACTCTTTTTTTTTTCACTTTTATCTGATGTATTCCAGCATCCAGCTGCCATGCACGTGGGCATTGTCAGTTTCACTATAGCTCTGGTGAATTTCAATGATGAAGTCCTCTGGAAATCTTCAATAATTGTTGTTGATTGCAGATGTGTCTAGTAGTTCCCATTGATTTAGCTTGTAAAGCGGGGAGAATGGCGCTAGGCTTACACACCGTGATGTCACTGCTGGAAGATGGCAGGAGGGAGGGGTTACTATAGTTGGGCAAAAATGGCCGCTCCCAGACTCAGTGATCATGTTGAAAAACATATTTTTAATTATTTTTTACTGATTAACGCTAAATTCATTGGATCACCGCAAACATATTAGTTTTATGTATAGATAATGATCCAGCAGAAGATCCTTCCGGCCAACAGCTATCAAAACCTACAATGGACTGAAAAAACCTTTGAGTTGCTACATAATAAAATTTCTCTTTTGGATCAATGAAGTATTTTTTTTAATTGGAAAAAAATGCATGTTTTAGATTGTTGTGTAACTCTTATTTGAATATTAGTAATAATTATTATTTCAAATTGAAAGTATTTATGATTTATAATTCACATTAAAATTAATTCAACACAACAAAACATTATAGATGATTGTGATTAAAACCTGTTCTTTGCAAAAATAATGGAGCAAAATCCATTCAATAGTTTTCTATATAACCATTAATTCAGCTTACTGTATGTATTTTCATTCACTTTCATTACTGCTTGCTGGTGTACGCTGGTCTCTGCATCTGTTTATCTTATAAGCCAGTTGGGACCAGTACGGAAAGCTGTAAAAGCAACACTGATGTTTTGAAGGTGTTGGCAAACCTTTGCACACATTTTCCAGCAGGTAGCAGCATTATATATTTAAATCAGCTGAGTTTTAAAACGGTTGGTGAGTGTGAGATGGTGTGAGAGAGAATAAGAATCTAAGCAATAACTGAACGGGAGAATCTGTGGTAAAAGGAGTGCTTTCATGCCGTGGAGCACTTTCCAATTCTTTTCAACCATCAATTCAGCACCAAATGTACTCATGTTCAGAAGATACGATTAAACAAGAACCTTTTTCATTAAAATCACCAGTTTTGTGTTTAAGTGTTCATGTTATTTTACATGACTTTCCATCAAAAGGACAGAGTGTAGGATCCAATGACCAAGAAGAGTGCGATCAGCTTTTGTGATTTAAGGTATTTATATGTTAAACATGGATTATATTTCACAAGAAGTTGAAACCTGACTTATAAAAACTTTTTTTTCCAGTGGATGTCGGAATGACTTAGGCTACGTTCACACCAAAGGCCTCAATGCTTAATTCTGATTTTTTTGTGAAATCCGATTCTTTTCCATTGTTGTTCACATTTCCAAATACATGCGTCTTGTATGTGATCTCCTGTGTGAACTGCCTTCATACAGCTCAAGTGTCCCGCATGCGCAGTAGAGGACGCAATGACTTGACAAGAAAGTGTGCTCACAGCCTTAGTCTGACGATTGGGGTATGTTGGCCTCGTGGGTTAGAGCAGGGCACTTGTGCCTTGAGAAGGTTTCAAGTACCAACAGCCTCCACTCTGGGTTCCTGAGAAGACTCTTAACCTCACACTGCTCCCGGGGTGCCACACAATGGCAGCCAAATTCTCCCCAAAGGGATGGCTCAAATGCAGAGAGTGAATTTCCCCATTGTGGGACCCTGAAGGGATTTACATTTACACAAGTTTAAGAAACTGAATTTAGATGAAGGATTTTATTTTCGATGAAGAAATACAGCAGATGGTGCTGTGCCGTGCCTGTGGGGTCCAATTGAAGCGGAGATACTGCTGTTGGGATTTCACGCTGGTTTGTTGGGGTCCTACGGCTGGTTACCGTGCTCCAAAGCAGTCCAAAGCATGATTTTTCTTTTTCTCTTACCAAGCGTCCCAAGCCCTCTCCTTCCAAAGCCCAAGCAGAATGACATTTATTATCAGAGAGACTCTTTATCTGGTTTTCATTCACATCATGTACTTTTTTCTGAGGGATGGAAAATGTCGGAACCCCAACATTTTGCACCTGAACTTTCTTGAAGAAATGTTTTCCCAGAAAATATTGAAATTAACAATAAAGCCAATTGATTTTGGGAAGGCTCCTTTGATCCATTTATTCAGGTAGGAAACTGCCTGTCAAAGATGGCGCGACAGGGCCACCAAAATGTGACAGTTTATAGGTGGTAATAACTAAAATACATGTGGATAATATATGACATGATTATTTCAAATGTATCGATACTCAGTGCTTTATCTGGGCATAATGCCAATCTGATATGGTATCCATAATAAATACAAATTTTGTTTGGACATTTTTGGCTATTTTTCTGATATTCTGTTGAGAAAGCATGTTCCACGGTGTAGTTGATGAATGTGAGTATTTCTTTTTCATCAACACATTTAATTATTTTTCATTTTGAACAGCTTGATAAAATGTTAAACTTTATAGTAAAATGGAAAAATATTTTCATTCAAAGATTTTCTGGAAATATTTTTCACTGCTCTTGCTCATCTTTATGATAAGTGGATGTTTTTCTTCCTGTCCATGGTATTCTGACTTGGACTTGTTTCCGCAGGTAGAGCACATAGATTTTTTATGCATAGACCTTAATTAACTGGACGGAATATTGTCATGCAGATAAGGCCTAATATTCTACATATGTTTACTCAGCAAGATATCCTTTATTTAGAAGCTGCATTATGCAGCATGTGTTGCGCTTGAAGCAAACATTTAGAGTAAAAGAACAACAAGACTGCTGCTCACTGCAGCCTGACTGGCTCCTAGCCAAGCATCCCGCCCTTTCACTGCATTCCTTCTTCTTCTCCCTGATCATCCTCATCACGTGTGTAGCTGGACACTTTAGTACTGACCATAAACAATAAGCAGAGAGCTTGTCAATGCGCCCACCAATGCAGCAGCACCCGTCTCAGGGGGTCATCTAATTAATGCAGGAGATTATTGCTGGGTCCATGAGCCGAGTCAGGGCCCCGCTGTCTCTGAATGGGGTCATTATGGGAGGTAATGAACAGGGTGAGCAATGGGTTTTGGGCTGACTTGGCGTGAGGCTGTCTCAAATGTCAAAGCCACAGTGTAATCATCACTTTGTCAGAGGCAATGGGGATGGACTTTATTTGTTTTTTGCTAAACTACTAGTCTGGAAACTGCATAGATGGTCATGAATGGACTCATCTGGGAGAAAGAGGGAGGATTAGTTCCCAGGGAAATAAAAAGCTGATCTGTGAGTTCTTTCTCTACTGTGAATACTGCACAGTAGAGGTGGAGAGGCTAGGAACCTGTCTGAAAAAAAAGTTTAAAAAAAAGATACCAAATACAGAAAAAAAACCTACAAGGACAAAGAGAAATTCCATTACACAAAATCTCACGGAGGACTGAAACATGCAGCACTGCAACAAAGCATCCGTTTCGGATGTGATCAAACATTAAATGGCTGTTATTAGCAGTAATCAGTCCCATAGAATGGCTTCAGACTGCGCCTCCTCTAAATTCTGGTAAAATGTTATGGCTGATCATTTGCAGCTTATAAATGATAAAAGCCGTTTCAGCAGCCTCTTAAACCTTAAAGACATAATGGAGGATTTGTTTTGCAAGTTTTGGAAAAGACCTGCCCTCTTCACTTTAAAAAAAAATGCACATGCACAACCCTGTTCCCCAGAAGGAACGCCTATTAAACGTGTGCGAGAGCGTGCACGAGCCCATTTCTCCTCTTGCACGCTGTTTAAAAGTTGCTCTTTGCAACGCTCATACAAGCTTACTTTTAAAAAGAAGATTTGTCATTTTTCCACTATGTCAGACTCACCAACGATAAGTTAAAATGGGGACGATCAAGTAGGACAGCCTGACGTACACATATCACCAGAATGATTAACAATTAGTAGGACCACTTATTTTGCTGATCCACCCAAAAAAAGAACGTCCTCCACCATACCTTTAAGTTTCACTTTATATTTATCTACTTTATACATTTTATTCACTTTATTTACAGCCACCCTTGTTAAAAACACAAAGAAAAAAAACTGCATTTTAAAACTTTACTTTGAGTGAATTCCACAAGTTTCAGCCACGCAGATTTAGAAACAACTCGAAACAACACGATTTTTTGGGAAGTTCGATATGAGCAACATGCCGATCAACTTTTTTTTTTACAGCACATAAAGAACTACTCAAATTATTACACATTAATACATCAGATTACACATAAATACATTAATTGATTCTGCAGGTAAAAAAGGAATTTTCTTAGGAATAGAATTCAATCAGTCTTATAAACCTACTTAGCCTACTGGTTGGTAAGAGGCACAATCTGAAGCCACTCTATGGGACTTATAACTGGTAATAACGGCCAGTTAATGGAATGAAAAGCGGCTGAAACGTGCTCTCCTATATAAGATGCTTTTCTGTCAGAATTTCAAAGCAGTTTAAGCACCATTAAAGAAAAACAGATGGACAGATTGTACAGAGTGTGCTGTATAATTTTAGCAACTGCACCTAATGGATTTATCGTTGTAGGTTGCAGACTGAACAGCGGAAGTGGGTTTCTGCAAAAAAAAATTCAAGCTTTCAAAAAAAATCTCAAAACACCTTACTTTTGTCTAAATTGCACTTAGGTTTGGCTTTACAATAACAGCCATTCAAAATGGCCCTTGCCACTTAAACACCAACAAAATGGAAGCCTACTTCCCTGCAGCTCCCAGTGAAATCACTGAATTACAGGGTCTGACCAAGAGATGACGCTTCTCTTTAGATCTTTATGTCCACAAATCATGACAGAAAGAATATTTTAATACAAAGATTGATGTTTAAAAATGAATAGTAGGGGACCAGCCAAGGACCAGTCAGGGATAAAAGCCAACCCTAACCAGCGATAAAAATCTGCAGAAGGCTTTTACTAACAGACGTCCTCTGCCTCGCTGGGCTCGCTGTCACTCCTATTCTCACCCTGCAGCTCTGCAATTTTTTGCTTAGCTTTTCTTTTGCTGTTTGCCTTTATCCAGTCTTTGGAATGTGCCATATTCTGACATTGCACTCTGTAACTCTGTTTGATGCTTCCGCTGCATTGACCAACATTATCTTAAAATTGGTGCCAAATCTCCACCTCAAATGTTTGCAAACCTGTCTGACTTTTGAACTACTCCTTTCTGAGCAGTGACTCTCCATTCATAGCATGGAGGGGGAGTGGTGGCCTAGTGGTTAGGGCATAGGGCTTTGAATCCTAAGGTTGTGAGTTTGAAACCCACTCCCACAGCCTGCCGCTCTGGCTCCCTGAGCAAAAGACCCTTAATCCCCACACTACTCCCCAGATGCCATAATTGGCAGCCCACTGCTCCCCAAGGGGATGGGTTACATTTAATGACAGTAAAACTGTTGCCCTCTGCTGCTGCATTTGTGTAGTGACCCCAGACAAATGTTAGCCTGTATAATTGGTAGACCCCAATTATGAGACAAACCACATTGTTTTTTGAAATGAAAAAAAAAAACCTTTGTATATTTTCAAATAAAGTATTGTATTTAAAGGTCATAGTACGGTATTTAAAAAAACGTCTACAAGTCTCCTTTTACAGAGGAGAACCTCAAGAACTACCTCCTTTCTGTCTTCAAAATAAGTGTAACACAGATCCACAATGTGACTGTAAGTGCTATAGTGAAACTGACAATGCCCACATGCATGGCAGTAGGATGTTTTAATACATCGGGTAAAACTGGAAAAAAAAAGTAGTTTTTTCACCTTTCTGATTGATGATCCTCTACGGACGGTTCGTCGTTGGATTGCCAACTTGAAGAGGGACAGTTTGCCATTTAACTTCTGGCGAGAAAAAAAAAATAAACGTAATATGTAGCCAACATTTGGAAGAAGAATATTTTCAAGATGACTTGGATAATAGCGCGTTGTGACAAACACCAGATACAACACTGGGACTTGATCAACAGCCGATACCGCACCGTGACGTAACAAACCAGTAGGTGGCAGTAGTGCTCTTTGACAAACATGGATGCCTCCGGTAAAGTTCAATTCAATTCGGTTTATTTATATAGCGCCGATTCACAACACAAGTCATCTCAAGGCACTTTACAGTTAAAGCAAATTCAAATGAAAATTACTCTTAATTAAAAACACTTATCATTTCATATTTAATTAAATTCATATTTAAATTACTTTCTGAAGTTTGAATCCTGAATATTACTGACTTTTCCTTTAACATTTCATTACTGCAGAACATCCTCATGTACAACAGTATACAGTTTTTTTGTACTAGGATTTATAGAACCAAGTATTTTCTCTGAGTAATATATATTTATATCACATATTATCAACAGTAAAATACTTTAAGTTGCATAGGGGAAATGTCTGTGCAAAGATAAGGGTTCACAAACACAAGCAGGTATTTGCATAATGGGAAGCTACAGAGGGATCATGTTCTTTACCTAGTGCTCATGAGTTCTGTTTGTCTAGCCAAGCTTTGCTTCATTGTACTTTTCTCTCTGATTCTTGTTTGTGGACACAACCATGCTGAGGATGATTTATTATGTATTGGAAGCAGCAAACAAAGAGAGGCTGTGTACCTTCTTATCTATCTGTAGGAAGGAAAGATTCTGCAACGTCAGCAAAAACATATGTAAAATCCAGTTTCTTCTAAAAGAAAATATGGCTGTTAATACAATTCCTGCATATTTTAATTTGGAGACAGTCATCACTCTAATATGCCAGAAATGGATAAAGAAAATGAATAGTTAGGATTCTTTAGATTTTACTTGTGACCATTGTTAATATCATTCGGCTGTAGGTTTATGACTACAGTTTGTGAAGTTCCTCATATTAAAGAACTGAATATATCTATGTTTGATGAAAGATTGAATAAACATGTTTAGTATGGAATTTGTGTGTCAAATCTTGATTAAAAAAAGGAATAACCATTGTCTTACAATATAATCTGAGGTCATTTTAATCCCATCCATATTAACTGACTGTTTTATCAGTTTATTTTTAAAGAATCTGCTCCAAAGTCTAACAAGCACGGTCCTGCATCTAGCAGTAACGCTTTCTTTTACAGTACGTCAATAACAATGTAATAATATGGTAATAATATAGCAAGTTACATCATATTACTAGGTAACAACAAAAACTTTCCTTTGTAGTTACCCCAAAATTAAGGCATGTAATTTCAAAATAATTACCTGCATGTAATTATTTTTTTTAACAGTGTCCTGTCTGGCGATGTGGCAATAAGAATAATTGTCTTGATGCCAAAAAGAGCCCAACAGATTTTACTTTCACAAGTGGAGCAGTAGGGCTATTGCCATATTGCTCCACTTGTTTCACGCATATAAATTGCATTATTATAATTATGCAGGGAGTTTTTGTCATGATGGGTTTCTAAAGTTAGCCCACATGCAGAACACCACTCAGAGGCAGGGGAAAATTTAACCGGTTTATTGACACAAAGTTCCAGAAGTGAACGGCGTTCAGATGAGGAGAACTGTCTCTTATTCTCAGTGTGACCAGAGAGACCCTTCCAAGACTTGATGGGCCTGGCTTATCCAGTGGATCAGTGATATCCTACCCAATAGTGGCAAACACTCTTGCAAGGAAGTGAAGACAGTCTGTTGCTTAAATACTCCTCAGGAAGTGATGACCCAATATCCTGCAGGTGTGAGTGGTGAGAAGAACAGGAAGCCCTCCAGACTAGCCGAGAACAAGGGCACCATCTGGTGGGGAGGAACTGCAAACGAACAAAAAACAACCCCACAAACTGGAACCCTAACAGTTTTACAGATTATATGGACACTGCAATGCAGGTAGAATAGAAGAGGAAAATCAGAAAAAAAGGAGAAAAGATGAAAGAAAGAAGAGATAAAAGGGGGATAATGACAAAACATTTTTAGTCTGCTTCATCACCAGCAAAGAGATGTAAAAATGACAGCACAACCAACAGACGTGGTACGAGACATACAATAAAGTGACACCTAGATACTATCTCTGAAGTAGTATTATTTAGTCTGACATTTACTCTGTGTTACCTGAAGATAAGAATATGGGCTTTCGGTATTGAAGTGAATCTCTGAGTACCTGGAACCAAGCACCTGTAGTTGTACCTGCATGTATTATTGCAATTGCATATTACTATGTAACAATATAGAATTTTGCTGGGTAATTACCATCAGGTTAACAGAACAGTTTCTATTATTGCCCACCACCTACCAACAGATTACAAAGTAAATTCTAACTTATGATCAGGGAAGTTCTGTGGTTCAAATTTTAGACAGACAAGTTAAAGTCAGACTTCTTCATTTCAAATTGTCATTACCAGGTAACTTGTTTTCATTTCACAGACAGCAATAAATTAATGTGTTATTATCTAGTAAAATGCAGTTAATAACTTGGCATATAACAGAAAACCAAACCTTGAAGAAAGCAAACCAATCTTCTTAACTAAACTTGTATTTATATGTAACTTGAGTTTAGTTTTATAATGCTTTAGTTGTATGTTTTTTCTAGATTAGCGCATCTGACCAGCTGAAAACAAGTAAACTGCTAGGTAAATATGCTGAAATTGTACTGTAAAACAAATCAAGACATTCTTTCTATGGTATTAAATTATTAATTCATGTTATTATGTTATGTTATTAATATTAATATTACCAAGTTATTACATGTTATTGATGTACTGTAAAAGAAAGTATTACCCATGGTTTTTAATCTCTCATCCTGTTTTGTTCTTTTATATCATAGCATTCTTCTTGGGCTGGCCAGTTAATTGATAAAATTTTATTGGTAAAAAACCAGGACTTTTCATTAACCAAGCACTTTTTTGTCTTCCTGCTGAATGATAATCTAGCTGACTGTAACAACAATAACTACAAATTATAGTTTGTTGTATTTTCATTGTTTTCTTCTAAAACGTTTTACAAAGATGTTTTACTGCTTGAATAATGAGTCCCTTTAAATTAAGGTCAGCTTCTAAAGGAATGATTGAAATAAAAGCTATTTTTTTTAAAGAACTGTATGTAATTTGACATATTTATTTTGAAACTTAAGGGGCAAATACATCTATTAACTGTGTTTTAAAGAAAAATAATCATGAATTATATGTTTAAGTCATATTGCCCAGCCCTAAGCTCTTCCTTATTCCGAAATATTTATTCTTAAATGTATTTATGTCAACTCTATAACTATGACTACCTGGCTTTTTTTGATTGTGCTTCTGACAGAAGGTCCAGAACCAAGCAAATAAAAAGAAAATCTTTTGTAGCTTCGAGGCAACAGCACAAACCAATTTAAACCATGTGCAAGACATCCATACTAATTTAACAGCACCTCCATCTCTGCTGCTTTTATTGTACTTTTCTCAGAGTTGTGCTTTATGTACACAAGAAAAGCTCTTTTGTCTGCATGAGCATCGTGTCTCAGCGTTATATAATGGTTTAATTTAATTTTTTCCGGTCTCAAGGTTAAATGCATGTTAGTCATGTTTTTGTAGGCTTCAATATATAACTGCAGTACTTACTGCAGTGCTTACAATCTTAGATTAATGCTGCAGATGCTGAGTTGGATCTAGAACACTGTGCAAAAAAATCTTTCCTTTCAAGGAGACAGAATTGATTGCACTATTTTAAACTGTTCTTGACAGCTTTCTATAGATCGTTTAAAGGCTGTCTTGTTTTTATTTTTTTATTTTTTGACTCTTTGTTTTTTAAAATGGTAGACTGAGAGATTAATATATTGCTGCCTAAACAAGATAAACAGCATCAGTTAGTCACATCTTTAAAGGGACAGTATGTAAAACATATTTATGTTTGTTAGAAATAATCTGTTATTCCTCAAATTAAAGCATATTCTGTAAAAGTGTTATCACAACACATCAAAAATCAAAGTGTTCTCAAAGCTTAGCGTTAGTAGTTTATGGATAAATAAGAGACAGTGCGCCCAATGGGAGACGCCATGTGGCCTCGCCATTTTTAAATACAGCAGCCAAAAAGGGACACATTTTTCAGCCTTATGCTTTTGACCTGTATATGAAAACATGTTGTACAGTAGGCAGTGAAGGAGTTTATAACAAGCTAAAACAACCATCCCACCGAGCAAAATTTTGGTTGAAAAGACATTGAAAAGATGACATGATTTACATCTACATTTGGTTGAAAAAATAAAGGTGAAAAGTAGCGATTCCCGATCCCCATCTCCATATTGGATCGTCCCAATCTTATACTAATTTCCAGTGATCGGAGCTTGGATACAATACAATCTCTGCTACAGCAGAGACAGAGAAGAGCTTATCTAGCTCTGCTAACCGAAATCTAACCGCCAAACAATGGGGCCCCCAATCGATGTTCTCCAAAGGAGCCGCTAGAATCTGCCTGATCCGTGACTGCCTGAGATGGAGAAGCACCTGGAGGCTCAGGCTGCAAGCTAACCACCGTAGCTAAAACGGGAGACGTCTCGTGCTACGGTGAGTTATAAAATTAACCCCCTTGCAAATCGCCTCTTACTGTTGCATCGGATTGATCAAAATCTCTTAGAGTTGCTGTTGGACGAAGAGACTATGCTATCACACGGTCTGCAGAACAACGGACTGAGCCGAAGGCCTTCACTCCACCGAGTGAAGCAGCAGAGCTAGATTTAACACCATGAACTTTATTCATCATCAGAGGACAAAACATGACGATGTGTATGAAGCGTTTTGTAAAGGTGCAGATGGAAAGGTTAATTCAATTCAATTCAGTTTATTTATATAGCGCCAAATTCACAACACATGTCATCTCAAGGCACTTTACAGTTCAACCAGATCATCCAGTCAAATTGATACAAAGTTTTCTATCTAAGGAAAACCAGTTGATTGCATCGACTCATTGACTCAAATACAATCCCTCACACTAAGCATGCTTGTAGCGACAGTGGAGAGGAAAAACTCCCTTTTAGCAGAACCAGGCTCAGTGTGAGCGGCCATCTGCCGAGGCCGACTGGGGTCCAGACAGAAGCAGAGATACAAAAAGCAGCTGTAAAAGGCGGCCCCGTCCACGAAACACACAGCCAGGCAGACGAGCTCCAAGGCAGCTCCCATGTCAGAGGACGAAGAGAGCACATCCACTCAGTCACGGTCAGAGAAACAGGACCACACTGGAAAACAGGCCGATCTCCAACATCTATAAACAAGGGTGTTGATGGAAGCAGCACAGCTGATGTTTCTCTCCAGGATGGAGTCACAGCCAAACAGGGACAGACGAGGCAAAGCTACTCTGAGGAAAAGCAGAGAGAGCAGAAGGTTAGAGATTGAACTAACAGATTCTGCAGAATAGGAGAATAGAGATAGAATGAAGCAGAATGATAAAATGGGGGTCCCTATGTCCTCCAGAAGTCTAAGTCTATAGCAGCATAACTATAGAGATAGCTCAGGAAAACCTGAGCCACCCTAACTATAAGCTTTATCAAAAATGAAAGTTTTAAGCCTAGCCTTAAAAGTAGACAGGGTGTCTGCCTCACGGACTAAAACTGGTAGTTGGTTCCACAGGAGAGGAGCCTGATAACTAAAAGATCTGCCTCCCATTCTACTTTTAGAAATTCTAGGAACCACTAGTAAACCTGCAGATTGAGAGCGAAGTGCCCTGTTAGGAACATAAGGAACAATCAGATCTCTGATATAAGATGGAGCTTGGCCATTTAAGGCTTTATATGCGAGAAGGAGGATTTTAAATTCTATTCTTGATTTAACAGGAAGCCAATGAAGAGAAGCCAGGATAGGAGAGATGTGATCTCTCTTTTTCATTTTCATTAGAACTCTGGCTGCAGCATTTTGGATCAGCTGAAGGCTTTTAACTACAGTTTGTGGACTTCCTGATAGTAAAGAATTACAATAGTCCAGCCTTGAAGTAACAAATTCATGGACTAGTTTCTCAGCATCACCCCTGGACAGGATATTTCTAATTTTTGCAATGTTCCTCAGATGAAAGAAGGGAATTCTAGAAACCTCTTTGATATGGGATTTAAATGACAGGTCCTGATAAAAAATAACACCAAGATTTTTTACTTGATTATCTGAAATCAGTTTAATCCCATCCAAATGAAGTGACTGGCTAATCAGTTTCTTTTTCAGAGACTCTGGTCCAAAGACTATAACTTCTGTTTTGTCTGCATTCAGAAGCAGAAAGTTAAGAGTCATCCAGGTTTTTATGTCTTCAAGACATGCCTGTAATCTATGTAATGGGTTAGCTTCATCTGGATTTATAGACAGATATAGCTGGGTATCATCAGCATAACAGTGGAAATTAATCCCACGCTGTCTAATAACCTACCAATTGGGAGCATGTATATAATAAAGAGAATTGGTCCTAGCACTGATCCCTGTGGTACTCCACAGGTAACCTTTGAGCATGTTGAAGATCTATCGTTAACATGAACAAACTGAATTCGATCAGATAGATAAGATTTAAACCAGTCTAGTGCTGTTCCTTTAATTCCAACAAAATATTCAAGTCTTTCTAAAAGAATGTTATGGTCAACTGTATCAAATGCAGCACTAAGATCCAACAGGACAAGCACAGATACAAGTCCATTATCTGAGGCCATGAGAATATCATTAGTGACTTTCACCAGAGCTGTTTCAGTGCTATGATGAGATCTAAAGCCAGACTGAAACTCTTCAAAGAGTTCATTATGGTGTAAGTGATCACACACTTGTTTGGCAACTACTTTCTAAAGAATTTTAGATAAGAAAGGAAGATTGGATATAGGTCTATAATTAACCAAGTCATCTGGGTCAAGAGACGGTTTCTTAAGCAGAGGTTTAATTACAGCAACCTTAAAAGCTTTAGGTACTAAAACAAAGCAACAAACGCTGGACTTTTTGAGGAGAAACAAAGACTCCAATGAATACAAGATGGCGAACAAGATTATAGAAAGGTTAGTTGAATCTGTTGCCCTTGACAACCAGCTTATCAGAATAGTTGAGAATGTCGAACTCAGATGTCTGCCCTCGAGAGACACTGCATCGCCGACACAGCCATCCCACAGCTGTACAGCAAAGTTAGAGAAACAAGACAAAGTCACCTGAATCGGAATATTGTTGTTAGTTTTACTACTGATATTTGGAGCGCAGACGTTTGTACGATGTTTTTACTGAGCCTCATGGCCAATTGGTTTGATCTGGGAACATATGATTTACAGCGTACTGCATTGCATCACTTCAGAGGGGTTCATAGATCAGAACCTCTCAGACAAGCCAAACTGAACTAAGTCAGTGATTTGCTTTTTACTTTTGTCTGAAATATTAAATTGTCTTTGATCTTTAATTCTCTGGTAGATTTAGATTTCATGGGATTTAGAATGATAATAGTAATGCTTATTGATTAAATCATTATTCCAATAGAAAGTTGAGGGACTTGCTCAAAATAAGTCGCAGTTTTACAAATGTCATTACTAAAAGCAAAATATCGGATCGGGACTCGGGAAGACCCTAGAGAATAGCCATAATTTTCAGATTGTTGAAAAGACGTTGAAACCTGGATTTTTAACATATTTTCAAGGTCTATTATTGGACTAAAGTGGGACAAAGTCAGACTGACTAAATAGAGCCCAATTTTCAACTTTAATTTCTGGACAAAATCCATTCTATGACGGACCGACCTAATTTAGGCTAAACACCAACGTCTCAATGAATTCTGTGTTTGGGAAGACAGATCATTCTACCTTCCACCTTTTGTTGCAGTGGAGGACAACCTCTACTCTTTACAAGAGAAAGAGGTTGCCATGTCCCCTCCCTTCAGAGAGACTATGTCAATCTGGATCATTTTCCCTCTACATAAAACCAAGTACTGGATCATATTCAATTGATGATTAGTAAAATTGTGGAGCAAAGACCAAAGTATGGACTAGATACATAGATAACCCTCCAACAGCCCATCACCCCACCACCCCTAAGGCCTCTGTGCTCTGCTCTCAGAAATCCAACTTGATCAAAGCAAATGGTGTTGTCTATGTGATGTGTGAAAGCTAGAGATGTCCTATAAAAGCTCCTCTGGTCCAACCCCTAAGGAAAGACAAATGCGAGTTTAATTATTAATATGGTGCTGTGCACACTCCTCCATGGGGGATTCAATATTTAAGCAGCAAAAGTCTCTGATATATAACAGTAAAAATGTATCTTAAACCTGATACACTTTTTTGCCAGTCTTGCCAATCTTAACTTATGGCATTCTGTTGCCCTCAGGCAACAAACCACTATTTTGGCCCACACACCGCCCCTTTAAATTTTTTTAAGTAAAACATCACATTAAAAGTCTGATGATATGTCTGTGACCAATGAAATTTGAGCTAGGCGTGGCTTTGACCTTTGTCTTGGAGTGAAACAATCCTTTTTTGGACCGCAGCAGACTTGGACACACCCCTAGCAGAAGGTAAGATAAATTTAACTTTTTTACATGTTTAAATTTAAATAATTTTGTATAAATAATATCTGTGATGTGCATGAATAAGTAAAAAAGCATATTTGATTGAGTAAAGACACCTTTTGTCTTCATTTATATACTAAAATGGCAGTTTTTCATTCGTTGCCTCAGGGCAACATTGTGCAGTTAGACCACTTTTGTGTGAACTATAACATGCTCATGGATGGAGATGTGTAGGTATGTGTAGTTATCAACATAATAAAATTTTTTCTGTACTATCTACTATTAATCACAGAAAATGGATGCACAAAGATTTTATGGGCGTAAGGAACATGATCAAGTGGTTAGGCTCATTCCTTCTGACAGTGAGGACAGTGAGCTTGAGGAGAGTGACAGTGAGGAAGAGTGGACTCCAAAATCAGGTTTGAGGGAGAGTTGGGAGATCATGGTTCAGTCAGTAGAGTAACATACTGTATGGAATGAGCATGTATGTGCGTTTGTACATCAGTGAGTAAAGAGAGGTATATATGACCTATTCTAATTTTATGCTTACTGGTTTCTTTTGAAAACAGATGACCTGCCTGATGACAATGAGTCTGTGGATGAAGAGGAAAATGAAGATGATGAAGTATTACAGGAAGCTGTTCCACGCTTACCCCGTTGGAGAACACCCCACAGTGCCAATATCACTGACTACCCAGAATGGCAGGCCAGTCTTCCAAAATCAGATCATATCAATTCCCCCTACAAATACTTCAAGATGTTTTTTTCTGAAGACATTCTGGAACTAGTTGTAGAGCAGTCAAATTTATATGCCATTCAGTGTGACACCAACAAGCCCCTTAACCTCGCTAAAAAAGAACTGGAACAATTTATGGGTACAGCAGTATACATGTCATTGTTTGGATTACCAGGCACCCGCATGTTTTGGAACAAAGCCACCCGAGTGTCCCAGGTAGCTGACACCATGGGACTAAACAGATGGGAGTTCATTAAAAAATCCCTGCACTTCAACAACAATGAGGTGAGACAACAAGAAAATATTGATCCACTCCACAAAATCCGACCACTGGTCACTCATCTTACCTCAAAGCTGCAGACAATACCAATGAGTGAGAAGTTGGCTGTAGACGAGCAGATGGTCCCATTCAAGGGAAGAAATACACTCAAGCAATACCTGCCAGCTAAGCCAAAGAAATGGGGCTACAAGATATTCATCTTGGCTGGCTCTGATGGTGTCCCGCATAATTTTGAGATTTACACAGGGAGAGTTGTGCAACCACCTGAGCTGCCAGATGTAGGAGCAAGTGGCAATGTTGTCCTCCGTCTGGCCCAGCCAATACCCAGACAGCAGAACTACAAGGTGTTCTTTGACAACTGGTTCACGAGTGTCCCTCTCATTCTCACACTTGCTCAGCAGGGAATTCACTGTACTGGTACTGTTCGTAGCAACAGACTACCAGGTGTCAACTTGATGTGTGATACTGAGTTGAAGAGAACTGGGCGTGGATCTTTTGAACAGAAGATGGCCACGGTTGGCGAAACCACCTTGCATGCCTTGAAATGGTATGATAACCGTTCAGTCAGTCTTCTCAGCAATTACATTGGAGCACACCCAGTCACCGACGTTGATAGGTGGGATGCCAAGCAGAAAAAAATCATCAAAGTTCCCTGTCCTGCTGTGGTGAGAGAGTACAATAAAAATATGGGTGGAGTGGATCTGCTGGACTCCCTCATTGCACTGTACCGCAACAAAATCAGGTCGAAAAAGTGGTACCATCGGCTGATGTTCCACTTTATCGACATGACCATCGTGACTGCCTGGCTGCTCTACAAGAGAGACTGCAGCAGCACTGGGATGAGAAAACAGGAACAGATGAGGCTTTATACATTCAAGTCGTATATTGCAGAAAGCTTGTGCAAAAGTGGCAAGAATCTGGAGCGCAAGAGAGGTCGTCCCAGTTCCACAATTGCTGGGGAGTACGAAGAGAAGAGGAGAAGAGGACCCACTACACCTATCCCAGTCCCTGATGTGCGTCTGGATGCCACAGCCCACTGGATGGTCATGGATGAAAAGAAAGGGAGATGCAAGGTACCAAGATGCACAGGTACACCTAAAGCCAAGTGCCAAAAATGTGACGCCCACCTTTGTTTCACATCCACCAGCAACTGCTTCATGAGGTTCCATACAGAATAATACAAACTGTACTTTGTAAAAAAGAGAAACACAGAGCCATTCAGTACCCCACAGGAACATGTATTTAGAAACATAAACACACTGCAGCTAATCTCTAATGCACTAATTAATAAACCATTTGTGGCCGTTTGTTGAAAGGAAACTTGTTGAAATTGAAATAAAACTTGAAATAAAACTTCTTCTAATGTATTTATTGCTTGTTTGTTCATCATTCCACTTAAAGAAAACCTTGGCGTTTTAGTACCCTTATAGCATATTGTTGCCCTGAGACAACAAACCAAAATCTGGTGGGGGGGGCAGGGTGGAGCACATTTTCTGATTGATATTTTATAAAGACCCCCTCAAGCTCCCAAAACTAGGGTGAAATATTTTTTTCCTCATAAAATAAAAATTCATGCCATAGAGGGTTAAAATGTACAACTTTTTTTTTTTCTTTACATTGAAAATTGTCACTTGGAAGCTGTGAACATTTAGTTTCACTACATGTTTGCATGTCCTCAGAAACCGAAATATGCCGTGCTCTCACTGAAGCATGATGGTTAGGCCTGAGTAGCATGCTGTGGTTTCATGTTTTTTATGGTCATTTAAGCATTATAAAACTTTTACACAATTTTAGAGCACACGTCATCTTAAGGCCCCTTACAGAGAAAATCAAATCAGATCATTAGGACTAAAGACTGAAAAAACAGGCCCAACTATATGCAGTAGTAGCCATTCAACATTTCCCCACTTTTTTTGATGGGGCCCTTGGCTGGTCTTTGGCTGGTCCTTGGCTGGTCCCCTACAATTCCCTTTTAAGCATCAATCTTTTCACTAAAATATTCTGTCATGTTTTTTGGACATTAAGATCTGAAGAGAAACACCATCTAAAGAGAAGTCCTTGGTCAGATCCTGTAATTCAGTGAAAGGGTGCAGTCATAGTAAAACAATATAAATGCCCAGGAAAAGAAGGGGTCACTCCAGTGACTGGAAGTTGGATGGCATTTTGCTTGGAGTTGCAGGTAAGTGTGCTGCAATTCGGATGGCGTTTGAAGTTGTTGCTAACACCTTTTGGATGGTTTCACAGCCAAACCGAATCAGACCAGATAAACCTACTATGATAAGAAAAAAAAAAGGGGAAACTTAGTTTAAGGTTGATCTAAAACTACTGCAGCATTGGAGAAAACAGTTAGAATGGAGCAGAATAAAGAAAATCCATCCCTGGGTCCTCCACCAGACTAAGCCTATAGCAGTATGTCTATGTGAGATGTTAAATGTGTACTCTGCCTAACACGGGCTTTTGGGAAATATAATAAAAAGGTCAGTTTAATGATAACCACTCTTTTTCTTTACCAGTCAGGCACTTGATCACATCACAGCACTTAGACAAAATTGATAAAGGTCTCAATAGCGATACATTGAAACCCTCTAACTTGGTTTTATTACTTGCCTTGAAATAGACATTCATAGCAACCTGAACGACAAAATAAGATTGAGAAGAATATCTGTGATTTCATTTATAAGTGTGGTATACTCACAAAATGGAGACTGAAACTGGCCTTCATTCTTTTCCATGAAAAGGTAGTCATTTATTTTTACAAAGATGGTGAGGTGGAGAATTGAAGCCACAAAGGGTTATTATTATTCTCAGACATTCAATTCTACTTCATATCAAACTGTAAAAACAGGTCAACTTTATTACAAGCATTTAAAATGGAGGTGTTATTCATTCTTGCACAAGTGAGCCATAAGCACTTTTCAAATAAAAAAGGTGCATAAGTTGAACTTCAATCTTAACTTAAAGTCTGAAATATAATTTATTTTCTCTTAACATCACATTCCTTTCCCGAGCTGGCTCCAAATTCCTTATTTAAACCCTCAGAGAAGATGCATTCTGTTTCACGGAGATATGACTTCATATGATATATTATAAGTGGTAATTTGATATAGTTAGTTGGGGTTGTAATCATTTATTAGCTTAACCCATAACATTTTAACAGAGCAAAGCAATACATAAAAAAAAAAACATATCAAATGTATTCATTTGAATTTTGTTCTAAATATTTTTGTCTCAATTATGCCTGCAGAAATGCAGCTGCTGCTGGAATTCAACATCTGAGAAGATGATGAAAGCCAATCTATCAATCTATTTTTCATGATCTACAGATGAGTAGCATTTGGTTAAAAAAATATAAAAAATGCATATTAATAGAGAAATCAAAGCAGTAACTGTGATAACTGCAAAAAAAATGAAAAGTCTAACAAATTGTTAACACCCTGGCTACGTTTAAGACTAGAAATGAAAGCAAACTTTGATTTTTAATATGTGTAATATAGATACAAGGAGACATAAAATCACATAATGTTATCCCCTATTAGAATCATTAGCAATACTGAACTGAAAGAACTTTGATGAGGAAAAGCACGAGGAACAGAGCTAATGGCACTCCATATAAAATAAAAAGTAATAGGGTTTAGATGTCTGAATTAACTTGTTGATGAGAACCTATCCTGTGTTCAATTAGAGCAAACAAATAGCGACAAATAGCATCGGCCATGACAGCAAAAATCTTCAAATCTCACACCCATCTCAAACCATAGAGAGCTACTGTCAAATTATAGCCTATATCAAGATTTCCTGCAGGAAAGGATGTGCATTCATTTCTTGAATTATTTCTTTATGAACCTGGAATGAACATTGATGCACAAAAAAATTTAACATTAACAGAAGTCTTTTTTATTAGGCTATTATCATTCTGCTTTTTTTTTTATTTTGCTAATGGTTTGGGATTGAACATATAGTTATGATTTTTTTTATGACTGACTATATAATCCAGCTGGCTGGCATGTTCTGTAATATTCCCCATAGGGTCAGATATTTTACCTCAGCTTCAACTCTGTAAAGTATCCTCTGAGGTCTGTCTGTTTTCCACAGCCAATACTGCATCTGAATTCTCCCTTTTCAACATGTGATTCATTGTCAGATGACAGATTCGATGTCTAACTCTTATTTGGCGCACGCAGAACATTTTTTTTTGTATCTCGTCCTCACTAACGCAGCTCTCGGTTCCTTTCATCTTTATTGTACACAACTTATATGCTTTGTCAGTGCAATGGGACACGATGATGCATTTACTTTCCTAGAAGAAATGAAAAACTGATTTAACCATGGTATTTGCCAGTTTAAATGGCTCAGAGGAGATGCCCGATAAATTCAGCCTCAAAATGCGCCTGACGTACATTGAATCTACTGATGCTGCAGCCAGAGTTCTGATGAAAGTTAAAAAGAGAGATCATATCTCGCCTATCCTGGCTTCCCTTCATTGGCTTCCTGTTAAATCCAGAATAGAATTTAAAATCCTCCTTCTCACATATAAAGCCTTAAATGGCCAAGCTCCATCTTATATCAGAGATCTGATTGTTCCTTATGTTCCTAACAGAGCACTTCGCTCTCAATCTGCAGGTTTACCAGTGGTTCCTAGAATTTCTAAAAATAGAATGGGAGGCAGATCTTTTAGTTATCAGGCTCCTCTCCTGTGGAACCAACTACCAGTTTTAGTCTGTGAGGCAGACACCCTGTCTACTTTTAAGGCTAGGCTTAAAACTTTCCTTTTTGATAAAGCTTATAGTTAGAGTGGCTCAGGTTATCCTGATCTATTTCTGTACTTATGCTGCTATAGGCTTAGACTTCTGGAGGACATAGAGACCACTTTTTCATCATTCTGCTTCATTGTACCTCTATTTTCCTATTCTGCAGAATCTGTTAGTTCAATCTCTAACGTTCTGCTCTCTCTGCTTTTTCTCATAGTAGCTTCATCTGGTCTGTTCCTGTTTGGCTGTGACTCCATCCTGGAGAGAAATATCAGCTGTGCTGCTGCCATCAACAACTTTCTTTATAGATGTTGGATCTTGTTGAATCAGTGTAGTCCTGTTTCTATGACTGTGACTTACTGGATGTGCTCTCTTCATCCTCTGACATAGGAGCATGCTCGGAGCTCATCTGCCTGGCTTTGTGTTTACTGGACAGGGCCGCCTTTTAGATTTAGATAGTTTTGTATCTGCTTCTTTCTGTTTGTCTGATTCCGTCTCTTTTAACCCCGGTCGGCCTCGACAGATGGCCGCTCACACTGAGCCTGGTTCTACTGGAGGTTTCTTTCTGTTAAAATGTTATATTGAATGCAGGTCAAGCAGATTCCTCAACAGTTTCTTTCCCACTGCCATTAGACTGCTGAACGTTTTGTAAAATTGGTTATTGTATTGCATTTTATTATATCAATATATATATATATATATATATATATATATATATATATATATATATATATATATATATATATATATATATATATATATTTTATATAAGATATGAGAACTCATTTTTACTATTTTTCAAGGCTGCACTTTAAAAAAAGATGAAATTTTCCAGAGAGCTGTTCGAAACGAAATTTCTTTTTGTTTTACCCTTGTGTAAACAAAATGACAAATAAAATCTAAGTTAAAAGGGAGTTTTTCCTCTTGATTATCTCTAAAAGCGTGATTAGTCAGAGGGATTACATTTGAGTCAATGAGTCGATGATATCAGCTGGTTTTCCTTAGATAGAAAACTTTGAATCAATGATCTGGTGAACTGGAAAGTGCTTTGAGATGACATGTGTTTTGATTTGGCGCTATATAAATAAACTGAATTGAGTTGAATTGATGCACTCGCATCCAATGTTTGCATGTTGCACCCCGATGTGAATCAGTGAATCTCCTCACCCTATATACCTTTGGATATATCCCAGAAAGGTGTGCAAAATCGTCAAGGCTTCTGGTAAACTTGATGCACAAGCATGGCATTCATCTCCTTTGTTGCTGCCCTCCACATCGCAATCCAAACTTTTAGTCCAACAAGGCTTCTTGGGTATGTCATGTGATGGTGTAGACAGCAACAAGGTTAACTTTTTAACAAGTCCTTTTCATATGTTTGTTACCTCAAGCTGGGAGGGATTTACCATTAGGCAAAACTAGGCAGTAGCCTAGGGTCCCTAGTTCCTGGGCGCCCCATAAAACTGTGTTTAGAAGTATGATCAATACAAGTACTCAAAATTTGTTTTTGAAAAAAATCCTTTCCTTCAAAAAACTTTGTTCTGATTTGCTCTCCAGAGCAAGTAGGTTGGTAACCCCGCCTCCTGCTCTCCTATATCTTGTCTGCTGTCATTATTCATGCAGCTATTATTTCATCCAAATGAGAAATGGAGAACAGAGAAGCAGATCATGGCTTGTCTACAGTGAAAAGAAGGACTGGGTTATTTACTTTGGCCTTTTTGGAAACACAGGAAGGAGCAATCAGCTAAGTGAGCTTAATGCTTGGAAAAAATCTTTCATTCCTTTAGAGACAGCATGAAAAGTCAGCTGAGTACAAAACATAAAGAGGAAAACAAGAAGAAAAGGGAGAAGAAGAGAGGGACAGAACCTAGAACAGATAATGGATGTCTATTCTATAACATTTCTCTATCTGTATAATAGGTCTGTTTTATGTGTTGTATTCTCCATTCATTGGGGCCCCTTCCTGTCTTTGCCGAGGACCCCAAATTTCCTACATCCACCCCTGATTTCAAGCAGAAGTTTACAACGATTTTCCTTTTTTTTTTCCTTTTTCAAAATATTGATCGCTTCTCTCTGAATAGGAAAAAAAGAACACATATGGACTTAAAGTCAATGCGACACACCGATATCCGTGTTTGGATCCAACTGAAAAGTGAATTTTAAGCAAACTTTAAGGCTCTCTGGACACCAACTGTCTTCCTCCTTACCTTACCTCGTGATTCTCCCCTGGATCTGTATCTGCCTCCACAGTCTGGACCCAGGTTCTGTGCCTCAGTTTAGGATTCTCGCCCACTCCATTGATCCTGTTTTTTTTTTTGTCCTCACGGTTCTGACCACAGATCTGATCCTAGACCTCTTAGCCCCGTTTTCCCAACCTCTACTTTAGTGGTTATCGACCTCCATTTGTTTCCTGACATTGATGGGAATGCTATTAAAGGTACAGTGCAGGATGGTCTCTTTCCAGGAGGATCATCTAAATAAGTGGTCCTCCTATTTGTAAGTCACTCTAGTGACTTACATAAGGCCTTCCTACATGCTCGTCCCCATTTTCACTTACCGGTGATGAGTCTGACATAGTGGAAAAATTGCAAATCTTCTTTTGCAAAGTAAGCTTGTATTTAAACAGCATGTGCACAAGGAGAAAATCCATTATACCTTTAACAGCAGTTAAATTGCTAAGGTAACACCTCCATCTCGTTTAAAAAGGAACCTGAACTTTGCTACCAGATCCCTGCAGTTGTCACAGTTAGTGATCTTCCTACAGAGATCCATCTCTACAGTATATTCTCATCACTCCCCATGTTTTGTCATCAGAGATTCCTCCTGTAGATTCCCCGCTACAGGAGGTTTCTTGCCATCTATCTTTTAGAGTTTTAAATTAAATGTTTTCAATGTCACCTGCTGTGTCTGGGTGAAATGTTGGGTCCTCTGTATTAGTGGTCATCACAGAACCACCAGTTACAGTAGAAATCATTCAAAATTTCCCCCACTTTCCCTGCTGGGACCTTGGCTGGCCGCCTACAATTCCTTTTTAAACATCAATCTTTGTCCTAAAATATTCTTTCTGTCCTGATTTGTGGATATTAAGATCTAAACAGAAGCATCATCTCCCAGTAAGACCCTGTAATTCAGTGAAAGGCTGGAGTCAGAGTAAAAAACAAATATGCAAGAGGGGCTGGAAGTTGGAGGGGATTTTGTTAGGAGCCGCAGGGAAGTGGGCTGCCATTCTGCTGGCGTTTGACTGGGAAGAGCCATTTTGAAAGGCTGCTACTGTATGTATTTACAAAGATCTCTTTAACCTAAGAAACCCTTTTATTGTTAGTGTAATTATTTATAAAGAGAATCTGGATTTAAAAAAGCAACAACTGGATTTCAGGCAAAATCCAGTTGTTGCTCTTCAAAAGGCATGGCCTTCTTACATCTGAATCCCCAGAAAAAAGGAACGAGGCCGTATATATATGTGATGTGTGAAAGCCTAAAACGTTGTATAACAGCACCTTAAGTCTAATCCCTTTTGGAAACAGCAATTGCAGTTTTAAACTTTAATGTTGTCTTCCATGTCTTTGCACAGTGGCTTTATATCTCAGCAGGATGAGACTCTAATGACTAATGCAGAAGATTTGTACTTGAAAACCCTCTTTGTGTCGGCTTCACGCTTTAGACTGTTTAAAGTTTACAACTGCCTCAAATATGATAACTGAGAGGCTGTTTTTGCTGACACACGAATTGATCACTGTGTCACTGGCTTTGTTTGCATATCTTTAAAATAAGTAATATACCATGCTGTTACTGCTTGAGAATGTGGAGATCTGGGCAACAGATAACTTTATATTCTTATGAATCACTAAATCTTTGCAAGTTTTAGGTTTATAGCATCATAACATCTTTAGTTTTTCACTCTCATGCCATGACAGTGATTATTTTCTGTGCTTCACGGCAATAATATTTTTAGTTTTAAAACCAGTTACATAAACATTAATGTTTAATGGCGCTCACCCGAATATTAGTTTACAGAGTAGTTTCTGCCATTTATAGGTTTTATTTCTTTTAAAGGAAGAGTCCGTTCATATCCAGGATTCGAACTTCTGAAAGTGCTTTAAATGTTAAATTATTACATACCTTTCAGTAAATGAGAAGTGTTTTAATTCAGAGTAATGTTCATTTGAATGTGCTTTACTGGAGGCATCCATGTTTGTCAAAGAACACTACTGCCACCTACTGGTTAGTGACGTCACGGTGCGGTATCGGCTGTTGATCAAGTCCCAGTGCTGTATCTGGTGTTTGTCACAACGCGCTATTATCCAAGTCATCTTGAAAACATTCTTCTTCCAAATGTTGGCTACATATTACGGGTTTTTTCTTTGGCCAGAAGTTCGATGGCAAATCCTCCCTCTTCAAGTCGGCAATCCAAAGACTAACCCGTCCATGGAGTTCATGAATCGGAAAGGTAAAATAACTCATTGTTTTTCACTTTTACCAGATGTATTCCAACCTCCAGCTGCCATGGACGTGGGCATTGTCAGTTCAACTATAGCTCTGGTGAATTTCAATGGTGAAGTCCTCTGGAAATCTTGAATAATTGTTGTTGATTGCAGATGTGTCTAGTAGTTCCCATTGATTTTGCTTGTAAAGCGAGAAGAATGGCGCTAGGCTTACCGCACCGTGGCGTCACTACCGGAAGATGTCAGGAGTGAGATGTTACTATATTTGGGCAAATATGGCCGCTCCCAGATTCAGTGACCGCAACGAAAAATATTGTTTTTTTTACGCTAAATTCAATTTAATCACCACAAACATATTCGTTTTAGGTTTAGATATTGATTCATTGATCATTCCTTGCTGACTTTTCCTTTATATCAAATTTTAAAATTGTCTTTACACTTTGATTCTTCTTGAATACAGATAAGGAAAACTCTATAGCTATTTGTATAAAAGTTTTTTATATCATATATTACCAACACTGTTCTTAAATGTAACAATGTAAGGATCAGATTGAAAGGGCAATATTGGTATATTGGTAGCATTGGTAAGAGAGATTCAGACAGAAAAAAGAGGTAAACAATAAAACACACTTACAGTGTACTTGATTCATTACATTTTGCTCTCCATTGTTTACATTCCGTATTTATGTCACACTGGTGACATCGTCAATGCTAACTCTGCCTGATTGTGTCACATAGCTACATAGCTTGCCTGCTTGGAGACCCAGCTTTCTTTGCCAATGGGAAGCGAGCCAAATGCTGATTGTTAGTGGGTCGATTCTTGTTTGAACAGCAGTAGTTAACCCGCTATCTCCAATGGGAAAGAGACTATAATGAGATATGGCGTCATCTGCTGGTAGAGCCATAGAAATATCAGACAGCCAGAATGTGACTGCAAATAGACCCTGACTGTCCTGCAATGCCCGGTGGTAAAGCTAAAGCTTGGCATTCTTAAAGAACAGATTATATTATTTGAATTAAATGATCGACAGCAACTCTGAGTTCTGAGCCTCCTATCAGAACAATGAAAAAATTATTTTATATTCCTAACAAACACGAAGGGGAAAACAGAATTAAAGTAAAAAAAAAAACAATCTGTTTATAACGTTGCTTGTACTTAGAACAGCATCGCTATCAGTTAAATCAGCTATATAGTGTCAGTATTAATAAGGAAGTTTACTCACACATCCATCAATGGCCACATACAACACCTCGGCAGCTTTAGCCATTGGCTCAGTGAACGCTAGCTTACAGTGCTGTTCTAGACTTAGACTTAAGGAACTAAATTTTATTGTGATTTTGAATGCACAGAGTGTATACAAAACAAAATGTTGATGAATAGCTTTCAACAGTGTAAGGATATTGCAGTTGGAGTAAGATAAACTGTACCAGTATAAAGTGCAGCAGTGATCAGAATGTAACAGTAAAGGAGAAAAAGAAACCAGTTTAAAATAAGAGTGCAAAAAGGCATTAATATGAAAATGGTCTGTGCAGAGCCAAATAATTTGTTTCAAAATGCAGTAGAAACATTGAGTTGTGTCCTATTTAAAAGGATCATAAAAGTTCAGCAACATTGGAAGTCCAAAATAATGTGATGGAGGAGTTTAGAGCTTAACAGTTCAGCTGTCTGATGGCAATGTGGAAAAAGCTGTCACAGAACCTGCTGGGCCAGCAGCAGATGCTGTGAAGCCTCTTCCCAGAGGACAGCAGGGAGAACAGTCCATGGTGGGGGTCTGAGTTTATTGATGATGTTATGGGCTCGGGACATGTGCCGCTGGTATGAAATGTCCTTAATGGAGGGAAGAGGAGCACCAATAATCCTCTCTGCTGACCTCAGCACCCTCCTCACGTTCTTCCAGTGATTCTTTTACTCGGATTCCTTTATGAATCCAATATTATCCAGATTGTTTTTTTTAACAGTGGATCTTAGATTTTTCTTAAATTTTTTTACACTTCACTAGGAGGTGCTACTATAACTGGCTTAGCCATAGTACGCTATTTCCTTGTTTTACTGCCTGGCCACATATTGCTACAGTAAATATACACAACAGGCTTTATTTACCAACAGACCAAGCAAAAAGTCAAGTGTCAAACACACAAATAACAAATGATATACCAGACATGGTAATCTTTCAAGAACAGGTTTTAGGAAACCAGTAAGTTACTGGTTTATACATTTAAAAAATGTCAAATAATGTGTCTATGTACCTATATAAAATGTAAAAAAGCTGTTTTACATGGCCAAATGATTACAGGGACATTTAGCTGTTCACAGAAAGATAAAGTGTATGGCAGTCATGGCATGATCTGCCCTGATAGCTGACGTTAATTACTCACTTCATTCACCTGCCGTTCCCTCCCCACTCTCTAATTATCATTCATCTGATTCACCTGCTCCCTCCACCATTTATGCAGTTCAGCCCAGCTATCGGGGCCAGATCAATGGTTGATGTTTGATGTCTGTTTTCGTTAGTTTGAGTTAGTCCACGGTTCATGTCCCCGTCCCTAGAGTCCAGTGGATGGAGAGGCTTTTAGAGTTTGTCTTGTCTCGTGATCGCATCCTGGCTCCTAGGTGGAGACCAGTTTAAAGTTTTGCAGTTATCTTAGTACCATGTCTTGTCTCTGTCCCTCAACCACTCAGCCTGCCTGTCTGCATCTGTGCGTTTCTCTCTGACCGTGTTGCTTGACGCCTGGAACTATGAACCTGCCCTCACGCTCTGTGGATTCCTGAAACCCTGCATCTTTCTGTTCCTGTGTGGACCGGATCCTTACCCTGCTGTGGACGCCTGGATTCCAGAACTGTTCCTGTCTGATCTGTTTCCCTGACCTGAATCGGATTCCTAGCTGCTCACTGAGGTTGCTGCATCAGGGAAACACTGGTTGTCTTTGCGTCGCAGCTGGTTTGGCAGTCCATCAACTGGATCCTGCCTTCCTCAGAGAATGGACTGACTGTTAAACCAGGTAAGGGATTCACACAGATAACCATCTCCTTCAGATGATCGTGGTCACTTACCTATGTTTCTCTCTCTACCCCCTGCAGCCCCTGTGGTCCACAGATCCACAGCCTCGCCCTTCAGTTATGTTTTTGGCTAGATAAACACCTTGAACTTCCTCACTGTCTCACCTTGAATACTGGGTCCATCTTTTCCCATTTTTTGACAAGTCCATAAGTGAAGTGGTCCAGAAGTGCAGCTTCACTATCCTTACTTAGCGCTCTCTTGGATGACTAAATTAATTCTTTGGAAGCATCACCCAAACTAAATGACATTTCTTAGTCAGGTAAAGGAGTCCCCAGATGTTTATTTTTCATTCCTGTTATGTGTTTTTTTTTTTTTTTACAGTGCGCCACATTTTATTCGGTCAAAGTAAAACTCAAGCTTTTCATAACAGCTGCTCTGACAAAGAAGCCTGCTTGAGTGACATGTCAGCTACCAGCAAGAGAAGGCTTGCATATGGATGGATCACTCTTAACTCTGTGAGTGTCTGACAGGGCGGCTGACAGCTACCTCTGATGTATTCAAGCAGCTCTACCCTGTTACTAAAGCTGACACACTTTCCTCACAGCTTGTTTCTGTGTTAAGGGCCAAATTGATTGCAGTCATTCAAGTTTTCTCTTTTTCTACTCTTTGAGGAGCAGCATGTGTGGCAATGGTTGGTAGCGACGCATCAAGGGAACAAACGTGTGGCTCTTTTATCAAGGTGTGATTCAGCACAGCTCGGTTATTAAGGTTTTTTATTGGTTACTTGGTACCAGTTCCTATTTAAGTGCTTATTTAGCCCAGGGTTCCAAGTGAGTTTAGTTTGGCCAAAGATGCAAGGTCAAGGGAGTGGTGGCAGGTGGTTAGGGCATAGAGCTTGGAATGCTGAGTTAGAGGGGGGGGGCAGAGGCAATAAGGCAATAAAGAGATTAATCTGGTCAATCAACTAATCTCAATTGGTCTGATTTTATTTGACCCGCCATTAGTAAAAATCTAACAGCTGACAGTATGCAAATCTTTAAAGAAAGTGGATGATCTGGTTTCAAAACCGTGGTTCGTGATGTATCAAATGTAATATGCATATTAGGAAATCCATAAGTGTTAACATGACATTTTTGTTTAAGGCCGTATTGATATAAACTTAATTTTATCATTAAAACATGTTATCACTCGGTTAGCTGCCATGCAGTCACTCTTAGCCACTGTTGGATTTCTTTAAAATTCATGAGAGAGAGTGCGTGAGGCGGGCTTTGGGATCCACTTGGTCCTCGCTCAGTAGGACAGAGTTCGGTGCTTTTATGTGTTGTTGCAAAAGTTTTTATTAACAGAGAAAAACATTGATAAATTTGGCACTAGGCAGTTTCAAAATAAAGGCGACAAAGAGGTCTGAAAAATTGCTATGTATATGCTAATTAGGCAACACTGGCTGCATTTGACTCCCTGTCAATTTGTTGGACAAGAGAAGGGCTCCCTTACTGCTCAATAAAGATGAACTCAAAGTGATCCATGCTTTCATGTTTTGTTACCAAAGTCTCCAACTACAAGGAAAGAGTTGCTAGATTTGCCAACGGAAAGGTCTGAAAAGTCACTCAATATAGCAACAAGGTTGCTAGGTTGGCAATGGTACTATATTGACCAATAAAAATGCTAACATCCCGCAGACAAAAAGAAATGTGTCTTCACTCCCAGAAATGGAGAGAATGTGATCTGTGAAATGTAATTTGAAAATAAATTAATTCATAAAATTTGATCTGAACAAAGCAAATGTAAAAAATATTAGAAAATATAAAAAAAATGAAAAGGACAAAGCAGCAAAGTCCTCAAAAGCTTTAGTATTTTAAAGTTTTATTTCTGTATTCCTTTTTTTTCTGAATATCTATTTATAAAACTTCCTCTTTCCTTAATGGAATAAGGAAATGTTTCCAGTAAACTTTTTAAGGAGTGAACATTTTTCACTCCATAAGGTTCCACTGTGATCCAAATGTCTCTGTTTGAAAACAAGCAAATTGTACGTCGCTGCTTCTTTTACAAATGTGAACCAAAATTTGTTGATATTTTTCTAAGTAAAAAAACTATATATTTTGTTATTCCAGTGTTTCAGTATATATGAAATTCAATATAATTTGTGAATATGCTGTTCACTTAAATAAACATGCCAGGCATTCATCATCATCCAACTTCCTGTTGTTTTTCATCTAGTAATATTTAGTAATAATGTTACATTTTGTGATGCAAATAGTCTATTTCCACTGGGGTTCCGAGAAAAAACTCTAATCTCAATATGGTCAGTAAACCAGCTGTTCTTAGTACAAATCATTTGTAAATTAGATATAATTTCCAAATTTGAATTTGACTGATCAGTTACTGTGTCTCTTATATTTTCTAATATTTCTTTTGATGGCCAAATAAGATGTTGATTTATAAAATGCATTAGCCTTATTCATGTTGTCAGACAGTTTCAACAGATAGGGAAGTTGTCATGCACATTGTTTTTTTGAACCAAAAAATTGCTTTTAAGGTCAATTTAACGAGAGAAACAACAGTTTTCTACAAATAGCTTTTTTTCGAGAAAGGAATTAAAAAGTCGTTATTTAAGGCTTTTTTTTTTTTTGTTTTGTAGATTTTTGTAAAAATGTTTTAATTAAGTTACATTTTAACAGGAGTGAAACCCACAGGTGAACCAGGCTCAGTGACGAAGCCGACTGGGACTTAAGGAGACAGAGGTAGACACAAAACAGGAACACTGAAGCGGAAACGTAACGGTAAACTATCTCCATAGCTGGCTGTGTCTGGGTGTGATACGGTTAAATAGATGAGCTCTGAGCCGGTTTTCCTGTAAATTGGATGAAAGAGAGCACATCCAAATGGTAGAATTAGTAAAAGCTGAGCCCTTAGCACCGTCTAGAAGAGAAACAGGACTAAGCTCTGAAAAGCAGGCCTAAGTATTCATATATAATTGAAGGTAATGGTGGCATCAGCCCAGCTGACATATCTCTCCGGGATGGAGTCAATAAACAAACAGGAACGGAGCAGATAAAGCTGCTATGACGATAAAAAAAGCGAAAACATTAAGTTAGGGCTTAAACTAACAAATATAAATACAATAGGAGAATGGAGATAGAATGATGAAAAGGAGTCTCTAACTCCTCCAGCAGCCTATGCCCAGAACAGCATAAGTACAGAGAAAGCTCACTTTTTGTTTCTTTTATCTTTTTCCTATTAATGACCACAAAAAAAAGCGAAAATAAGTTTGTTAGCGATAAATACTTTTTTTTTAAACCATAGGCAGTCAACAGTCTGAGTTTAGGAACATTAGTAATATAACTGATGATAATTTTTCTCAAAATTCTACATGCTAAGCTTGGATCAAAAGATTCATTTATGTCATAAAAACCTTTCAAAAATTAGAACCATCTGTGATAACATGGAAAATATTCTCAAATATTGATGCAAATTTATAAATTGTGGCCTCAACTTCCCTTCATTCTGGTAGTTTTGGAGGATCTATTTATTCCCTGTAACTCAACACACACAGCTTGAGCTGCTCTTTTATACTGTAATACCCTGCAAACAAATTCAGCATCAAATACAGTTTTACTTATGTTTTTCTTCTGATGACATGCACACATTGCAGCCCAAATTCTAGCTCATTTTCCAGTCAAAGCAGCGATTACTCAATATTAAAACATGAAGTCTCATATTTTGCTTGCTCCTGTGTTGTGTCTGTGAAAGTGTGCATAGGTTTCACACTCGCGTGTGCTGCCGTAGAAAGAAGGATGCATATTCATTGGTGCATTGAAGATTCTGGCAGGCGAAAGGAGAAAAGGAAGATGGAAAGACAGAATTAGGCCAGTTACTGGCAGAGCTCCCCGCAGCTTCAGTCAGAAGGGCTGGGTGCCTGAGGAGGGACCGGAGGCCCCCGAGGCAAATTCTGACATCATCAGCTCAGATTCCTCATGTCTGGTGAGACACCGTCATGCAAATGCTATATTTATGCTGCTGCCAGTACACACAGCAACTGCAGCTGAGCTCATGAGCTGTGTTGTCTGTCTGTGACGTTTAACTGTAAAGTCGAGGTAGACTGAACCCTCACCTTCAGTTAGTCATCATGAAAGGTAAAGGAGATCTGGTGTGAAATGGAAAGATAAGATAACGGAGCAAGAACTGCTGCAGCAACAGTAGTGCACTGAACCTGTGGCTTCTTTAAAGGGGAACTTTTATATGTCTGCTTCTATCATTTATGGGGTTCTACTTACAGCATAGAATTGGAGGTTTTAACTTGGCTAATAAAAAAGGAAAACATATGAGTAAGCCATAAAAAGAGAAGGTACACATTCTTTAATTCTAGGATTTTATGTTTTATGTGTGGAGATAGTAGGTGTTCACCAATTTCTTAGTCCCAACATGCAGAAAAACGGTTCTGTTCCTTATGCTGTTACAAAACTCAATAGAAGGTCTCTGCTTTTATATTCTTCATATTGATTTTTCCATTTGTTTATTCTCATAACATTTTAACTGGGCTTGATTGTAACTGCTTTTCAATCTGTTAGTTTTGTCCCTGGTGGTATTTCTCATTTATTGGGCAACTACTGTATTGTTTTGTTTTGTTTTCCTGTAAGTTCAGTAGCATCCTGTCCTTAAAATATTCTGTTCAGTGGAACATGGAGTGTTCCTAGTACTCTTAAAAAATATGAATTTTTTTAGTTCTGCTATTTTTGTTTATACAGTTTGTTTTTATGTTTTAACAACCAATATTCTCATCTTCATTCACTGTAAAGCACATTGCCTTGTGGAATAAAACAAAGCAACCTGAATCAGAAATAGATTTTTGAATTTTTTTGTGCTTTTTTAGAACATTTATTAGAATAGGGCTGCAAAAAACTTAAGTGACATTGCCCCACATTCAAAGTTCATTCAACAGTCAATAAAATTGATGTCAAACAGTTTTGCAGACTGTTCTGGTCCCCTGCACTTTTTATGGTCCAAAAATGGTGTTACGCTACAGTAAGCAGGAAATCGTCGAGCACTAGGACCAAGCAGAAAACTGCAGCTCAAGCTAAACCCCACTTCCCTAAGCTTAGAACGCCTCCAAGCTCCTGATTGGACCTCCGTCTTTTCTTATGTGACCGGGTGTCACTCATGAGCTCACCTTATAAACATCTGATGTGCCACTGAATCGTGTGATTGGTCTTGTAGAAAAACTTGCCTCTGCAAAAGACGACAGTTGATGAGGGAGTCTGCTGCTGCAAATAAGGTAATTTTTATCGTCTTGGATCACATACTCTAGAGCACATGTGTCAAACTCAAGGCCCGCGGGCCAGATGTGGCCCGCCACGTCATTTTATGTGGCCCGCTAGAACTCCCAGAGCCGTCATTTTGATGGTTCTGAGATTTTAAAGGGAAAGAACTATATTTAAAATTAAATTTATGTTGCTCATGTTAACTCAATTTTCCTGATTCTAAATTTCCTTCATTTTCACTTGTTTTTTTTTAATACAATTAAAACGTAAAAAATAAATATGGTTAATTCTACCTCGATCCCCCACAACCGCCATTTTGACGGCTCAATTAGTTGCATTGTAAATTCTTCCCGCGGTTGATTGACGAATGGTACCATTGCCTAGCAACCAACATTCTACCTAGAACTTTTTGGCTAATATGGAAAAAGTGGCGTTCAGAAGAAACCTAACAGTGAAACAGGTTTTAGAAATGCTTCAAAATATCGATGATAGTGATTCGGGCGGAGGGGGAGAGACCGATGAGGAGGACTAGGTAGGAAGCGGCTGTGTGACACGTGTGTGTTAGAGCAACAAGCAAGCATATGTTTTCTATGCAACTGTAATTGTCACTTGAATAAGTTACAATAAATAATGAGTTATTTAACATTAAGGAGTCGTTACATTTATTTTACATTACATTCAATTACATTTAGTTACATTTATAAGTTACATCTGGCCCTTTAAGGACAGCAATTACGCTGATGTGGCCCTCAGTGAAAATGAGTTTGACACCCCTGCTCTAGAGGGTTGTAATATCAGGTGTATTAATTTATATGCATCTTTGAACTGGTGCCGTGCATGTGTTTGTGTGTAAGTTTGATTATTGTTAGCATCACAACCAGGATATGTGAAAAAAGTAAGAGAGACAAAAGAGACTTCTTTAAAGGTCAAAGTGTGAGTTACATTCAAAGAACTGTGTAACACCTACTCTGGTGTTAAACACCTTCACTGGCTCCATAAAGCAGCAGATTTACTTCAAGATCCTCCTCCACATTTTAAGGCTTTCATAAAACTTGTATATTCACTTTATTAAAAGTGCTGATACATTATATGTATCATATATATATTATTTTCTAAAAAGGGAAAATATGCAATCTGTGAATATGATCTCATATATCCAAGCTCATAATAATTTCAAAACCATTTTTTTTAAATCTACATGGATTGTTACGCCCGACATTGTCCATTTGTTCATGTCATGCATCCATATATTTTGTCAGAAGAGGGATAGCAGAGATACAAGATAAAGTGGAGGAATGAAACATAGAAAAACTACTAGAAAACATGCTTACCTTATATATAATAGTTGAATTTAAAAAATACTTGCATCCCTCCCACTTCAGAAATCAAAATTTCATCCATGGTACCCGGCTCTGTACTGGTATTGGTAAAAAAAAAAAAAAAAAAAAATTAGAACTGTAAATATACAGCGATGTTTATTTTACTTTTTTATGCATTTATTACTGTTTTCAAGGTTGAACTTTAAAAAAATGACATTTTGTAGAGCTGTGTTAAATTAAATTTCGTTTTGCATACACTCTTGTATACAAAATGACAAAATAAAACTGTCTAAGTCTAAGTAAGAGATAATTTCCATTGGTACTACAAGAAAAGTACAAGAAAAACAACAAAAAAGCAACAACAGCATTTCATAACAGTTCAAGAGTTATAACCTGGAACTTTAAATAAAGAATCTCCCTAAAATGTGTCTTTAGGAGGGAAAAGAAAAAATAAACAGAGCTAATTCAGACCTTTATCCATATTCCTTTAATCTTTTATGTATGTACACAAAAAAATTTGACTTGTAGGTGCATTGACGTGGATGTACCATACAGTGGCATTAGCAACATTAGCAGTTAGCCATGGTTCGCTCACCATCATTTCCCGGTATCTTAATAAGTAAAAAGTTATACTTACTGACTGCCTGCAGGTGAGACTCTAATTGTTGATATCATATCTTTTGATGAAATAAAGGTGGGAGTAGTGTTAGATTGGCAAGCTAACGTTAGAATCTTTCGATGAGTGGCATAAATCGAGATAAAGGACCAAAACAGAGCCCGTGCAGCTTATTCTGGTTTGAACAAACCCCCCATCCCGAAAAAGAAAAGAAAAAAACTCCAACACTTTCTGACTTCAGATTTTCCAGCAAGTTTCAACTGAGGCTCAACACTAACACAATTATTTTAAATAAATCAAATCTGATTTATGACTGACAGCACTGTCGGGGAGTAAAAACGAGATGAAACACAAAACTTGGAGGGTTTTTCCAAGGAGACAATAACGGTACATTTTTTTCCCAGCAAAATATTCTAATATCTCCGACATTCAAACCCTCTTGAAGAGTAAATAAATCAGCAGTGTGAACTATGGAATCCAGTGTTGCAGTACAGGTTTAGAGCTGGTTATTGGAGGAACAGCTACACAACAAGTTGGCCCAACATAAAAGAGGCTGCTTATCGGCTCAAGGCTCAGTAATTTGGTAAAAATCTGAAGGACCATGGACATTCATTTAGACCGTGAGAGAGACCTTCAGAAGACCTTCAGGAAAAGTTTTACATCTTATAAAAGTAAAACAAAATGGCTCTGCTTTGCAGGATCCTGATGATGTTTGGATGATTTTTGAACATAGTTAAAGCACAGGATGTAGACTCCCTGAAGAAAAGACATCCTAAAGAACGTGACCCTATAAAAACACAAATTGTGAATTTAAGATGATAAAAACAGTTCAGTTTATTTTCCTTTGCTTTAAAATAACAGTTACATTTAATGCATCTTTCTGTAATTGTGTCTGTTCCTACGGTAATACAAATATTTGATTGAGGTGGAAGAATATAAAACATTGTTTCTGAGTCAAATATTTTTACATTTAGTCAAAACTGAAGGCAAAATCCCATAAATTTCACATGAGAATCACATACACAAACCTAAATCATATAGCTATATATATATACAAATTTTCCTTAAAAACCATTAAGAATCAGATTTTTTTTTTTAAAGGTCCAAACAGTATTTAAACTTGACCAACATTTTGTCTTTTTTGATACAAATAGTAAAACTGGATAAATAAGTTGACATTGCACTATTATATAACATGTCATGATCTTGGTGCTGATGAGTGGCGGGATTACTCCTTTCATCCACCTGTCTAGCTCTGCCCAGTTTCTCATTACTGCTCATCTCAGCCACCTGCACCAGTCTACTATTTAAGTTGCCTGCTTCCAGTCATCAGTGCCATTATTCTTGAGCCAGTGGTGAGAGTGATTCAGGGTTACCTTAGTGGTTTTGATTACCTGATCAGCCTCTTCTGCCTTTTCCCTTCTGTTCTGTTTTCCTGACCTGTCTTTGGACTCCTGCTAGATTCTGCTTGTTTTGCTGAACTTGGTGCTACTTCCTGACATTGTCCTTTCCCTTTTGAACCTCTTCGGACTTCTGATCTCCTGGTTCTGAATCTTGAGCATGTCGTCGACATCGGCTTTGGCTTCTCCGTCTGGATTATCCTGCCTTCCTCCGTCTGCTTGGATCTGATCTCCTGTTTTTCTCTAGCCTCTGGTACTACAGCATCTGGGACGCCGCGTCTTGTTGACAGCTGACCGGCTGAAATTAATCTCGTTTTCCGGGCACAGACTGTACTATAAAACAAGAGTTTCCTACCTTAGACCTCCTTGCTGTTACTTTATTTTTAAATAAACGCTTCTGAATTATCTGACTGTCGGTCTGCCTTGAATACTGGGTTCTTAGTTTTTAGCCTTGACAATACGCAATAAAATATACACATAAAAAAGTTGTCTAAATCTAAGTCATAAATACTTTAAGTTTTTGACAGAGGCAAATCTAGGCATATGGTAAAATTATTTCAATATGTGGTGCAGAACTGAGAAACATGTGATCAAAAGTTGAATGGAGAAGGAAATCCCTAAACATCATCCCTGATCCTCTGTGAAAAATGTTACCCAAATGTAAAAAATGGGAATCACTTGAAATTCATTCGATTTTTAGACTCACATATTCTAATTGTCTAGGTAAAAATAAATAAATAAAAATAAAATACTATTTTAGGATTATTAAAGCATTTTTGAATTGAATCACATTTGAACACTTGAAGTTTATAGGATTTCTTTTTTATTATTTTGTAAAGGAACTGACCCAGAAACCTTTTAAAAACAGTAAATCGGTGTCTGCCAGGTCACTGTGTCTTAAGATAAATGCAAAAACTCCCCAATGTTAACTTTTATAGTAATCAAGCAGCAATTTCATGAACCTCTCATGTATATGGTTGCATTTTATCATTCACATTGCAGACAGATTGTTATTTTTTTGACAGTCTAACCCATAAAGCATGGGCATGTAGCCCTTTCCATCCCACATCATTGTTCTCTCCGTCTCCTCCGACTGGCTCGTTCTATCACACATGGCCACATATCTAATTTCACATTACAAGTAGCAGCACAGAAAATTCAATTTGTTTTTGTTTCCCTGCCATTTAGTGCTATTTCCATAAAATGAGAGTGGCTGACATCCAAAATCGATGCCTGTTTCCAAACCTCCAAGACTAATGGGGTAGATAGATAAAACCGCAAGTTAATTGTTCAGCAATGCCCTTGAAAATTGTATGTCACTCTCTCTCTTTCCTTTCTCCCCCGCTTTCTCTCTCTCTCTCTGCTATTTACACCACACTCTTGACTGCCACTTGAGGAATAATTTCATGCAGAATTTATAATGACATGGACTTGGAATCTTAGTGGTCATGCTTAGCTGAGCCCAAACTTGGATGCAAGTATTCCAATATTCATAATTCACTGATACTGTCATGCAGGTTCTGGAAATTTTCATTCCAAAAAGAAGCAGTGTGCCTTTCCTATTGGTCTGAGGGCTTGCTATGTCTTTTAAGTATGCCTGCTAAGGACAAATTCCTCTTAAAACTGAGAAAACTTAGCTGTAATTTACCTTTTCTTCATAACTAAGCCCTTTTCATTTATGGGCTGGGTGACCAATGGTTGGTAACATATTGGTTATTGTTCAATGACTAATCTGGACACCTACCAGGTTTTCATATGAGTTACAGTGACAAAAATACCTAATAGAGCTTCAATCAGCAAAATATCTGGCCTTCAAAACCCTGTTAGTCCACCTCTTAAAACAAAATGTCCACTCCTCTTGCTATTACAAATCAGATGCACCTGTTTTAGGCTTCATAAAGGTTTCATAAAGGTACATGTCCACCCCACATAATCAGTAAAGACTGCAATATGACAAAGTCCAAAGAGCCTAGAAAGGGCTATGGGGAAATTGCCAAGTAGCTTGGTGAAAAACAATCAACTGTTGGAGCAATCAGTAGAAAACGGAGGAAGCTAAACATGACTGTCAATCGCCCTCAGACTAGGGCTCCATGCAAGCTCTCACCTTATGGGGTCTCATCTAAAGCCCATGTCACACCTTCAAGAAAGAGACCAGTGTATACCTGACATATGAAAAATCTAGCAAAAACGCTAGCCTCTGTTTGGTAAGTTATAAGTTATGTAGTGTATAAATTATAGGCACATTGAAGCATGCTGATACATGCTGGCACATGTTGAGCACATTGGGAAATTTTGAGCATCCAAGTATGGCAGCGGATGCCACACGTGGGGCATAATTTACAGGTAAGTGATGATAGTTGACATAGGTTAAGTGTAAGTTACTCATATGTCGTGGTGTATAGCTTATCCAAAAGTTGTTCTGCACATGGGACAGGGTGACTTTACTGTATTAAGGAGAGGATGACCGTGGCCATGTATTGGACAATTTTGGCTAACAACCTCCTTCCCTCAGTTAGAGCATTGAAGATGGGTGGAGGCTGGGTCTTCCAACATGACAATGACCCGAAGAACACAGCCAGGATAACCAAGAAGTGACTCTGAAAGAACCATATCAAGGTTGTGGAATTGCCTAGCCAGACTCCAGACCTAGAACCAATAGAGAATCTTTGGAGGAAGCTCAAACTTTGTGTTTCTCAGCAACAGCCCAGAAACCTGACGGATCTAGAAAAAAGGTACAGGAAACGTTCTACCTCTGTAAATGCAAACAAAGGCTGCTGTTCCAAATATTAGCATTTACTTTTACACGTTTTCAAATACTTGTGCAGCAGTACCAGGCACATGATTTATCTAAAAATCCTTCATTGTACACAATGCTTTTATTTTCTTTAGCTACAAAATAACATGGAAAATGCTTTTTACCTTTTTATTATTTTATTGTCTTGAGCTCCCTTTGATTTAGAACTACACTTATAGTGGAGGATTTTTTCTTGTTGGATCATGAAATGAAGTGGTCCACCTAATTGTCAATCATTCTGGTGAAATGTTTATGTAAGGCCGTCCTACTGCTTGTCCCCGTAGGTAGCTATCTTTTCCTGTGCATGCGCATTTTCAGGTGTATATTAGTGTTGAGCTACACTTTCAACCAGTCATTAAAGCAAACTGCGGTTCTTTGAAAATGGCTGAGGGTCATAAGTATCTAAGAAGTGTATTAGAAGAAGAGAAAGACCTTAGAGGAGAAAAACCAGACCAGAGTGTTTTTGGGAGATTTTTTTAATGTGATGGTGGACACTGAAAGCTTCCCACTGATGCCTCAGATGCAACCTCATTTGCATTGTTAGTAGTTATACGGTGGCCACAAATCTTTATTTACCCCACAAACATTTTCAAATTTCCACGGCTGCACACACACACATACAAGCAGCTCAGGATTTTTTTTTTTTTTATGCACCAGTAGTCTTATTTCCGTCTTATTGCGTCCCCGTGCCGCATTAAGGAGAAATGGACTTGTGCATGCTTTGGCACGTGTTTAATAGGCGTTACCTCAGGGGAGCGGGTACAGGGTTATGGAAATGCATTTTTTTTTTATTTTAATTCGCGAAAATCCTCCACTATCCCTTCAATAAAATTATATATTAAAACATCTGCAGTGAATTGATCAAATATATGCATTTTGGATATATCAGATTATCTTTGGTGGGAACCAAAGAAACTGTTGCATCATCTCTCTGAAAATGAACGGAAAGAAAATCCTAAGATGAGAAAAAGAATCATAATTTACATTCAGTTGCTCAAAAGTATTCAAAATGCATTTTCGTAGTAATACGGAACATTCAAGTGTTTTCTTTTACTACATTCTCCCATTTTCCTAATCCTCAGCACCACATTTCAACATGGCAGAACATAATGCTCATGGGCCATCTTGGAATTTGATATCAGAAGTTGTGGAAAATGTCAGACTTTTTAGTCGTTGAGTTTTGACTTTCGCTTTCCTGTGTTTATCCTGTCAAACCGGAAAGCTGAAAGTACTTTCTAGATTTTATTTCCTTTTTTTTTAAACTAGTGTTGCGCCAATGCCATTTTTTGGCCCTGATACCGATACCCGATACCTGGCTGTGCAGTATCAGCCGATACCGATACCATAATAATGTAAAATAATTGCCATCATGGCTTTGTCAAGCTGCTGCCTACCTTTGTGAAGCAGGAAAAAATCTAATACAAAGTGAATCCAGTAGAACTTTTTATTGCCTACCAGGAGTGGGTGACAATGGTTGAATAAACTTATGGCTCTCAAAATGGTATCGGTGCGCTATTTGTTGGTACTCGCCGAAACCGATACCACCATTTTAGGGCAGTATCGTTGCCCCGTCCGATACTGGTATCGGTATCAGTGCAACACTATTTTAAACCATGTATTTTACTTTAACTAAAAACTACTATCTGCTTTGTTTTGGTTTCTCATTAAGATCTATGTAAGTTTAATTGAAGATTCTGCTGTTATTGTACATATCAGGAAGTTTTGGGGGGCATTAATATTTTTACTGTAAAAGACACACATATGAAAACAAAAAATGTTTTTCTGTTCATTCATTCAAGTATCAAGATTTTTTTCCTTTTTATGTCTTCTCTTGCACATTGTACCACTGCCTGAATATTACAGTCATCAAATGTGCTCTGCCAACCATTATGCCCGAGCCCATATATCTTCCACTGGATCAGGCACATGTGATTTTAATCACCGTTTCTGCTAGGGAACAGCTCAGCTGAGCAGTTTTTATACTTTCTGCTCCTTCCATCTTCCCCATTTAAAAACAAAAATAGAATAAACAACTTTGCAATGAAGCTGTAAGGAATGCCATGGTTATTTTTATTTTTTAAAGCAGTGAATGTGCGTGGAAAACTGTATTTCTACACAAATGAACAAAATGTACTTTTTCATATTCAAGGTTTTCTTCACTTTTCTTCACACATCATACAGTATTTTAAGTGTCTTTAATAAGAGTCTCCCTGACTATAGACACAGTAAGAAACAGTTTGTAGAGTTGGAAGGAAATTCACAAGCAGGCATTGTTGGTAGTGGTTTGTAATGAGGTTAGGATAGAAAATATGCCCGCTTTCCAATACTACCACCTTAGAGCAAATTACTACAGATCAATTCCCCTTTTAGACCCTTTGCTTAGTACATGGATCCCACCCACAATGAGATACAACTCCATTCAATGGTAAATGAATCAATCTGACTTAATCTGATTTAACCAAACCTGAATAGATAAGTTATCAATGGGAAAAGGAGGTGATGGTCGAGGAGGCTTTGCTTCTTTGCAAACAGGCTTTATTGAAAAGATCCACATAAACAGAACATAACATAAGCAATCAGCGTTCTGTTCAAGCTCTGAGGAAGAAGGTAAACAAGTTTAACAGTAGAGATGGGTACCGTTCACATTCAAACAGATCCCCGGTACCTGGGAAACGCCCTAACCGTGATTTTGATATCACAATTTCTAAAACTATTAATACTTCTAACAAAACCACTCACTGACTTCCCAAAGCTAAAAGCAAAAACATTACTTTGCAATCTGTTTGCATTTTTTTAACATACACTTTTCAAAACTGTAGGTACTACATCTATTACACAGTTGTATCTTTGTGGAACTGTAAACACAACTCACTGCTTAACACTAAATTTCCAAATGATTAACCCACTCCTAGCAAAATCACGCACATACATAGCTATTAATTTGTCAACTGTATGGCTCATGTTTTAATTAGTGCACTTTGCAATCAGCCTAAGCACTATAAATAAACCAAAGGTGAGCTGTCTGTGTGGAGAACAATGGAGTGAGAATTAGAGGAGGCAGACGACATGGTGGAGGTGGAGACCAGATACACCATCATATGGAACAATGTTAGTTTCCATATGGCTGCTTCGGTTCACAACTAGTTTACAGATCACCCTCTCTTCACCACACTCAACCTCCCCCATACTATCCATCTTGAATCTGATTGAAGAGTTCTTCTCTGCCGGGAGCTGTAAGGCGTATGACCATCATCCCCATCAACACACAGCCAATTTTACAGGCAATGGAGGAGGCATCATGACAGGCCTGTATGCGGCATTCCAGGAGATATATTTCCCTGGTGCCTTGGACGAGGGCATTGCATGTGATGATGATGATGAAGTCTTGTGGCTGGACCCAGAGAGCCGACATGACGTCAACAGATTTTTTTTGTCTGTGTGATATTGTGTTTTGACTTAAAAAAAAACAACTTTAGTTTGTTTAGGTAAATACTTGAAATTATGTTTACAGAACTATGACTGAAGTACAACCTGAAACTGATGTTGGCCACCTCTCAATATGTGTACTTGTGTCTTCTCATATGCTCGTGTACTCGAAAAATGTAATCAGCCTCAGCCTTAGTACTGTTCCAATTTCCAAGAACAAGACCACCAAGAACGGACAAAGTCAATATTGTCACCCCTCCTCTTTACCCAGCATGCATCAGAGCAGACTTGACTGTTTTTGAGATTGACAGCTGTCCCAGCATGCAGTGTGGCAGCAGCAACTTTCAACTGAGCGCTTACAGAGCTCAGAGTATTAAGTTAAAAGTTCTCTTTTCTGTTAAATGTACATTTTGAGATCCTCTGAGGTGATAACATTATACTTTTCAGCTTCACTATGTGGCTCATTGACTGAATTAGTGCATGATTTAAGAAAAAGTTCTGATTTCGGGGAGGGCTGCGGCAACCAGCGGAGCTCCAAGGGTAACCGCAGCCAGGGCTAACATTAGCCCGTCCGCAGCAGCCCTCTCTCTGGCATAGCCGTTTGTGAAGTACCGCTGGCTCTGATGGTGATTGTTTTGTTTGGAAAAATGTTCCTTTGATCTGTGTTTATCTGAAAGTGTTAATTATTATTACCCCACTAAATAAAAAAAGTAAGAATTTATTATCTTGAGAATATTAATAACCGAAGGTGAAATGCAGCTCCAGCCGAGCCGAGCATGTGGTGACGTCACAAGTACGCTTCTGTTCCAATTGACCCATATTCTCCCAGAGTCCAGACTTTCCTGTGTTCTTCTCAAGAACATACTTGGCGAGGACACGAGACTGTACTCGAGTTCTTGTGAAATGAAGAACGGCCAAAGTCTTTCTTGTGAAAACAAAAGCCAGATGTGTTTTTAACTTATACCATCAATGTGAAGTAGGCACATTGTGTGCTTATTAATATGATGGCTTGTCTTAACTGATACAAAAATACAATTATTACAAAGGTTTGAAGACTTAAACAAGGTTCAAACATATGAGCCCCCGTTTGTTTGGCTTTTGCAAGAGAACTAGAATTCTCAGCTGATTTGGTGAATTGTTTTCTATTGTTTTGCAAAAATAGCCAATAGTTACAAAAATTGTGCTCAAGCCATTAGAAAAAAACAGTAATCAAGTCTAATTTCATTGCAGCCATCCACCAAACTATTCTTGCGTGCTTGACCCTTTCGTTTGGTGATGAAAAATGAATATTAGACACCAGAACAGCTATATCAACTGGTTAAAGACTTCAATCAAAGTAGCCTGGGCGTCCCTCACACCCCGGCTGCACCAAAAGCTGATAGCCCCACGTTTCACTGCTTTGATATGTTAATATGTTTTAAAGGAGTCCTTAACTAGTAATGAAAGTACATACTGTACACTACCTAAGCAGTCTTTTCAGAGGGCTCACAGTTCTGCTTTGAGATGGAACGTTCTGTATTTTCTTTATGAAGTTTCAATATCTGAATTGTTCTACTTAAAAATATCAACTATCTATTATCCTATTTTATTTAGCCACTGTTGTTCAGCCCTGATTCAAATACTTATTTAGCTGTCAAAAGACACTCATTTCACACATGGGAAAGTCGTATTACTTTTTCTCACAGCGGATATCTTTTAGAACATTGCCACTCTGACTCAGCACCATTTGGATCACTGCCACTAAATCCACCCCAGTTGTTGTGATCTTTTCTGTAACACTAAATGGATTTAGGAGGTTTGGCTTGGGCTAACATAACTTTCACCCATAACAGATTGAACTGGACAGCTATAGCTGGGTATTGGCCAAGGTTTCGGCTATACCAACATCTGGTGTAGTTATTGTGCACTGACTTGAGCTGCAGTCTGTTCATGTGCTGCTGATAAATAAAGTGTTGACAGAACATATCTTTTTATTTCTGCTAAGGCCTTCCTCTGCCTAGCCTGAGCGTCACAAAAGCTGGTTGTTTTTTTCCAACCCAGATTCCTCTGGAATTTGAAGCCAAAAGAAGATTGTCCACTATAACTTTAATTTAGATAGCATGGATGTGTATATTTGTATACATTTAACAGCAAGTTTTGGAAAAATTTAGTCTGGAATTAGAGAATTATTTAAAATATATGGTTGTACATCAGAGTGTGAAATACGGGGGGGTCCGATTAACCCATGAGACCCCCTGAAAGCCTCAAAACCAAAATTTAAGGGGGGTCTTAAATTGTGTCAAAAATAAAATAAAATGTTCTGGTTCCTTAGGAAGCCATTGCTCATATTTGCATATTGTTTCTAAGTTATATACTATGAGCTTTCTTATGTGTAATATTTGATAAAGTCTTATTTTGAAAGCACCGGAAGTTGAGCAGTTGGTGTCTTCCTGTTTAACGAGTAAACACTGCATAGCTAAATCAGTTCTCTCTGTGTTTGTAAAGCAAGAGCAGCATACTTCTCCTCATTAATAGAGGAGAATAAGAATAATCCTAGATTCCTTTTTAATACAGTTGCCAAACTCACCCAGAGCCATAGCTCTGTTGAACCGTCCATTCCACCTGCTCTTAGCAGCAATGATTTTATGGGATTCTTTATAAATAAGATTGATCTTATTAAAAATAAGATCATAAGCACTCCTCTATCCGCGATTGTACCTGAGGTAGTCATGGAATCTGAACCGGGTTTAGACTGCTTTGATCCAGTTGAACTCTCTGAATTAGCAAAATTATTGTCTTCATCTAAGCCTTCAACTTGTATGTTAGATCCAGTTCCAACCAGGTTATTTAAGGAGGTATTCCCTTTGATCTCCTCCTCCATTTTAGATGTGATTAATCTATCTCTGTTACAGGGATATGTACCTAAAGCTTTTAAGATTGCTGTAATTAAACCTCTGCTTAAGAAACCGTCTCTTGACCCAGATGACTTGGTCAATTATAGACCTATATCCAATCTTCCTTTCTTATCCAAAATTCTTGAGAAAGTAGTTGCCAAACAAGTTTGCGATCACTTCCACCATAATGAACTTTTTGAAGAGTTTCAGTCTGGCTTTAGAGCTCATCATAGCACTGAAACAGCTCTGGTGAAAGTCACTAATGATATTCTCATGGCCTCAGATAATGGACTTGTATCTGTGCTCGTCCTGTTGGATCTTAGTGCTGCATTTGATACAGTTGACCATAATATTCTTTTAGAAAGACTTGAATATTTTGTTGGAATTAAAGGAACAGCACTAGACTGGTTTAAATCTTATCTATCTGATCGAATTCAGTTTGTTCATGTTAATGATAGATCTTCAACACGCTCAAAGGTTACCTGTGGAGTACCACAGGGATCAGTGCTAGGACCAATTCTCTTTACTTTATACATGCTCCCAATTGGTAGAATTATTAGACAGCATGGGATTAATTTCCACTGTTATGCTGATGATACCCAGCTATATCTGTCTATAAATCCAGATGAAGCTAACCCATTACATAGATTACAGGCATGTCTTGAAGACATAAAAACCTGGATGACTCTTAATTTTCTGCTTCTGAATGCAGACAAAACAGAAGTTATAGTCTTTGGACCAGAGTCTCTGAAAAAGAAACTGATTAGCCAGTCACTTCATTTGGATGGGATTAAACTGATTTCAGATAATAAAGTAAAAAATCTTGGTGTTATTTTTGATCAGGACCTGTCATTTAAATCCCATATCAAAGAGGTTTCTATAATTTCCTTCTTTCATCTGAGGAACATTGCAAAAATTAGAAATATCCTGTCCAGGGGTGATGCTGAGAAACTAGTCCATGCATTTGTTACTTCAAGGCTGGACTATTGTAATTCTTTACTATCAGGAAGTCCACAAACTGTAGTTAAAAGCCTTCAGCTGATCCAAAATGCTGCAGCCAGAGTTCTAATGAAAATGAAAAAGAGAGATCATATCTCTCCTATCCTGGCTTCTCTTCATTGGCTTCCTGTTAAATCAAGAATAGAATTTAAAATCCTCCTTCTCACATATAAAGCCTTAAATGGCCAAGCTCCATCTTATATCAGAGATCTGATTGTTCCTTATGTTCCTAACAGAGCACTTCGCTCTCAATCTGCAGGTTTACTAGTGGTTCCTAGAATTTCTAAAAGTAGAATGGGAGGCAGATCTTTTAGTTATCAGGCTCCTCTCCTGTGGAACCAACTACCAGTTTTAGTCCGTGAGGCAGACACCCTGTCTACTTTTAAGGCTAGGCTTAAAACTTTCATTTTTGATAAAGCTTATAGTTAGGGTGGCTCAGGTTATCCTGAGCTATCTCTATAGTTATGCTGCTATAGGCTTAGACTTTTGGAGGACATAGGGACCCCCATTTCATCATTCTGCTTCATTCTCTCTCTGTTCTCCTATTCTGCAGAATCTGTTAGTTCAATCTCTAACCTTCTGCTCTCTCTGCTTTTCCTCAGAGTAGCTTTGCCTCGTCTGTTCCTGTTTGGCTGTGACGTCATCCTGAAAAAAACATCAGCTGTGCTGCTTCTATCAACACCCTTGTTAATAGATGTTGGAGATCGGCCTGTTTTCCAGTGTGGTCCTGTTTCTCTGACCGTGACTGAGTGGATGTGCTCTCTTCGTCCTCTGGCATGGGAGCTGCCTTGGAGCTCGTCTGCCTGGCTGTGTGTTTCCTGGACGGGGCCGCCTTTTACAGCTGCTTTTTGTATCTCTGCTTCTGTCTCCTTGAACCCCAGTCGGCCTCGGCAGATGGCCGCTCACACTGAGCCTGGTTCTGCTGGAGGTTTCTTCCTGTTAAAAGGGAGTTTTTCCTCTCCACTGTCGCTACAAGCATGCTTAGTGTGGGGGATTGTATTTGAGTCAATGAGTCAATGCAATCAACTGGTTTTCCTTAGATAGAAAACTTTGTATCAATTTGACTGTATGATCTGGTTGAACTGTAAAGTGCCTTGAGATGACATGTGTTGTGAATTTGGCGCTATATAAATAAACTGAATTGAATTGAATTGAATTGTGCTGCGTTTTTGGCCAGTACAGCATGTAATTTGATGTGAAGGGTGTATTTCGTTTATGTACATATAGTAATATGTTACATGTTGTGTTTGGAGGTTTATTGCAAGAAAGGTCACCGAGAAGAGAAGTTTAAAAAGACGCTAACATACGCGCTAACTAGCCGTTAGCGATGCCGCTAGCTAGCGGCTAATGTTAACATGTTGTTTGTGTCATTATGTGTTTCTGTACATATTCAGGGAATATGTTGAGTTTATTATTTAGGAGAATTGTGCCTGTTTACACAAAGACTTATGCACATTCATCCATCCATACCAGCCAATAAATGCAAAGAAAAGGCTTACGGTGTGGTTATTGGAAATGATGGTTATCTACCTGCTAAGCTAAGAGTGAGGGCAGGACAAAAATATTTTTTTTGTCACTAATGGTCACTAAAATGTTTTTAAGCTAAACTTGTCCAGTATTGAAACTCAAAACCTTTATTCACAAATATGCTCTTTTTTTGCGCAGGGGAGCCATCCTGTTCGCGTATGCAAATTAGCCATGTGCTTTTCCGCAGTTAATAACACGGGCAACGCGGAACAGATTGCTTGAAGACAGCAGGTCTTCAATCCTGTTTGTGGACCTCAACGGACCTCCTCTGGACAAATTCAACCCATTTCCATTCGTCAGAAACTGGATTAAAGCAGGACATGTGGGTGCATGAAAAAGAGAGACAGAGAGACAGACAGACAGTCTTTGAGCATGTGTGTGTTTTCATAGACTGACTGTCTGTTCAGGCTCTTGCCCACTCAGATTCACAGAAAGCTTCATCCACCAAGCTGTCAGGAAGCTGAGCCGCCCTCAGAAAAATAAAATAAAAAATCACTCTGGAAGAATTTACATTAAAGCTGACTTTGAAATGTTATAGGCCTACAGTACTGCATATTAAAAAAATTTAGATCGGTTTTGTGCAACAATCGGGAGATGGGGACCCCCCCAAATATTGACAGGTATTTCGCACACTGTTGTACATGTTTATTTTCCTGTACAGTCTCAATTGGCCCTGAAAAGTAGAGTGATTTTTATTTTTTTGAGCAAAAAAACACTTTTTGTAAAGCAAAATTTGAAATGCAAAATGTGTAATTTGACATAAAAAAAAACGGAATTTGAGATTGCAAAATGCTTTTTCTCAAAAAGGTTTAGATTTCTTTTTAATTATTGTTGTAAAAATTTGCTTAATTTGCATTTATTTCAGGTTTAATAGTTTCAAACTGTATATTTTCACATTTTTCTATTTTTTTTCTATTTTAAGTAGTTTTTTTATTGTGTTAAGTGAAAGTGGTGTGAATTCCATATTTTGGGTTTCCTCTTGAGAGAGAGAAGACACATTTCTGTTTGTTGGCTGGACATTTGCAACAACATTTTTATTAGTCAAAAGCACAATTAAAAAAAATCACAATTTCGAACAAACGCTGGAATCGGAAATAAACAGAACAAAATATAAAATCAGATTTTTTTTTTTTACTACCGTATTTTCACGACCAAAAGGCAGACCGTACTAAAAGGCGCAGTCTCAGTTATGTGCACCGGACTATAGGGCGCGTTTTTTATATACAGGTACATGTCCTCTACTACCTTTAAATACCACTGCGTATTTAAAAATAGAGAAACTGAGTATGATTGTGCTTTATTCATGTATTTATTACAAAGTATTAATAAAACCTGGGAGCTGGCCGTGAGACAGACACATCGCTGATGACACAGAGCGCTGTGATCACTCCTCTGAAACAGTTTATTGACGCATAAATTAACTTAAAATGCAGAATTCTGCCGGCAGAATATGTTGGCTTTTATTATCCTGTCGCCTGCCTCCTCGCAGCTGGCCAGATGCTGCTGTTGAAGGGATTCCTACTGACAACTCACCGCTGGTATGTGGGGTCTGAGCACCTCAGACAGAAATAGTATTAGAAGGCAGGATGATAATCTGAATGAACTGACTGCAATGATTAAGTTTTCAGGTGGATTTTCCCACTGAAAACATATTAAAACTACTTTATTCCCACTGATCACAGCAAATATAGCTGCAAGGTGTATTTATTACAACGTATTATTCAAACCTGGGAGCTTGCCGTGAGAGACACATCGCTGATGACACAGAGCGCTGTGATTACTCATCTGAAACAGTTTATTGACGCATAAATTAACTTAAAATCCTGAAACCTGCCGACAGAATATGTTCGCTTTTATTATCCTATTATAATCCTTTAGATTATTTAGTGAAAAACACCTACCAGCGGCCGCGGTGAACCCGGAGGCAACCCGGCCAGAAGCTGCTGTTGAATTAAGTTTTCAGGTAGAAAAATACAGCGGGAGCAAAACTGAGTATGATTGTGCTTTATTCATGTACTTATTACAAAGTATTAATCAAACCCTTCAAAGTCATCATCCTCTGTTTCTGAATTAAACAGCTGCGCTAAATCAGACATGCCAATTTCCCCTTCTTCTTCGCTGTCAGAGTCGCTTTCCGTGCCGGGCGGCTCCTCAGAAATAATGCCGGCTTTTGCGAAAGCTTGAACAACAGTGCCAGCAGACACGTTAGTCCTAGCATCTACAATCCATCCGCAAACGGTGGCGTTCCTTTCTTTGCCTTGCTGCTATATTTGCTGTGATCAGTGGCAATAAAGTAGTTTTAATATGTTTTTAAGTGGGAAAATCCACATGAAAACTGGATAATAAAAGCGAACATATTCTGTCGGCAGGTTAAGTTAATTTAGGCGTCAATAAACTGTTTCAGAGGAGCGATCACAGCGCTCTGTATATGTGTATCATCAGCGATGTGTCTGTTCCGCTGTCAGATTAACAGCAATGGTGATGCGTGGAAAAAAAAAACCTGGTCTCCTTACATTCACCTCCCTCAGCCACTCTTTCATCATCTCCTCAATGAGGTGGTCTCAAAAGTCCGCAGTTACAACACACATAGGGCGCACTGCACCAAAGGGCGCGGCGCACACTTTGAGGGGAAAAAAAGACATTTGTATACGCCTTATAGTCGTGAAAATACGGTAAATTTAAAAAAGTAAAATAAGCTACTAAATATATTTGAAAAACAACATGATTGAAATATAATCTAAAAAACTGGCAAAGTAACTTTAGAACATTTTATTTTTATTAAAATAATTCTGCAAGTTTTATTTCTGGTTTGCATATATGTTCAAATTTTCATTTACAAAAACTCCTCCTTGCTTGTGACACTAATGGAACGAGCTGAGCTCCATTGAACAGATTCTATAATGTTTGAGCCACCCCTCAGTGCACATTGGCCCTTACCTTGTGACCCTTAAGGAAAAATCTCTGGCTCCAACCAATGCTCATATAGCACCAATTCACAACAGATGAATTTCAAGGCAAATTACAGCATTAGATCTGCCCTTAATGGCTCAAAAATAAATATAGTTAATGTCCAAAATTTAAATCTGACAGAGTTGGTGAGGCAAGACCTCAAACAGAATATGTTTGATAAACAATTGTTATTAAAGCCTCTGCTATGAAAAACATGTTAAGATTAAGTGTTACCAGAAATAGAAAATAAGCAAACTGTAAGGCATACAAACCACTGGAAAACTCTATAATTAGAGAGTTGTCCAGCACCAATTAATTCCTGGCGGATTCTCCACGGGGCCCGGCCCACCGGGGCCTGGCTGGGGCTCGTGCCCCTTGGGCCTCGGATCCCTGGGGCCCAGGGCTGAATTCACTTTGGGGTGGCTGGCTGCTGGCGGAGCCCGTGGACTCGTCCCCCTGGCTCCCGGGGGCTTTCCTCAGGGCTGTGTCTCCTCCTCCCTTGTTGGGGGTCGGATTTCCTTGGCTGGCCCGTCCTTGGTGCCTTCGCTCTTGGGGTCCCTTTGGGCATCTGGGGCTTTGGGTCTCCCAGCGCTGGACCCACTCGCTGGGGGGGGCACCTCTTCGGCTCTCCACAACTACTATTGAGCATTTTCTCTATGGATAAACTTTACATGCACAAGTGCACCCTCACAAACAATTGCAGGTGCTTGGTTCCAGGTACTCAGAGATTCACTTCCATAAAGAAAGCCTATATTCTTATCTTCAGGTAACACAAAGTACATGTCAGATTAAATAATACTAAATAATACAGTGATAGTATCTAGGTGTTACTTTATTGTATATCTCGTACCATGTCTGTTGGTTGTTCTGTTATTTTTACATCTCTTCGCAGGTGATGAAGCAGACTGAAAAGGTTTTGTCATTATCTCCCTTTTATCTCCTCTTTCTTTCATCGTTTCTCCTTTTTTTCTGTTTTTCTTCTTCTGTTCTACCTACATTGCAGTGTCCATATAATCTGTAAAACTCCCTGCATAAATACAATAAAGCTATTTATATGAATAAATCGAGCGGAACACTATGGCGATAGCCGTACTGCTCCACTTGTGAATATAAAATCTGTTGGGCTCTTTTGAGCAATAAGAATGATTATTGACAATTATTCTTATTGCCACATTGCCAGACAGGACAAAAAAAATAAAAAAAAAAATATATATATATATATATATATATATATATATATATATATATATATATATGTCATGTCATCTTAAGGCAATTTAGAGAAACCATTCAACCTGATCATCCTGTAAGATTGGTACAAAGATTTTTTTCTAAGTAAAACCAGCTGATTGCATTGACTCTACAGTAATCCCTCACACCAAGTGTGCTTGTAGCAACAGGGGAGAGAAAAAAACTCCCTTTTAAGAGGAAGAAACCTCCAGCAGAACCAGAGTGTGAGCAGCCATCTGCCGAGGCTGACTGGTGTTCAAGGAGACAGAAGCAGAGATACAAAAACCAACTGTAAAAGGCGGCCCCGTCCAGGAAACACACAGCCAGGCAGACGAGCTCCGAGCCAGCTCCCATGTCAGAGGATGAAGAGAGCACATCCAGCCAGTCACAGTCAGAGAAACAGGACTACACTAAAAAACAGGCCAATCTCCAACATCTATAAAGAAAAGTGTTCCTGGCAGCAGCACAGCTGATATTTCTCACCAGGATGGTGTCACAGCCAAACAGGAGCAAACCAGATGAAGCTAAAAAAGCAGAGCTTAAAGTTAGAAATTGCACTAACAAATACTGCAGAATGGGAATATAGAGATACAATGAAGCAGAATGGTGAAAAGGTGTCCCTATGTATATGTCATTCTAACCCTATAGCAACACAAATGCAGAACGGCTCAGGATAACCACTCTGACTATAAGCTTTATCAAAAACTTAGAGAAAGCTAATTGGACTAGCAGTGTATCCATTACATACATGTACATTATATCTGAGTGCAAAGCTATAAAATGTATATGTATGTATGTTCTTTTCTTTTCATTTCAAAGGAGTTATCCTGGTACAGGTTACATATTAACCAACATTTTAAAAGTTTCCCATTTCAAAAGTTTGTCAAATAAAATAAAAACTGACAATCTAAGTTGATGCAATGACACAACCAACAGGTTCTGAGCACTTAAAAGTAGGGGATGAGAACAGAATGAGACTGAAAGGCTTCAAATCAATAACGCTCCCAGCTTTTTATTGCCAGGCTCTCAGCTCCACTGGCAAGTAAAAAGGGACAGAAACAGTGGATATTCCAAAGGAATAAACATTTAGAACTGAAAAGAAGGAAAACTAGATATGAAAATTAAGTTTATAAAGATAAAAACAACCCATGAAATCTCATTGATTTATCCTCATTTTGAGCTTTTTAACATGAAAACAAACTTAGATTTTGCCTCTTTGCTTCTTGAACAACGATAAGAAGAGCATAGAGGAAGGGTATTATTCTATTACTAATGTTGCTACTTTGGATAATTTTTATTTTCTGCTTTCAGAGGTTAGGGTAGGGTGGGAGGCCGTGTGACAGCTTGAAATGAGTGAAACCCTGTTGAGTGGGAATAAAGGCTGATTTATGGTGACCCCCTTTTAGACTGCTAGAGATACTCAGCAGCCCCCTGAGATTCAGAAAGACAAGCAGCAGAAGGAGGGATGGATGGATAGCATTAACAACAAATGTGCACAAAAGGTCTCTGAACTAAATTTACACCTCTTTTGGTGGGTAAGCTTGCTATTTGCTTTAGGAGCAAAAAATTGTTTCCAACTTGTACACTGACTTGTTCTGCCGGCGCCGACGTCAACTGTCCTGTCTGCAGGATATGTGAGGTACGTCCACATTTGCGTCGTCATCCTGCCATAATAAGGCCACTGTCCACCATTAAAATATTAAATGTTCGGCTAGACCCTCCGAAGGAGTAAAGAACAGCAGTTGATTTAATTTTGATTTTTCCGGTTGTTGTGGCCATTTATGTAAAAAAAAAAAAAAATCATAAGTTCCTTTTATTCAGATTTCTGTTTTGTTTTATTTTGTAGACAGAATATATATATATATATACATATATTAGGGATGCACGATATTGGGATTTTGGCCGATATCCGATATGCCGATATTTTAAAACTCATGTAGCCGATAACCGATATCGATACCGCTGTTAAAGCTGGACAAATAGCAGTTTTATTATCCATTTCTGACACTTTGAAAAATAATAAACTCAAATATATTTTCATATGCTGATATCAAATAGATTTTTAAAAACGCGGTATTGATCTATTTTACTTTCAAAATCTCGTGAAATTTCATCGTTCTGTTACAAACTCTCATGATATTTGGAAATTCTTGTGAGATTATGTTAGTAAAATAGATTGATACCGCGTCAATATATCAACATATAAAAATATGGCAAAACTTAGTGAATTTTCGGGGGATTTCGTAGCATAACGATGACATTTAGCAATATTTCATTAATGTCTCAAGATTTTTTCCCACGTCTTTAGAAGTTTTTAAGTCTGTAAAAAAGAATTTTTTTAAGAAGAAGTAATATATATATATTTTTTTTTAGACTTTAAAAATTCAGAAGCTGATCAAATATCGGTGGGGTGGCCGATGTCCGATATTCAGTTTTAAGGCCGATACAGGCCAATACCAATAGGGGGCCGATTATATCGTGCATCCCAAACACCAGATGTCATTTAGATGTTAGTTTTTAGGCTAGATCTGGTCGCTCTGTCATGCTCTTGATTTAAGCCGGCCTACATTGTACTATTTTTTGCCCTTTTTCGGGCCGATTCTTCAGTTCTGCAAGCAATTTTTGATTGGGCTGAATTTCAGCCTGATCCTGCGTTGTATGTCGTGAAGTATACAGGGGATAACAGTGGGTGATCAGCCTTTCACGACCACCTCCCGATCAGGAATCAAATATTTCTGATATTCAGTCGGCCGTTGTGGGCAAATTGCTCAGTGCACAAAGAAGGACTTCTTCTTCCTCTCAGATGAAAACCCAGAAGCATGGCGGGGGTGCAGGTGAAATGGAGTTCTTTCTGTAAAACAGAAAGAACTACAGACCGTAGTAGCCACGTTTGCTCAGCCATGTCTTTGTCCGGATTCATCATCCCCTTTTCCTCTTATGGCTTTCAGAACAAAATTGCAGAAACTGCCAAGGCAGCGCGTTTCATTCCAGTGAGCTTCATATTCCTCTTCTACTCATATGGCTTCCGGAAAGACGAGTCCGAGTAGCGCCATCTCACTGTGGAGCTGAGGCTGATGTGGTTTTTAGACGTACAGTGTGAGGAGGCAGATCGCATCAGAGCATTGGGTCACACAGTGTAAGAACATACATCATGAACTGTGAACTCACACTGTAGGACGAAACCCTGCGGTTGCGTTGTACAGTGTAAGCAGTAGCTGCGTGCAACGATTGAAAAATCGTACTGTGTATGCCCGGCTTTAGTCAAGAAATAGTTATTTGAAAATTGGGCTGGTTTTGGTCGATCTGATTTTCTCGCATTTCAGTCCAAAGATAGCGTGAAAAGACTTTGAAATCCCTGTTTTCGACATGTTTTCAATTATCTGAAAATCACAACTTTTCATTTGGACGTAAATCATGTCGTGTTTTCAATGCCCATTAATTTAGAAGATTAGGAACAATGGGCAGGGAAGATGGGTTGTTGTTTAGATGTCTGGTGTGAGGATGGGAGGTGGTAAAAAAGATTTGTTGACCATATTTGAAAGGCTATAACAGCAGATCAAGATAACATTTTTATCTAAGCTGTAAGATATTTTTAGTTATAATTTGTCTTATTATTTTTTATTTTTTTGCGGTAAATAAACATATTTTTCAAGTCAGAAGTGTGCATAGGAAACACCATCTGTTGCCACCCACAGCATCCAGGTAAATGTTATTTTGGAACATGGAAGGCTGCGACAAATTATGTTTAAAAATCATTTTTGGAGCTGCCTATTATCAGGTTAAATCTGATCTGATGGCTTTTTCTCTGAACTGTTCTGTACTTTTTGTGTGTTTTTTTTTCCCTCTCTGGTCTATCAATCAGCCTACATTCCTTTCTTCTTCACTGTCATTGAGCTTTTGCACCTGTGCTTGGAGACATGATCTAAGAAGAAGCTTAGGACAAAACATCTCTCTGAAAAAAAAAATCTAGGAATAAAACTAAGTTAATGACTGTGAATGGTGTTTGATGATGCACATTGGCATTCAAATAGAAAAAGAAAAAAAAATAGTTCCTTTAAACAAAAACATGGCTAAATCGCTTGGTTTTCATATGAACTTTTCAGCTTTTTTTTTTAAAACACACCCATAAATGTATTATTTGGGCCTGAACAAAATATGGGATAAGCTTAAGGTTAATTGATTATAATTATTATAATTTTTCCCACATATAAGGAATTTGCACAGAGCATCTTTTAAACATTAAGGTCAAAGTAGGTTCAAGGTTTCCCGACGGCAGCACAGGAAAGCGACATAATGCCGACCACAGTTTATAGAAATTCATTTAGCTGGAATTCAAATGTTAAATGTTCAGAAAGTCTGGAGCTTTATGAAATAGTTATTTCACTTCAACTTCAGTGAATGAATGTTTCCTTTTTCAATGTCAGAGCCTGGACTTGTCAGCTTAACAGCAAGGATGTCTTTAAAGAGTCAATATTTCTACTGATGACCCATCAGTATGAGCTGTAGTTCCTCCAGTTCATTACGATCTTTTAGGGAAATATCTCTCCATCCATATGTCCGTCCATCCATCCGTCCGTCCGTCCGTCCGTCCATCCATCCAAATTATGCTTAATTAAATCCAGATTAAAAGTTTTAATCAATATCCCACCACTAATGGTCATACTGATGGATAGTGGATGTGAAATGTTTTTTTAAGCATCAACACTGCCTAACTTGATCCCAGCCATCCCATCACGCTGCCTCTTTCAGCCAGAGTGTATTTTTTGGGCAGAGACTCTGTGAACAGATTGCCGTACACATGCTATTGATTGAACTCTGCAGGATTCCAAAGGCTTGCTGCCTGAGTTGGAGTCTCTCCTGTTCTCGATTGTCATCAGACTGATTCTCTCATCTGTCCCATGTGGAAGAAAAAAGGCTGCAGAACAATTAACCATTCAAGAGTGCTGGGCTGTGATGGGATCCACTCCTGATGCGGGGTGAAACAAGGAGTCACATTATGTACAGTTATAATAATTCAGATGGAGTTATGCAGTGAATTGTGTTTCATTATTTTTGCAAGTAAAAAACATTTTTTAAGTGATTTAGAAAAGGCAATGCAGAAATGAAACTTTGAAAGAAAATTTAGTCAAAAACAGATTTTCAGAGTAACATCGCTGTTTTCTCAGATTTGTCTGTAAATTATATTTAAAAAAATACACCTATTTTCTATTTTTTATCACCAATGTCAGATAGAAAAGTCAGGGGATTCTCATCAAACCCAGCTTTCAAACACAATCCTTGCATTTCGCACAATTTTGTAAACATAAGAGACCGAAATAATTGTTGGTATAAATTTCATCTCCACTGACTGCCATGTGCAATAATCCTCAATAATGTTTTTATGTATACATTTAATCTAAAAACATTTAAAGCCTAATTTAAAATGGTTTTAGGTGTAATGACTCTTTCTTCTGTTAGATGTTCTATACAGGAGCTCATTCACTCTAACAAAGACTGACATAAAGCCTACATCAGCACTGCAGGACCACTATAGCACAGGCAAACTCCTGGTTGTTGGCAGTCATTTCACAGCTACATCAATACACCATTTGTTAAAGGCATTTGTGTTTTATATATATATATATATATATATATATATATATATATATATATATATATATATCTAGATAACAAACATTTCATCAAGCGAAAGAAGCCCCCCGCTCAAAAAACAGAATCAAACTTGAGACGTATAAAAGGGTTCACTTGGCAGGGTCCTTACATTTCTAGCAAACCCTGCTAATCAATACAGTGTGCGTGTAATTAAAGTACTGCCACATCGAGCTTTTCATTCAGCCCAGTGGGCATCTTTCAAATGAGGAGTCTATGAAACAAAATTGCATTAAAGAAAAAAAACAGATATGAATTCTGGCCTTGTGAAAGATAAAAACAACTTTTTCTTCAATATCTGTATATGGTGAGACTGTATTGTCTCTCACTGATATTAAATGTGGAGCAATCAAGAAGTCTATCAAAACTGGGCTCAACAGCTTTGGCTGTAATTGAAATTTCTGTTGGTTTCTAAGACACAAAGGCAGAGTGGTAGAAGAAGAACTGCAGTGATATATTAATGGCTTTAAGGATAGATAATGAAGAGAAACATTCAAAGACCTAAACATAATTTCAGCTCTTAAGGTCCATGCCTCCCCTTTCTACACCTGATTCTTTTATATTGAGGTTGTTTGATTGTATTTCTAAAGCTATGGTTGGTCTGCTCATGCGCTCTTTGTTGTCTCAGAACCACGCCACAACTGAACCGCGCCAAGCCCTACTGATGAACTAGTACCGGTTTAGCACGGTTCAGTTGTGTCAGGCACGGTCCAGTTCAGTTGTGCTTGCCATTGGCACTCAACAGTTATCTCGGTTACTGTGCTCGGAACATGGTTTCAAAGAGCAGTGGAAATGGGGTCATAATATAACATTCCAACAGCTAATCAATGCATGCAGAGTAGGAAGAATGTTTTTCAATGGGAGAAGATTAGGGGCGGGGCTAAAAATTTCAGACCAACTGTTCTTCTTGCTCGTTTCAGAACTGTACAGAATCCGATACAGCGTCATTAAAGGAATGACTCCATATTACTAATGAGTAATTGTGAGGTGGATGTAAAATGACGTACAATCATCTGAAATGTAAACATATAAAAATCTAAACAGAGTATTCTTGTGTATAATTTTATTGAGCGTCTGAGCTAGATGCCTGTGAATGGGATTTTGTGTTCTTCACTATCTTTTTTTAAATCTCGTCTTAAAGCCTATTTTTATTCTTTAGCTTTTAACCTAGCTTGAGACTCTTTTTCTATTTTTGGTTCGTTTTTTTTGTTTTTTTTAATATGGTTTTATTTGTTGAAATTAATTTATTTTATTATATTTGTTTTATTCTTTTATTTTCTATGCTGTTTTACACACTTGCAGTTTTACCTGATACGTACAGAACTCAGTGGCAGCTGTGGTTGTTTTAAAGGGGTTTATAAATAAAGTTGAGTTGAGTTGTCAGGTTAAGTGTTAGCCTTAACCCATCTGCTGGACCATCCTAGGTTTTGGCAGCGTGGGTCAGGTTACCAGAACTACAGACACTGCTAGTAATGTCATAAAGGTTAGGGAGCTTAATGAGTGGCAAATAGTCCACTGTTTTGGCCATAGACTTCATCTGGCTTTAAGTTCATTAATATTTAATACACTCCTTTACTTATCTACTGTTTGCTCTTTCTTTGTTTATTTGTTCATTTTAATTATGTGATGATCAAATTGGAACTGCATCAGCCCTACAAAGCACAGTAATTTATGCAGAACTTGTGCAGTATAAATGTAAAATGGTCCATGAGTGTGCTTTGGTGGAGCAGTGGTTAGCATGCATGACCCTTGTATGCAGCCCTTAGTCCTTGACACGGCTGACTGGGTTCGAATCTGACCTATGGTCCTTTGACGCATGTCTCTCCCCCTCTCTCATACCCCTTTTCCTGTCAGTCTACTGTCGAAAAAACAAGCCACTAGTGCAGCAAAAACTAATAAAAAGGAAAAGATGATTCATGCACTCCCTGAAAATATTACTATTTTGACAAAGATCATGAAAAAATGCAAAAATGAAAAAAGAAAATCATGACTCTTAGTTGCAAACATGACAACATACTAGTTTAAGTCCCAAACACACACGAGGAAAAGGAGAGGTTGTGACGGGCTCCTGTCACTGTTGTGAATGAACCCCTGTTTAATTGTTGTTTTCTTCTTGCAGTTGATTGGCTGGGGAGAGTTTAAAGGGATCAAGCCCCACCCACAAGAGGGAGCGAGGAAGTTTGGGAGAACTCCTGTTTGGTGGCGTCTCCAAGCCTCGCTCACGCTCCTTCGATGTGTTTTTCTGTTTGTTAATTTTCCCTCGGGTTGTTAGGTCTGGGGATTGTTGGCCGAGCTGAGGTTTTCCGGGTTTTGGTTGTAGGACGAGTGATCCGGCAAGGCAGGGTGAGGGGAGCGGCCGAATCCGACGATCAACTGCTGTCTGGTTCGCGAATGCTCCCACCCCTTTTGTTTATTTGCCACGATTCCCCAGTACCTCTATGTCCAGCCACAGTCTGAATAAAACCTTTTGTTTGTGCAACTTGGTCTGGACTTCGTATGTTGTGTTCCCTGTGCGGGCCATAACAGAGGTTCAGTTGTGTCTTTGAGTTTTTTTCTTTCTCAGAAAATGCTGTAAAAAGTGAGGCTCATCGAACCTACAAGGCTTCCTTCACGCCCCTCTCAAACCACCTATTTTCTTTATCCAGAATATGGACATTCTGGTCCTCAAAAGAATATCCTTTGTCTACAAGTACACCTACACCTTGTAGACAAAGGACATTCTTTTGAGGACCAGAATGTCCATATTCTGGATAAAGAAAATAGGTGGTTTGAGAGGGGCGTAAAGGAAGCCATCTATGTTAAGAGAGAAAAAACAACTTTAAACAGAGGTGGTGGACTCCAGCTCTCCAGCTTCCAAAAACATACAATTCAATCATAGACATGATCCCTTCCAGATATCACCAAACCCCCCACCCCATCACAGAGGAACGAGGGACCTACCCGCTCCAGCCGGTGAACAATACCTCCTTAACGACCGACCCTTAACAATCATAGACAGGTTTCAGATATTACAGGAGACAATCCCCCCCTTAATGGCAATCCCCCCTTTAACGACCGACCCCTAGAATCATAGACAGGTTCAGATATTACAGGCCAACGATGGAACTAAACGACCCATTCATCGGTTACCATTTGCAGGTCTCCAAGCAATACAAGGCCTTGTCCATATAAGACTTAAACTCACTGGGGATCCAGACATTTGAATTGAGAAAGCTTCCTGGAGAGGTGGCGAAACGTCTTCAAATCTCGAAAATCAAGTCCAGTGGATATTTTTTGAATTTTCACGGAATCTCTAACGTTATGCTCTCTCTGCTTTTCCTAAGAGTAGCTTTGCCTCGTCTGTTCCTGTTTGGCTGTGACTCCATCCTGGAGAGAAATATCAGCTGTGTTCCATCAACACCCTTGTTTATAGATGCTGGAGATCGGCCTGTTTTCCAGTGTAGTCCTGTTTCTCTGACCGTGACTGGCTGGATGTGCTCTCTTCAACCTTGAAATGGGAGCTGGCTCAGAGCTCGTCTGCCTGGCTGTGTGTTTCCTGGACGGGGCCGCCTTTTACAGCTGCTTTTTGTATCTCTGCTTCTGTCTTCTTGAACCCCAGTTGGCCTCAGCAGATGGCCGCCCACACTGAGCCTGGTTATGCTGGAGGTTTCTTCCTGTTAAAAGGGAGTTTTTCCTCTCCACTGTTGCTACAAGCATGTTTAGTGTGAGGGATTGTATTCGAGTCAATGAGTCGATGCAATCAACTGGTTTTCCTTAAATAGAAAACTTTGAATCAATTTGACTGGATGATCTGGTTGAACTGTAAAGTGCCTTGAGATGACTTGTGTTGTGAATATGGCGCTATATAAATACATTGAATTGAATTGAAATGTAATCGCAATCGTAAATCCCAATATAGTTCAAATTGTGCAGTTCTACTTTTGGGTTTAATTTTTCTCTCTGTTGTTTCTTTTCTTGACGTTGATGTAAATTGAATTTGCACACAATATTAATAGCTGAGAAACTATTAACTAGAAATTAAGTCAGAATGGAAAAACATAAAATTAGCAAATACGATTTTAAGAAATTCACCAATTAATTATACTTGTTTTATAGCTGAAGCAAAATAAACAAAATTATCCCTAAAACCACATAAAGACAAACAGACTTTAAAATATATATATATAATCATGTTAAAGTATGGAAAAAAAAAATAGATAAGAAAATATGCACATATGGACATATTGAAAAATTAGCATATGCCCTTTCTAAGCCTGCAGCAGTGTGGTCATACATGCATGAAAGCTTATGTAGGCTTTATGATATGATCAGTTAGAGTGCAGTGAGCAGTTTCTCTTCTTTTTTGACAGGTGGGGGGATAGGTGCTGCATAGACACATTTTACAGTTCCGCATCTGTGCCAGGTGGCTTTATTTTCGGTGGGAAGAGACACAAACGCCTGATGTTTAAGGAAAGAAGGGTTGCCAATGGTTTTACTTCCCTGTTTGTCTTGAACTTCCCAGAGACATTCAGGACATGTGACATTCGGGGGTCCTCTTTCTAATCAGTTGCCCTGACAGTGGCTTTCATTTCATCTTCCTGTTTACACCCTTAACAGAAATCCATCTTTTGTGGTGTTAGGCTAACCTTGGAGGTGTTGGGTGACAATAGTGCCCAGAGAGTTGTGAGATTCCACAGCCTTTATTGTGGGGTTTCTAAGGAATAACCTCCATAATCTTAGCAGTACTTACCTCCAGATAGTTTGATCTGGACCTGGTGGTCGGGTTGTTCTTCTCTCTGACTTCTTTTGTGAGATTTGCCCATTGAGGATAGTGCTGTCAGCAAACATCAAGAGATCAACAGACTGATGGCCAGAGGTGCAGCTGTTGGTGAACAGAAAGGGGGGGGAAGCACAGCTTTGAGGGCAACTAGTGCTGATGTGTTCCGTGGGCTGAAGATCTGCCTAACACAGGATGTTACTTGCTGTCAGACAGACAGTGTTTTTGCCTGCAGGTTGGATCATCTGGAGAGCCTGCCTTACTATCCGGACAGCTGGCTGCAAAATGCTAGTATTATAAAGTAGAATGTTAAAAATATCACAGATACCTGTTATCTTAACAAGGGATCTTATAAAGGGTCTAAGAGGAGATAGGTGAGGAATTTCAGGTGTGACAGCACTAATTAATGCAAAAGTGTCCATCTAACTTAATCGTTCAGTCTTCAATGTTGTTTTTGAATTGATTTACTAAGCAAGAACTATTAACATGTTATGATGGCATTTAAGTATATAAAATTAAATTTGAAATGGGATAAGAAGTTTTAAAAGTAAACACGGACAGCCATCCACACCAATGTCAACCGCTCTTCCATCCATCTTCTACCGCTTATTCCATCAGGGTCTTTGTCATGATCTTGGCAGCTTTAGGCTGGGTTTTAATTCTTCCTGCTGTCATCTGCTTTGCTCCGACCTGTGCTCATTATCTCTCAATACATCCACCTGTTCCTGTTTCTTTTTAAGGCACTGGATCCCAGCCTTTGGTGCTACATTATTCAAGCTTCTCAGTGAGAATACCTCAAGCGTTCCTTGTGTTTAGTTCTGTCTGTTCCTGAACAATTCTGTCCACAGACTTCTGAGTTTTGGCCAACGCTGTTCTGATTTGCTTTGTCTGTCCCGTGTTTCTGGGCTGTTACCTTGGTTCCGCCTGATGTCAACCTTGGAACTGTCTTCTGACCACGGCTTGGATTTACCCTCCTGGATCTTTCGGTTCCTTTGCGTGCTCTGGCAGCTGAAGGCTAAGTAACAAGCAACAGAGTTCCACTCCTCTGGAAAACACTCTTGCTTCTGGGCTTTGAACTTTGCCAGGTCGGTGACTCTCATCCTCATTGTTGTTCCTCGTTTGAGTTTTAAAGTCACTGAACTGAGCCTCTACTCCTGCAGATAATTTAGTGTTCTGGGTCCTACATCCTGAGCTATTACAGTCTTGTCCTATTACGTCTTGTGTAGTGATTCATATTTAGAAAATACCCAATCATACCAAAAAATGTTAAGAACGTTGTTTGTGGTTGCTTAATTTTACAGGTAATTACCAAATAGCTGCAAGGTGAATCATTACATAGGTCAAATTTAGAACTTTGAAGTGATAGATTAATTAAAGGGAAAAATATTCTTCTGTTTTCTAATTATTATTTCTGTCAGTGTTACGATAGGCTGGTACCTATCTCCAGCATTCAATGGACAAAAGGCGGGATACACCCTGGACAGGTTGCCAGTTTGTCGCAGGGCAACACAGAGACACACAAAGACACACGACAATGCACACACACACTCACACCTAAGGACAAATTAGAGAAGCTGATTAACCTAACAGTCATGTTTTTTGGCGTTGGGAGGAAGCTGAGGTACCTGGAGAGAACCCATAGAGGAGAGAACAGGGAGAACATGCAAACGCCATGCAGAAAGTCCCCGGGCCGGGAATCAAACTCAAAACCCATCCTGCAAGGCAAGAGTGATACAAACTGCATCATTTTATAGCCCAATAATTAATTATTTCTAGCAAAAATTACACACAAGCAGTGTATAAACAGTTCCTCATGTTTAAATATTTTTGAATGTTTAACTAAAAGAAAATCAGATTCTGAGTAGTTTCACATATCAATAAATAAACTGATATTCTTTTGTCAAATATTTATATGTCTCTATTTACCGTACAGATGAGAGTTTATGATTATGTTGACTCATGTCCTATAATGAAAAGAGGTTTCCATGAAACTAAATATTCATGGAATTAAACTGAATAGCATGTGTAACAAGAAAAAGTTCACCATTAAGGTTATTCTACGTGTGAATTTGGAACATATGCTATAAGCACATATGGTTCACATGTTCCTTAAATGTAAAAACATCTGAATCTCCTGAAGAAAATTGGAATTACTTGTGAGAAAATTTGGCTCACACATGATTTTAACATGGCACTTGATTCACAATCGGTACAGCTATGTTTTCATGACTTTTACCACCCAATGGATCAAATCATTGGTTTCATGTATGATTTTTACGTATGAAATTTAGGGATTTTTTTCTGTTAAAGAAGTCACACTGCACAGGCAGATTACTGGATTTATTTAAGGTCTAAAGAAGATAAATTATTCTAAATAATATTCTCTCACTTAGTTCATCAAAATAAGATAAGATTAAAAATACTCCTTGGTTAGGTCTAAGACTTTAAGATCTAGTCGAATAGGCAATTTTTGCAGTGTTTCACTCAAAACATTTCATAGCCACAGAGGTAGAGCCATAGATCTTTAGTCAATATCTACATTTATATGGACATAAGGCACCTGATAAAAAGGTGTAAAATTCGTCTGGTGTGTTCCTGGTATTTATGATACCCTTAATTCATTTAATCACCTGGGTTTGTACAAAACAGCTGGCTTTATAATAGATTGAATTTAACATTTTACAATTATGCTATTGATGTTATTCATAAGTGTTTTAAAGCGATGTTTAGTATTTAATTTTGATTTTACCCTTCTAACAATATTTAACCTGTAGCACTGAGATTTTTTCTTAAAATGTAAAGTGCATTACAAATAAAATGTATTAACATTATTATTATTATTATTATTGTCATTATTGTTATTACACATGTTATTATTAAGAAAGTTATCAAGGCAGCTATTTAAACTTAATTTATTTCAGGGTTCCACTTTAAAGAGGGATGAATACCAATTAATGCCAAATCTTGTTGATTATGCTTTGCAAGGAAGTTTATAAACCATCATCAGCTTGTAGTTTTCATTCATCTTAGCCAATATGATCTCCTTTCTTTTGGTCAGTCACATAAAACCCAAAGGAAATGCATACATTAGCAGCCCCTAATAGCACCCCCTCTTGCTTATTTCCACTCTTTCACTGAATCACAGGGTCTGACCAGGAGAAGACGGTTCTCTTTAGATCTTAATGTCTACAGATCATGACAGAAAGAACATTTCAGTACAAAGATTGATCTTTAAAAAGGAATTGTAGGCGATCGGCCAAGGACAAGACAAGGGCCCATCGAGGAAAGTGGGGAAAATTTGAATGGCTACTACTGTAGAATATTTATATGGTAACAAATAAAAGGCTTAAGTTAATAAAAGTCTTTAGCTATCCTGAATAGATGAAATTTTCAGCATCTGGAGAAAATCTGCAGTTTTTTGTCATAATAAAGATAATTTCTGACTTATTGTTGGTTAAACTCTTTTATACACAGTTAAACTAAAAGTCTAAAAGACTAAAAGTTTTGGATGTTATTTTTTCTATTCTTTTCTCCATCAAAACCTTGAAGTCTAGAGAATTTACTAAAGGCATGGTTATTTTCCTCTCTTTTATCTCTGGTGCCTTTCATCCAATAGTAAACACTGAAAATATTTATTTTACTTGGCCTTTACTTTACCTTGGCCATCTACAAGATGTTGTAACAGTGGAGAAAAGAGAGAGAGAAGAAAATGTAAGTAGAAACAGGCTATTGGTCGTGGGTCTCCAACCCTGGGTGTCAACTTTTACTCCCCTGGAGATTTTAGATGCCTTGCCAAACTTGATGTCATGCTGAGGAGGTATATCAATTATTTCAGTCAGTTGTGTTGAAGACTCAAATGATTGAATATTTTTGAAGAGTTACTGGATGAGAAGAAAAGATAAAATGCTAAAAAAAAAGTGACCATTGTGGGTCAGGAAGTAAGAAGGAGAAGATTTTGAAAGGAAGGCATTGATTAGGTTGAAAGGTAGTTGTTTCTGATAATATAGCTACCGGCACAGGTGTGGTAGGGTCTGGGAAGACAGCAGCCCAGTTTTCTTCTTATTAGATCTTAAAGTGTAGATGTCCTGATCTGCTATAAATGTTGAAAAAATAGGTTAATATTAGCCAAACAAGAATACTGAGTTATAATGGTTAATAATAAATGGGTCTGTAGTTCTCATACCTATTGTTGAGTATTTTTCCTCTTTCAAGAAGTATCACTTCATCTAGCCTTGTCAATATCCCCCACAAAAAATAATTAATAAATGCTTGTATGCCATGTGCTGATATTGTATCGGTAAATATTTAAAGCTGTACTATAAATATTGTATTGAAAATGAAAGCGTTGTTCAGGACGCTGTTCAGAGTTGTGCAAACCAGAGAGGAATATACAGTAGCAGCCATTCAAAATGGCCCTTCCCAGTCAGATGCCAGCAGAATGGCAGCCCACTCCCCTGCACCTCCCAGCAAAATCCCCTCCGTGAATCCAACATAATTTTTTTACTCTGACTCCACCTTTTCACTGAATTAGGACCTGCCAAGGACCCATCGAGGAAAGTGGGGAAATTTTGAATGGCTACTACTGTAGTTGATTTATCATTAGATTTATCCATTTAATCTCAGTAATTTAGCAATGTAAACAAAGAATATCTGGACCTAAAACAAGTCTTCCATATAGACAAGAACTGCTCGCTACCAACACACCGCCCCTACGATTGTGCCATTGACCTTTTACCTGGTGCTCCACTACTATCCAGCTAAATGTATTCCATCTCCAGTCAAGAATGAGAGACGATGGGAAGATATACATCCGTCAGTCGTCCAGTGCTGCAGGCGTCCTACACCCATCCTCTTCTCCTCTTTTTCCGTGTCTGAGAAAAACTGCTCCTTTCAACCTTGTCTAGACTACCATGGCCTAAATCAAATCACATTGAAGAATCACTCACCCATTTAAAATAATTTCAGCCACTCTTTGACCAGCTCCTTATGACAGAATCTTTGCTAAAGTTGATGACGGCAATGCCTACCCCCTAGTCTGCATTCACCAGGAAAAATCATTGCCCTCTGTTCAATGATGGCTTTCCTCTTTTCACAAAGATGGCGTCCTTGATGCCTCTTTCAAACCGTCTGTCGTCTCCAAAGTCGTCCAAAATCTGAACACATTGGTCTTCAAAAGTGTTTCCTTTGTTCTTCAGGTGCATGTACACAGCTGAATCTTACCCAGAGCTGCTGGCTCTCCTGTGCTGTACCATGGGTTTGTGTGGTTGTTGTTAGGTTTTTACAATATAGGTGGCTGTACATCCCTCACTGCACTGAATGGCAAACACAATGATGCTCAGCTTAAGTTTAGGTGTTCTGTGTTTAGGATAAGCCAGTCTGGTTTTTTGTGTTTCGAGAAAATCCTTGTTTCTCTGACACATAATGAATTTAAATGTTTTTCCAAATTAAACTATTGATACATTGAAACAAAATTGTTAAAATGTTGTAGCTAAACTGTTAATAAGCGGTTGTTGGGTTACGGAAATAATAAATGGAGATGGCAAAGTAAAATAAAAGAAAATTGCAAATATGATTTTAAATGTCAAAATGAAAAATAAAAGGGAAATGGAAAAAAGGATTTACCTCATTAAATATTTGATAAGTAGAGGTATTTATAATCAGATCTATGAATTATGGTATTTTCATTTAGAATTGTGATCCCAAAATCCACTTTCAAATTGCTCCTTCTTTTTTGTAAGTAGATAAGAGTTGAGCTTAGGGATTATCAAAATCTAAAAGGGGAAGAACGATTTTGTCAGTTGTGCAGATCTGCTGGGAAGCCAGAAGTTAAACATCCGTCACAGCAGCTCAGTTCACTTTTTTTTTCCCACAAGGGAGATATTTGGGTCACAGCAGCAGCCAAAGCACTGCCCACATACTTTAACACAACACTGTGAAATAATTAAGTATAATTAAGTCAATTTGCCTTAAAATATCTGTATTTTTCCTTGTATTGAGCAGATAAGTAGGTCTATAACAGTTTCTCAAAGAAACAAGATGATTCATGTTTAAAATAAGAATGAATGCAACTCCATTATGTTTTCACCAGTGGATCATATCTAATTTTGTTCATTATCATATTTTCATGGTAAAACTTCTCATTAAATTAATGGCAAATACGTTTATTTTAAGTTGTATCATTATAAATTATTGGGAATTACTAGGGGATTATTTATCCCAAGGGATAAATAAAGTTGAATCTATGTCTACTAATCAAAGACATAATTTAGAAAAAACAAAACAAAAACAACAGTAAAACTGTGAAAGATTCCAAAATATGCCAGGTTTGGCTTATTAAGTGCTGTACTTGCAAAGCAGATACTAGGCAGGTACCTTATCTGCATTAGTAGACCTATCCCAGGTGTTTCACAGAAACATGTAACAACAGTGAAACTGTCACAAGAAGACTGACTCATCATTTCTGCTTTGAGTTAAGTCTCTGCTTATATGTGTGCGATACCAGCAGATAGGGAAGTTACTGTCATTAGTGATACTGACTTTAATTTAGTCAGCCATTAAGAGTGTAGATAAGCTCATTATTGTAGGCGCTGATAGGCTATTAGAGAAAAAAAAGGCATCAGAGTGAAGCTAAACCAGCAGAGATTTAAGAGCTATGGCTGAGGTGTGTTGTCACTAGCCCTGTTTACCATCATCCTCCTATTAGTGTCTCAAACCAGGTGGATTTAGTGGTGATTATGGATAAAAAGTGGTTTGGGATTATCCTAACCAAATACCCTTCAGACTGCCTTTTTTATTCTCTCTCTTCTTTTTTAGAATACCATCAGAAATTAAGCTTTATATAATTAGGTCGGTCTAAGTCTGATTTGATTAATACGATCTACTGGGCCTCATTAAATGTGTACACATCCTGGTTAAATGTGTGAGCAGGATATAAAAACTTATATGAAGCTACAGATACTTGTTACATTTACATTATGTAGAATTGATGTAGAATGAATTATAAGAAAACATTTCAGTTTTATCATTTAGTAGGAGCCAGTCAGCTTCCTACACATCCAAATTGCTGTTTCACCACACTAGCTTTCAAAATAACATAACAAATCCATGCATTTGTTGCTTTTAGGCTGAACTATTGTAATTCTTTACAATGAGAAAGTCCACAAGCAGGTTTTAAATACCTTCAGCTGATCCAAAATGCTGCAGCCAGAGATAAAAATTTAAAGAGAGATCATGTTTTTCTTATCTTTGCTTCTCTTCATCCTGTTAAATCAAAAATATAATTTGGAGGCTAAAAAGGGCTAAATATTATTCTTTTTTTCCCCAGCATTTTATTGTCATTACACTGTCACAAGTACAGAGCCACAAATTGAACTGCCTGCATTTAACCCATCACCTCAAAGTGGGTTAAATGCAGGCTGCCATTGTGTGGCGCCTGGAGAGCAGTGTGGAGTTAAGAATCTTTGCTCAAGTTAGCCAGAGTTTCAGTCCATGGGGCTCGAACTCTGAACCTCAGGATTCCAAGCGCAATGCCCTAACCAATAGGTTAGCCACTCCCCAAAGCAGGCATTAGTATGAACGGTTGGGATACAGCTGGGATACAGAGCACTTCGCCTTCAATCTGCAGGTTTACTAGTGGTTCCTAGAATTTGTGAAATTAGAATGGGAGGAAGATCTTTTTAGTTATCAGACTAAGGTTTGGTCTGTGAGGCAGACACCCTGCCTACTCTAAAGGTTAGACTTAAAACTTTCATTTTCTAAAGCTTATATTTAGTGCTTCAGATTATCCTGCTATATGCTTAGCCTGCTGAGGACATAACGAGCACATTCTATTCCTATTCTTCAGTTCTACGGTTTTTATTTTTTCAACCCCTGACTGTTAGGGTTTCTGTTTGTGGGAGATGTTTTGTGTTTTCTTTTAGTGTCTCCATCCATCCACTAGATGGTGCTCTTTTTTCCCTGTTGGCCTGGAGGGCCTTTTCCTGGTTACCACCCAAATCTGCGGCTCGTTTGGTCATTACCAGAGGAGTATATGAGCAGCGGACTGTCACCACCTTGACACCAGAGTGTTTGCCAGTATTGGCGATTATTTCCTGATCAACGAGATAAGCCTGGTCCTTCAAGCCTTGGAAGGAATCTATGCGTCTCTCTGAGACTAAGGAAAACATTCACCACTTCAGTTTGCAGTCCACTTCAGGAAAACTCGTTGACAGTCCCAAGCCTACAATCCTTGGTTCATATACCTCTTAGTGTCATTATCTCAATAAACTGTTAAACTTTTCCCCTGCCTCTGAGTTGTGTCTGCATGTGGACAAAATATTTGAAACCCATCATGACACTAACTTAATGTTCTATCTGCATTTTCGTGTCATAGTAGCTTCATGAGGCTTGTTCTGTTTGGCTGTGAAAGCAGGAGATAGATACAAGTTTGGATGCATACATCAACACCTTAATTAAAGCTGATGGAATTGGGCCTGTTTTTTAGTGTTAAGTCTTATTTTTTCTCCTAGACATAGCTATGGGCTCAGCTCTACTGTGATTACTAAATATGCTCTCATTTATTCCTTTGACATGAAAATGACTCCTATGGAGCTGTTTTTGTGTTACCTTTTCCTTGGTTGTAACTTGGGGATTGACACCCATATGGACTTCTTCTACCCATGAGGGCCAAGTAATCGCATCTCTGGCAGCCAGCCATACAGCATGTCAGTCACTCGATCCCAGATGCCAGACATGCCCCAGTGTCCCCCTGCCTGGCTATAGGGAAAGGCTGTGTGCAGGGTTAGGTCAGGTATCCAAGCAGATTCACACCCCAAGCTGAGAAGCATCTGGAAACGCCAGTTGTATCCTACCTGCCACACAGCCACACCAGCTGGCTGACCCCGCTGCAGAAATGAAGCTTAACCCTCCTACGCCCCAAAGGCCCCGCCCCCCTCCAATGCCAGGAATTGCCACCCGCCATCCCACAAACGAATAATACATTAAGGTCAAACCAAAGGCCCAACAGCTGAAGGAAAGCCAGAAACCCCAGCCCAGCCATGACTGACCCCTATGCCTCAGCCCCCAGATTCAACCCCAATTTGGTGTACAGAGAAGAGAGGTGTGAAAGACCCACTGCCAGACCCATCCTGATCCGATGTAGGGTTGATGCCTATTGGACTGCTTTGTATTGAAAGCTTTCCCACCCTAAACCCTAAGTGGGTGAAGGCACTACAACACCCACAGGTGGGCAAGAGCATCAGAGGCAATAAAACTTAACACACCTTCAGAGCCTCGAACATGCCTACCCTGATGTCTTAAATAGGTATGAGTTGATAATGTCCTAAAATGATGCAGAATAGGGTCTGACTAGGAACTACCATAACAAATATTGATAGATCAATTTCTGTTGTTCTTGTTTGTTTCTCTCTTCTAGAACCTTCTGTCGCTGTCAGCAGGAGGCCACTTGCACTTCCACATCCAGTAAAGTCAAAGACTGGCAGCAGTCAGCTTGGTTTCCTTAGATAGAAGTATTTACATACAAATAAAGTAAATTGAACCACATTAACATGTGTTCTTATTTGTAGTCCAAACAGTCATTAAAAAAGAAAAGTCTTAATAAGGGAACGGTCCACTTCCATTCATGGCTACAGTTAAAATGACAGCACCCCTCATGCAGATGCTTTCAAGTTTTTGGCACCAGAAATAGATTTCTTCCTGACAAGTAATTCTCAGGATGCTGTCAGCTCCTAACCAACCTTTGACTTACCAACCTTCAAACACAATCCTATCCTTCTGTCCATCTTGGCCTCTCCACTTCACACCAGCTGTCTCAGTAACTCCTCTAAGCTCGTTTATCCCTTCATCAGCTCAGTTTCTTCTTCAACCTTTTTCCCCTTTATTTCTTTCCTTCCCTCAAGTTTTATCTGCTCCCACGAACATATTCTTTAAACATAGGTCGACTAGATTGGGCATCTCATTGTGTGCCAAAAGTTTGATGTATTACAGTTCCCCCCTGATACTTTCTCACATTGTAACCCCATCTATTGTAAACTAGAAAACCTGACGCATGGGGGTCAGTACTTCTGAGAAAGTTCAAGAGGGTCTCCCTTTTTTCCCTCTACAGCTCCAACTGCAGGTTGTCCGCTGACATGATTTACCCTTCACCAAGTCTGACCCACTTCCTTTGGTCTTCATGTTTTAAATATGAAAGTGTTGATAAAAGGTGTTTCTTATGTGGCTCACAGGAAGAAGAAACATTTTTTTTTTAGTTGGAGTTAATTAAGCTGCATCTATCTATGTTTCTTTAAAGGAGGTAGATTTAGAGCTCAGCCTTTAAGTGGCTAATGTCACTGCAGAGAATTTACTGCAGTGGTTTTATTATTTTCCTGCTTTAAGGTCCATTTTCAGGTGCAGTTTTTTAGCTGTCAGAAGACATTATGGGGTTCTGCTACATGGTGGAGGAAGATTTAGTTAAAAATTAAAAGTGCAACTCTATGAGGACACAAGCTGTTTAGAAAGTAAAACTCTCATTATAAGAGACCAACTCTCTCATTTAGGAATTACCGGTACTTCCATCACTTTTTGTGGACAGACCTATATGCATATAGACCAGTTTTCTAAAATGCTCAGATCAAAAATACATATGAATATTTCACTCTCTTTATGAAGGAAATAATATTGATCTTTTAAGGAACTTATTTAAAACATAAATTTACATTATAGGGTTCTTTAAAATAAAAAGTACAGTCTACTATTTAAAGGAAAGGTTCAGTCAACAAGGAATAATCAATAGCTCATTATTTATCCCTAAAACTAATACGTTCGCGATGATTCTATGAATTTAGCATCAATCAGAAAAAGTTAAATGTGGCGATCGCTGAGTCTGGGAGCGTCCATTTTTGTCCAAATATAGTAACACCTCACTCCTGACACCTTCAGGCAGGGGCGTCACAGTGCAGTAAGCCTAGCGCCATTCTCCCCGCTTTACAAGCAAAATTATTGGGAACTACTAGACACATCTGCAATCAACAACAATTATTGAAGATTTCCAGAGGACTTCACCAATGAAATTCACCAGAGCTATAGTGAAACTGACAATGCCCACGTGCATGGCAGCTGGATGCTGGAATACATCGGGTAAAAGTGAAAAAAAAGAGTTATTCCACCTTTCTGATTCCTGATCCTCCACGGACGGGTTCGTCATTGGATTGCCAATTTGAAGAGGGAGGATTTGCCATCGAAGGTCCAGAGAAAAAAAAAAGTAATATGTAAGCAACATTTTGAAGAAGAATGTTTTCCAGATGACTAGGATAATAGCGCGTTGTGACAAACACCAGATACAGCACTGGGACTTGATCAACAGCCTATACCGCACCATGACGTCACAAGCCAGTAGGTGGCAGTAGTGTTCTTTGACAAACATGGATGCCTCCAGTAAAGCACACTCAAATGAAAATTACTCTTATTTATAAACACTTATCATTTATTGAAAGTATATTAATAATTTAATGTTTAAAGTACTTTCAATAGTTTCAATTCTGAATTTTACCAGACTTTTCCTTTAAAGGTGATAACTTCAGGTTTAAGAGCCAATGTTGTGCACTGAATTGGTCATACTGTATTTTTATTGAACGGTGAACTAAACAGATCAGTTTTGAAGTGATAAACGTGAACAAGGGCGATGTTCACTCTGAGAAGAATGAGCAACACACACAGCTAATGTTAACTTAGACTTAAACAGATTTATTTAGTCATTTTGTATAGATGAGTGATTACAAAAGGAAATTTCCTTCGAAACAGCTCGACGATTTCATTTTTTAAAGTGCAGCCTTAAAAAACGGTAATAAAAACATAAAAAAAGAAAAAAATTGTAATTTAACAAATGACTGTATATTTACAGTTCTAAACATTTTTTTCTTATAAATAAATTAGCCAAATTTTACAAAAAAATTAGCAGTCTAATGGCAGTGGGGAAGAAACTGTTATGGAATCTGCTGGACCTGCATAGGATGCTTCAAAGTCTCTTTCCAGAGGGCAGCAGGGAGAACAGTCCATGGTGGGGGTGTGAGGGGTCATTTATGATATTATGGGCTGGGGACACACAGCGCTGGGTTGAAATGTCTTAAATGGAGGGAAGAGGATTCCCCATGATCCTCTCTGCTGTTCTTACTACTCTTCTCACCTTCTTCCAGTCTGAGACTCTGCAGCCTCCACACAGTGAGACAGCTGGTCAGAACGCTCTCTATGGTGCTTGTGTAGAAGGTGGTGAGGATGATGGGGGCAGGTGGGCTCTCCTCATCCTCTGCAGGAAGTACATACGCTTTTGTGCCCTTTTGATCAGTGAGGTGGTGTTTACATTCCAGCTGTGGGTGTCTCTGATGTGCACCCCCAGGAATTTGGTGGTGTTGACCAACTCTACAGCTGAGCTGTTGATGAGCAGTGGAGCGTGGTTAAGCCTGTTCTTCCTGAAGTCCACGTTTAGCATCAGGCTGTTATCTCTGCACCAGTCCACCAGCTGCTCCACCTCCTCTCTGTAGTCCAGGTCGTTGTCGTCTCTGATGAGGCCAACCACACCGGTGTCATCTGCAAACTTCAACATGGGATTGTTGGTGAACGTGTAGACGCAGTCGTGTGTCATCAGGGTGAACAGCAGGGGGCTCAGGACACAGCCCTGAGGGGAGCCTGTGGTTAGGATGATGACATCAGAGGTGTTCTGTCCGACCCGGACTGACTGAGGTCTGTTGGTGAGGAAGTCTAGCAGCCAATAGCAGAGGGGTGTATTGAAGCCCAGCTGTTCCAGTTTGCCCATCAGATGCTGTGGGATGATGGTGATGAAAGCTGAACTGAAGTCCAGGAACTTCGTGGGTGTTCTTCTCCTCCAGGTGTGCCAGGCTCAGGTGGAGAGCAGCAAATATGGCGTCCTCAGTGGAGCGGTTCCGTCGGTAGGCGAACTCAAACGGGTCGAAAGTTGGCGGCAGACTGGAGACAATGTGTACTTTAAGCAGCCTTTCGAAGCACTTCATCATGATTGAGTCATCATGAGTCAGTGCGACAGGCCGGTAATCATTTAGTGAGGTGACCTGAGGCTTCTCTGGAACTGGAATAATGGTGGCAGATTTGAAGCATGCTGGCAAGATGGATCGGCATTCTTCTTCAGGCACGTGCAGAGGGGGGGGCTAAGGGGGCTTGAGCACCTGCCCCTTTTGCTCCATGATCCCAATGTGCCCCTTTGGTCCCTTTTTTTTTTTTTTTTTTTTTTGTACTGAAATTATTATTATTAGCTTTTTTTGGCAAGAAAAACAATACAGTAAGCCCTCCGGTCACATTGTTACCTTTGACCTTTTGCCGGTGACGACGCACCTGCCTCTCGCACAGTCAGATAAGGCGGCTAACTGCGGAGCTAAAGGTAGCGAATATTCCACATTACACTGTGGCCGCTGCTCATTTGGCCCTAAGCAAGATCAACCATGATCGGACGGATGGCTATGTCTTCAGTCTGCACCGCCTCTCCAATGTCAACCTGAATAGAGATGTAAGTGAAACCAAATGAGCCCCATGGATGATGCAGTATTGTTTGATCTAAAACACTGTTTACTCTGTGCTTTTAGTCTTTTACATTGAAAATTATGTTTTTTAATTCACAAAAAACTGTTCTGTAATGATTACAGAACAGATTTTTTGTGAATTAAAAAACATAATTTTTGGTGAAAATACTGGAGTAGGCTTGCTAGTTGTCAGACTACGGAAAACTTTGAACGTTGTATAATTTCTCTACTTTAGCAAAGAGTAGTGGTTTAAACGGAGGAAAGTATAGGACGCGGCGCGCCTTTCTCTGAAGAACTACTGAGCGGGAGGAGACAGCCAGGTGAGGAAAAGCTGTTCTTATCGATTCAGTATTTTTATCATACAGACATTAGGCTGTTGTTCTTGTGCTATGAGCTAGCTGCTAGCTAATGACTTTGCTAGCAAAGCAAGATAACTAAAAAGCTTCCCTGTGTCGTTAATGATAGTAGGACATTCTTCAGTATTACTTATGCAATAGGGGCACATCGCCCGTCATCTCCATAATGGATATATGTCTGATTTTCTAATTTCCTTTGCTGCATGATGTAAGTTGGGAATTTGTTTTTAAACAGTTAAATCACCATGACGGAAAATAAGTTTTTGGATCATATCTTGGATTTAGTTTGGGGGAAAAAGAAAGGCAAGAGACTGAAATAAATAAGACATTGACCTTCACTCAACACAGAAAAGATGAGACAATGAGGAAAAAAAGAAAAGAGAAACTGACAAGAAAAAACGAAGGGGAAAGATTGAAGAAAATGTATATAGGTACTTACAAAATACACTAAGACACAAACAGAGTAGGCTTTTCTCATGGTGACGTGCATTAATAAAATGTTTGCTTTTGTTCTTTTTTTCTGCAGTTCCACGTTAAAGTTTGATGCAGCAGCTCTGCTTTTCTGAATGGACCGTCTCCATCTCCACTGTCAGTACAGCAAACCAGGCAGACATTCTTTTTTATAGATTACAGTACACTAAAAGGTTGCATTGTGCCCTTGTATGCATTTTTAACAGTTTAATTCTGTAAAGACAAAATATGTCTGGTGGTCCAGCTCTGATTTACATCTTTGGCTAAATTGCAGGTTTGAATATTGTAATACTTTCCTATAACAAAATAGACCTGCAGAAAGAAATTACTAATAAAATATTTTACATATGCATAGTTCTATGTTCTATGTAGAGATTTCCCTTAGCTTTGATTGTATGTCTCACAATTTTGTAATTTATCATTGTTCATTAAACTCTGAAAGCTATGTGACTTTGTTAATATTCTGTCCTAAAATGCGATAAGATGTGCCCTTTTTTTTTTTGAGCACCTGCCCCTTTAGTGGTCTCTGCACGGCCCTGTTCTTCTTTGATGGGAGTTCCAGTCGAAGATTATCCATTTTGTTTTCCAGCGAGCGGACGGTTGAGAGCAGGACTGATGGAAGCGGGAGGTCTGTGGGGATTTCTCTTTAGCTTTGCAGTTAGCCTCCCTCTGCAGCCTCGCTTTCTGTCTCGCGCATCTCTTCCTTTGGCAGCTACGTTCCGCTGTTTTGTTGTTGAGATCCGTCTTTAGCACTCCGCAGCTTTTTAAACGGTCAAAAATGTGTGGATTTAAAACATTTTGTGACTGTAGCTTTAGCAGCCGTTTGCAATCATATATGCGGGTTTAAAATCTAGTTTTTATCGTTTTAAGCGGCATATTGTGTGAAATTGTCAAGAGGAGCCGTTCTTGGCCGCTGTCTTGGAGCGCCGCCATGGTAACTGAACGTTCAATTGATAACGACTCTTTTAATGATATAACATCAGGTTTTACCGCACCTATTACGGCCAACAGCCTGACAGAGCAGCATGTCTACTGCTAGTACCCGTCTGTTCCATTTAGACTCATCTGCTGGTATTTCTGATGCCAGTTTAGCAGAGAGCTTGGAGTTTGTTCAACTAACAAAGGAAGAAGAGAAAAGAAAAAAAAACTTGTGCAAACTGTTCCCACTGGGACTTAACAAACAATTCCTTACATCAGCTACTTCCATTTCAAATTTAAAGCGACATGGAGTTAAAGCATCCGATCTATCTTGGGAAATAACTGCTACTGAATGAGGAACAGAAGAAATCATTTTGATCTAGATATTTTCAGCAGAACCTGAATGTTCCTTAATGTTTCAGAAGTTCTGTTTAATTTGGCTAAATAAAGGCATCACTGCACATCAAGTCAACTTGACTGCATTTCCATTTTTTTCTACATATTATGATCACACATTTAAGGTGGGAAATATGAGGTTCTATTGTGGAAGATTGTGGCTTAATTTACCAAATGAACTTGAACTACCGTATTTTCACGACTATAAGGCGCACATAAACGTCTTTTTTTCCCCTCAAAATGTGCGGTGCGCCCTTTGGTGCGGTGCGCCCTATGTGTGTTGCAAGTGCGACTTTTGAGACCACCTCATTGAGGAGATGATGAAAGAGTGGCTGAGGGAGGTGAATGTAAGGAGACCAGGTGGGTTTTTTTCCACTCATCACCATCGCTGTTAATCTGACTCCATGCGTGCCCATCTCACAGCTGATGTGAAAAACATGGTGAAACAAATTAATGCTGTGCTCGCTGTGAACCGGACGCAGCAGGTGCAGCAGAAGCAGCAGAAGCAGCGAGTTTACATGCAAAGTCAACGGTTGACGAGCGTATAGACGCAGCAAAAGGTCCCGCAGCGCGCTTTGAGCAGCAGGAGCGTTTAAGCATCTGCCAACGCGCTGCTGCTGCTCGATATGGAAAAATTGAAGTTTTGCTGCTCGACGCGCCGCATCAACCAATCAGAGAAGCTGATCTGGGAGCTGACAGCGAGACAGACACAGCGCTCTGATGACATATGATATTAACCCAAATGAAAAGGGCTGAATGGATGAGGAGATGATGAAAGCGTGGCTGAGGCAGGAGTATGTGAGGAGAACAGGTGTTTTTTTTCCACGCATCACCATCACTGTTAATCTGTGACTCCATGCGTGCCCATCTCACAGCTGATGTGAAAAACATGGTGAAAAAAAATAAACGCTGTGCTCGCCGTTATCTCGGGGGTCTGACAAAGGAACTTCAACCGCTCGACATCGGTGTGAACAGGCCGTTCAAAGTAAGGCTGCGAGCGGCGTGGGAACGATAGATGAGAGACGGAGACCACAGTTTTACGAAAAGTGGAAGGCAGCGCCGGGCAAGTTACGCCACCGTTTGCGGATGGATTGTAGATGCTTGGACTAACGTGTAGTTTATTTATAAATTTGTGAGCTTAGTTAGTTTTTGAAAAAGTAAACTATGAACATGAGCATTTTTGATCTGTGTAAACTGAACTCTGAGCTTGTTCTTTTCAATTATGAACTGGCACAACATTGTTTAACCGTATAACTAAATACACTGCTTTCCATCTGATTGCCAGGTCTGCTAATGCTAAAGGTTAGCATAAGTACATTTTTAACTTGTCCAGGAGGAAAGTGGAAGCCTTTGCTTTGCCTATGAGCCTCTTTGCTTCCTCAAATCAGCAGATGGCCGCTCACACTGAGTCTGGTTCTGCTAGAGGTTTCTTCCTGTTTAAAGGGAGTTTTTCCTCTCCACTGTTGCTACATGCATGCTTAGTGCGAGGGATTGCCTCTGAGTCAATGAGTCGATGCAATCAACTGATTTTTCTTCTGTATAAAATATTGAATAAATCTGACTGGATGATCTGGTGAACTGTAAAGAGCCTTGAGATGACGTGTTGTGAATTGGTGCTATAAAAATAAACCAAATTGAACTGAATTAAATCGACACCAATGTTCAAAACCTTGACTGATGTTGTATTTAACCTTCCTTCCTTCCTTCCTTCCTTCCTTCCTTCCTTCCTTCCTTCCTTCCTTCCTTCCTTCCTTCCTTCCTTCCTTCCTTCCTTCCTTCCTTCCTTCCTTCCTTCCTGTTATGTTTGTCATTGTGTTTTACATGTGTTTTTGTACCTAAGTGTACCTAATCAGTGTCTTATTTCCACATTTAAGGTTTTTTGTTTGATAATTATTATTATTATTACTATATTATTACTATTACTATATTATAAATATTATTACTACTATTATTATAACAAGTTAGAAAGAATCAAAAACCTGATCGCGTTCACATGCACTCCCTGAAACTAATTCCTTTTTGAACGCTGCATTATATCTATGTCAACAACCAGGGCATGTAGGGACAGTGCATAAATCTATATGAACAAGCGATAATTTGAGATGCGTGCCTCTAAATCACACACACCCCCACCGTCACAGGCTCTATCCATGTTGTGGCTTGCACTCAGCTCTCTCTCTAACACATGCTCTGCCTTCTCTGAGCTCTGTCTCTGCATTTTTTACTTCACTAACTGTAGGTTAATGATCCAGCCACAGCAGCCAATCAGAAGCAGGTGATTGACTTTCATCTTGGGAGCTCATAAACATCTTTACGCCCACATCTCTGGTCGTCCCCCGATTCAATCGATTACCATGATGGCTTGTTAACGCAACTTTAAAAATATCAGAAATCCAAAATTGTTAGATTTTTAACACTATTAGAATATAATCTTGTTTTATTTTCCTTTTAGCATTTCATGTTGACCTGGTTGTCTGCTAGCTTTACAGCTGATCTAAATTTTAATTCCTTACAGACAGATCTCAGTGGTTAAATATATAAAATCAGCCTTAATATATCACTGCATATATGAGTCTCAGTTTTATTGTTATCTTTTTCTTGTACCTTTTTAATATATAAATATCTTAACATATTATTTTAACTTAGTCATGTAGTTAAATATGTATAACCGTGTGAAAGTTCAGTACTATAACTTGAAGTATTCTCTTGATAAATTCTTGTATTCTGAAAAAATAATATATTTAGCTTGTCTCTTCTTCAGATTTGTATTAATGAAAAAAAAGATCCTTTTCTATTTTATAACTCCTTTTCATGACATTAGCCAAAGGATGTGCCTGTCATAAAAACAGAGAGAGAGATGGAAATGGAAGGGGCCATATTTGTGGCTCAACCACAAACACACAGTCTCATCTGTCAAGAATAGAGAAAAGAATGATTGAAATATTTATTTAAACATTGTTACTATGTTACTACTACTACTAAACTGAATATTTATTTAACAAAGTAATTTTTCTAAATGAATGAATGACAGTAAAAAAACGACTTGGGGAAAAAAATATAACTCCCTTCTTCTACTCTTAAAACAAGCTAAATAACCATAAATATTGCACCTAATTTTTTCACTGCTTAAAGCTACAGTGTGTAATAATTACAGGGATATACAGTCAGAAATGTAATATATTATACATAACTATGTTATTTATCATCATCTACGAGCTCAGCCTCTTAACCTTAATATTTGCGTTGCCTTAAAATTCGTTATTTATAATTACATAGGAGCGGGTCTCGCAGCCATGGAGGCAGACATCTTTGCACTACGGCAGCGCAGAGCCAACAAACTAGCGATTGCGAGATCGCCCATTACAATAACATGCTGCGTGATGATGCTGTTACTCTCCAGTATACTTATTCAGCAACGTCCCTGACGTTTCACAGGTAATGATTCAGTAATTTTCTGTAAAATAATTTTCTGGATATATACCTCGGTTACTTCTCTCCGGCTCCTTTGGAGATCTTCAAGCCTTTCCTCCTCTGCTCTAGTCACCCCGCTGGCACCTCTCCCTCGCCTGGCCCTAGCTGCACGCCCACCCCGGCCTCTCTGCCCTCTTCCTCGCCCTCTTCCTCTCCCTCTTCCTCGCCTTGTAACCCCCGTGCCACAAACATGAGTTGGACTCTGTAAACGGGGAATATATATTCTTCCAGTGAACACAATCTCGCTGTTAAACTAATGACTACAATTACTTCGTCTGTTTATATCACCATGCAAAGCAGCTCACCAAAATGTCACAACGATGTAGAAAAAATAACGGGTATATTTATTATCTTAAGTCTACATGAAATCTATACCCTACACAGACTAATGAAATACTATCTGTAAAATTATCTATGTAAACAAACCTCATCACTTGAGAAGGTAGGTGATGCGGACATCATGGAAGACATTTTGTCCCGTAACGCTCGCCGTACTGTTGGGGGGAAGAAGCGGTGGGGGGGAGACGTTCATGTTGCTGCGGTCTGCAGCTGGACGTTAGATGTCGTGAAAATTACACACTGTAGCTTTAACTATACAAACGGCGCCCCATATAATTGAATGTAAAACATTCAACCTTTACACCTTGAACTCAAACCTAAATGTTTTATGTTTACTTACTATTTGATGTGTTATATGGAAAGCCGTTTCAGTTACAATTAAATAAATAGATAAGTACTGCTATTGATAATATTTCTATAAATGTCTATAGATAAATATCCGTTCATTTTCCATCACAGTTATCCCAGCTGGGGTCATGAAGGCTACTGGTGCCGATCTCCAACTTTCCTGGGATGAGAGGCGGGGTCCAACCTGGACAGGTCGCCAGTCCATCGCAGGACACCACAGAGACAAACAGGACAAACAACCACTCACGCACACACTCACACCTAAGGAGAATTTAGAGAAGCCAATTAACCTAGCAGTCATACTTTTGGCCTGTAGGAGGAAGCCGGAGTTCCCAGAGTTCCCACTCATGCTCAGGGAGAACTTGAAAACTCCATGCAGAAAGACCCCTGGCAGTGAATTGGAACCAGAACCTTATTGCTGCAAGGCAGCAGTGCTAGCTACCCTCTACGCCACTACATATATATATATATATATATATATATATATATATATATATATATATATATATATATATATATATATATATATATATATATATATACCCATGAATACAACAAAATAAACTTTATTTTTTATTTTTTTGTTAAATACACAAGTTATATTTATTAGAAAATATATTAATTACATAAGAGTATTACTTTGTGAAATTTGTATTTTGTACGGTAAAAAAATGTATTAATTTCATGGGGATATTAATTTGTTTAATGGTATATTTATTGATATTTATCAATAGCAGTATTTATTTATTTAATTTTTAATGGAACGACTCTCCATAGTGTCAAAGATGTTACAGATTAACATAGGAGCACCAATTGCATTCACTGCTATTCATGCATGAGTAGAGAGAGGCACAAGTCCCTCTTTTTAGCAGCAAATACAAAAAGTTTAAAGTAGACAGCCGTCATAATGACATATAAAGTCATATGTGCTTAAAAACATCAGGTTTTTTCAAATAGTATAAATTTTACTATGAAACTAGTTTGGGCTTTTGCACAAAGCTCTCAAATATGCGGAAATGGCAAACTACATGTGAGAGAAACAGCACTGTGCTAAATGAATCAAGTCATTGCTTTCTAGGCTATAAAAAAGTGTGTAGTGTTAGAAAACGTAAGAATGTAGCACACCTTTTCCTTGGCTCAGAAATGTTTCTGCTGCGATCTCACTAAATGTCATAACAACACAGTTATGAGTTTGAGGATATGATCCAATCAGTTTTTTCTCCACGTTCCATAACACCAGTGCTCCCTCTGATCAAATTGTGCTTGGCCACAATCTCTCTACATAAGGTGCCGCCAGAAAACCAATAAACGCCTAAAGCCTCTCTTCAAACACAGAGGCAGTAAACATGTCATGCCCCACCAATGATGCATCCCCTCTTTGACTTGCAGTTGCAGTTTTTGCCCTCAGGTGAATCAACATAATTTCTGGATCTGGCTCACAACCGAATCTCTCGGCTTGTCTGTGTGCATTTCCGGCTCGGCTGGCCAGTGATATCAAATGAAGCTGAAAACCAGGGAAACAGATAATAGTTTGCTGCGAGGGCTAAAGCATTAAAATGAAAAGTGACCACTCCCAATTGCAGTAGTTCTTTTCCATTACCTGAAGACGGTGATGCAGGCTGACAGGATTAGATTTTGCCATCAGATTTTGCTTCTTATTATGCTTGGAGTCAAACCTCTGGTGCTGAGGGACGGTGTCCGCGGGGAATGGCCGACTCAGCCTGAAAGCTTGTTATATATTTGAAAGATGCTGTGAGGCCTCCCACTGCCACAGCTCCTTTAGGAAGTCCTCCAGAGGCATTTTCCTTTTTAAACTGTTGCAATATCTATAGCGGCTTTTAGCAGACCCTGCAGCAGTGTGACTGAACTCAAAAATCCATGATCGTATTTACAGTTGATTGGTGACCCCTCTCTGGTCAAGATAAGAACCAGATGTCAGCAATGGTGCATTGGTCCACTTGATTCTTCTAAAGTTAACAAGACGTTGCAACATCACCACAGAAAAAAGCAACTCAAAATGTCTGATGATCAGTGTTCAGGCTTATACAGTACACTGTAATAATTGTCTGGGTGGTTCATCTTCACCTGCTGCCTCAAAGGAAAAAGTTTTGTCATATTAAGAATTCAAACTTCAGAAAGTACTTTAAATATGAAATTATTTCATACTGTGGATAAGTGTTTTTAATTAAGAGTAATTTTCATGTGAATGTGCTTTACTCGAGGCATCCATGTTTGTCAAAGAGCACTACTGCCACCTACTGGTTTGTGATGTCACGGTGCGGTATTGGCTGTTGATCAAGTCCCAGTTCTGAATCTGGTGTTTGTCACAACGCGCTATTATCCAAGTCATTCTTCTTCCAAATGTTGGCTACATATTTTGTGTTTTTTCTCTGGCCAGAAGTTTGATGGTAAATCCTCCCTCTTCAAGTCGCCAATCCAACAACGAACCCGTCCGTGGAGGATCAGGAATCGGAAAGGTAAAATAACTCTTTTTTTTCACTCTTACCCGATGCTTTCCAACATCCAGCTGCCATGCACGTGGGCATTGTCAGTTTAGCTGTAGCTCTGAATTTCAATGGTGAAGTCCTCTGGAAATCTTCAATAATTGTTTTTTATAGCAGATGTGTCTAGTAGTTCCCATTGATTTTGCTTGTAAAGCGGGGAGAATGGCGCTAGGCTTGCCGCACCGTGACATCACTACTGGAAGATTGCAGGAGTGAGGTGTTACTATATTTGGGCAAAAATGGAAGCTCCCAGACTCAGTGATTGCATCTAAAATTATAGTCTTTTAAAATATTTTACTGATTAACGCTAAATTCATTAAGTAACAGCGAACGTATTAGTTTTAGGTATAAATAATGATCCATTGGTTATTCCGCACTTTTCCTTTAAAAACATCATCTAACTCAACTTTAAGAGAGGCTTCCATTCAACTTAAGAAAGTAAGTTTGAAAAGTTTCTGAGTTGTTCATAACTTGTTTAAATTTGATTCTTGGAGTTGAAGTGACTATAATATATTATCCGTTCACGAAAGCTTGTGGAAACTTGCAATGCTTTATCCTTTCAACTCAAATAATTCAGTTACACCAGTTGTTTAATAATTGTTTAAAATAAGCTCATGGAGTTAAAATTCTGCGACAGACTCACTGCATGAAAAGTGAGATTTTCGTCCCTGTAAACCCCCGTAAACTCCCGCAGATCTGCAAACGGACTCTGACGTATGTGGAGAGCGATCAGCTGTACTAATGGCCCTAATTAGCATATGAATGCAGCAAACCCGCGCGGCTGGCCAGGTCTGGCTTGAATAACCTACTCAGTATTGGCTGAAACCACTATTCTCAAACAAGTAAAATCGCTCGTGATTGGCAGCAAAACCACACGTGGCCACGCCAGGCTTTAATTTTCTTACTGAGTATTGGACGGAACCACTTCTTTTTAAACAAGTAAAGTCGCTCGTGATTGGTTGGCATATATATATATTTACATATAAATTTACATATATATATTTATTCATATATATATATATATATATATATATATATATATATATATATATATATATATATATATATTTATTCACTCATATATTTATTCATTCATATGGTGTGTATTTATGTTATCCTACACTACTACACAATTATTATGCTACCATCAAGGACATGAATGAATTTATACAGGAAATGAACATTTGCCAGGAAGCTGTTTATGCAAAGAAAGAGCTTTATTGAAACACACACACACAACTATATACAACGCGTATCCAAACACATGCGTTTCTAAAAATTAAAAGTCCGTGAACGGTCCGTTTGCTTCCTCGGGGTTGGAGGTAACTGGCAGCATTCCCTCCGAGGCAGGTCCGATGTGCAGACGCCTACTGTGCGTGGCTCTGTACTTCGGCATCGCTTCTAACCGGGACTGCAGCTTAACACATAGTTCAGTGAGATCCGGCCTACGAAATGGCGGCGACCGCACAATCCATCCAGAGACACCGCCGACGAAGGCGGACTTCCAGAGTTCCACTTCCTCATCTGCTAGCACACTCTGCCTCGCTTTCAGCAGCTGAAAAACAAAACAATGAATCAGCGCACTGCGTATGGACACAACACATCTATTAATGCACCTGAAAAATAGTCACCAAATAAAGTCTTACCCTCTTTCTTCTGGCCCGACTCCGAGCAGATAGCCTCCGCACGCAGCGTGTTGGCTGGCTGCGTATATCTGAAGCTCCTGCGTACCGTCTGAAAATACGTCTTACAGGCAGCTGGAAAACAATTAAATGAGAGTGGTATGAATAAAAAATCTAACGCAAGTCACAGTAACAAGGAAGGAGAAAACATTAAAACAAGTCACTTACACACAATGTCGTCTTTATCAACATCGTGCAAATCTGGACTTGCTGATATGGCTCCGAGCAAATAGGTCACCGCCCCATTGTGAGACGACAGTAGTCTGTGAAAACAAAATGATGCTATGCTATGATCGGTATCCATCCGTATCCATTTCCTTTTACCGCAGAATGAAAGCATATTCTTTAAATCTTACCCTTGCTCCGGTTCATAGCGCCTGCAATTAGTCTTCGAGTTGTGAAGACGGCGTACTGCTTCCTGTGAATCACAAAAAATACACTTTAATTTAGCTTGTTCTTGCAAGGCTACTGCTATTAGCTTTAGGCTAGGCTGCTATTAGCCGTAGCTTAGGCTAGGCTGCTTTTAGCCTAGCAGGCAGTAATCGAACATATATTTACCGCTAGCATCTCTTCTTTGAGTTCGTCTTGTTTGATGCAGAGTCGCCATCGCGTCCAAGAGGAGTTTTACCCCGAAATCCAGACGCTCCAGACCGCCTGCACAAAGCAAAGCATACAGCCTCCACTATGGCTGCACACCGCGCCGCTCTGAGTTTCTTGGAGATCGTAAAGAGCATGCGCGAGATGAACCAGGGTTTCCGCGGATCAATAAAAATAATTAAAGAATCATTCCTTTTTTTTAAATCAAGGCCTTAATTGGCACTAAAATTATTTAAATATGTTTATCGAAGTATTTATAATTCTTTAATAAAAAATGCTTATAAAAAAAATTTCGTCAGATATATTATATCGCTCCAGGCGGAGAAAAAGCTAGAGGATATATATATACGTATATATGTGTGTGTGTGTGTTTACATACATACAGGAGTCATGGAACTCTGCTTACAGCTCCTTCATATTTCATGTACACTAATAACTTGTGTACATGGTTCTTGTTGATGGCATTAAAATCATTTCAAATAGCATTAAATTAGAGTCACTCATTCCTGTATGAACCCTGTGAGCGCTTAATTTAATATGACATATTAAAAAAATCCCACCATCATCCAGCATATGTTCAGTTTCTGCCCAAATATATATTTATATTTTTGTAGATTTTTGTAACGGGGATAAGGATAATTCAAAACTGCTTTTTTGAATGAACTTGTTCTCTTCTCCCAAACATCTCTTTTCATTCCTGTAATAGGAAGTTTCTTTTGAATGGATTTGATTAAAGTTTAAGTCCCTCGGTATAAAATAAATATTTTGATGGAAATGAGAAATCTGCTTCCTCGTTGGTGAATAACCAATAGTTTGGATCCAATCATTTAAATAAACTGTGTTAGTTTTTTTTTTTTATATATAAGAATTGTGCTATAATTTCTAGTCACCGATCTGTTGCTGCTATATTTTAATTTGACGAACCGGAATTTGTCGATGTTCTTTTTCCTGTTTGGTGCGATTGCAATTGCGGATCTTGACCTGGCCGGACCTGATGACCACAGTGTACCAATCTTCTGATGGCTACTTCCAACAGGATAATGCGCCATGTTATAAAGTGAATCATCTCAGACTCATTTCTTGAAACTTTTCCACTTAAGTTATTGTGAATTGAGCATATTGACAGACAACATTTTATTTTTTATCTTAAATGCAATTTTTTTTTTTATATATAATTACTGCTCTAAATGTATTGCTCTGTCAGCTAAAGATCTGTTTTGGTCTCTATACTTTAATTAAATAAATAAATTCAAGCTAAAATGTAAGAGTCTATACTGAGCCTGATCTCTTTGTATCAGAGATTTTCTTACCTTTTAGAAAAATGTCACTTGGAGTAAAACCCCCCCTGCAACCCTGATTTGCATTTGTATAGCTCACAGCATGTTCATTTACATGTTAAAGCCTCCCCTAGAATTGCATGGGGGGAGGCATGGGGGGAACACTGCCTAACAAAGTCCACGTCAATTTCTGACAATTTACGGGAGTTTTCGGCGAAGCCTGCAAATTGTCGTAAACTGCCGCTAACCTGAAGTTCCACGACAATCTACAGTGCCGCATATTGACGAAAATCCCACTTTTCATGCAGTGACTGGCGTTCTGTCCACCCCACCTCTCACCCAATGACAGCCAGAAAAAGGCAATGTGTTGGGATCTGGAGTTTCTGCCACCTGTCTCCAGCAGAGAGCGCCCTGGGTCTCCTGAGCAGGAGCTTCAGGCACACCTGAGGATCATCAGCTGATCAGGAGACCAGCTACATAAGCAGCAGCCAGACCTGTCTTCAGTGCCAGAGTGTTGCCAAGCTCTCTGCTGCAACAACGAACTCTGGACCCAACTGGTTCCCTCTCTCACCGCGTCTGTCTGAATACCTTCAGGTACAACACTGAATCAGACTCTGTCAAGATTTCCCCAGACCCCCTGGCTAACCTAACTATACCTTCTCTACAGAGAACCCTCGTGAAGTCTGCCCCAGACCAGAACCTGTTGCCAATGATTTACTTGTGTGAACATCTTAATAAACTGTTTGAATTTTTACTACCGTTTCCGTGGTGTGTTCTGCATGTGGGTTAATTCAGTAAGCCATCATGACAGAACACTCTGGCCACAAACAAGACCCAGCAGACACCCTACAGAGGTTAATCGAGGAGCAAGCTGTTCAGATCCATGAACACGATTCAACCCTCTGTGAGTTAAACACCCGATTGGAATTTAAGAATGAAACTTTTCAAGAATTTGCAGGCTTCGTGAGAAACGCTAACACGGCGCCAGCTCAACTTCCGGTTCCGGAGTTAACTCCGCCTCAAGGGTCAGAGCCAGTCTCGTCACTTCCTGCACTCCGTCCCTCACTTCCTGAAAGGTATTCTGGCATACCTAGTAGATTTAACGGATTCCTGCTTAGGTGTAAATTATTTTTTGAACTCTCTCCTTCCAGTTTTCCTAACGACAAGGAAAAAATAACCTTTATTTTGTCACGATTATCAGTAAAAGCCCGCAAATGGGCAAAGAACAGTTTGTCTTCTGAATCCAGTTTCTATGAACATTTTTTGAAAGAATTCTCTGTAGCTTTTTCTGAATCTGCTAAATCTCGAGGTGTTTGATTTTACGCCTCCTAGGACCTCTCTGCAGGTGCTCCTGATCGCCAAGAGCCCTCTACGAGCATTACAAGCCACTTCAGAGACTGAACCTTTGCCGCCATGGGCGGTTTCTCCCATGTTGGACTTGGAGCCACGGTCAGTGGTCTCCTCTGTTCCTGATGTGGAGCCACAGTCGGTGGTCTCCTCTGTTCCTGATGTGGGACCACAGTCGGTGGTCTCCTCTGTTCCTGATGTGGAGCCCCAGTCGGTGGTCTCCTCTGTTCCTGATGTGGAGCCACAGTCAGTGGTCTCCTCGGTTTCTGATTGGGAGCCACAGTCGGTGGACTCCTCTGTTCCTGACCCGGAGCCACTATCGGCGGGCTCCTCTGTTCCGGATCCGGAGCCGCTATTGGCGGACTCCCCTGTTCCTGATCCGGAGCCGCAATCCGCGGGCTGCCCTGTTCCTGATCCGGAGCCGCAATCGGCGGGCTCCCCTGTTCCTGATCCGGAACCGCAATCAGCGGGCTCCTCTGTTCCTGATCCGGAACCGCAATCGGCGGGCTCCTCTGTTCCTGATGTGGGACCACAGTCGGTGGTCTCCTCTTTTCCTGATCCGGAGCCGCAATCGGCGGGCTCCTCTGTTCCTGATCCGGAACCGCAATCGGCGGGCTCCTCTGTTCCTGATCCGGAGCCGCAATCGGCAGGCTCCTCTGTTCCTGATCCGGAGCCACAATCGGCGGGCTCCTCTTTTCCTGATCCGGAGCCGCAATCGGCGGGCTCCTCTGTTCCTGATCCGGAGCCGCAATCGGCGGGCTCCTCTGTTCCTGATCCTGAACCGCAGTCGGCGGTTACCTCTGAGACCGTACCTGAGCCGCAGTCGGCGGCCCCCTCAGAACCTGCTCCTGAACCGCAGTCGGCGGTCACCTCTGAGCCTGCTCCTGAACCGCAGTCGGCGGTCACCTCTGAGCCTGCTCCTGAACCGCAGTCGGCGGTCACCTCTGAGCCTGCTCCTGAACCGCAGTCGGCGGTCACCTCTGAGTCTACTCCTGAGCCGCAATCTGCGGCTCCCCAAGAGCCTGTTACTGAGCCACAGTCGGCGGCCACCTCTGGGCCTGTTCCTGAGCCGCAGTCGGCGGCCACCTCTGGGCCTGTTTCTGAGTCGCAGTCGGCAATCCCTCCTGCTCTAGTTCCTGAGCCGCAGTCGGTGGCCCCCTCTGAGACTGTTGCTGAGCTGCTAAAGAGGGGACGGCGTTCCCCTTGGGGCTTCCTTTTGAAACTGGGGTGTCGTCCTCCTCCTAAGGTCCTGCAACGGCTGAGACGTCGTTCTTCCCCAAGGAGTCAGCAGCAACGGAGATGTCATCCATCTATAACCCTCCTACGTCACCTGACCCACGGCTGGCCTGAACGTCTGATTCGCCTCCGGCCCCGCGGTCGGCCTCCAGAGCGTCAGCCTCGCCTCCGGCCCCGCGGCCGTCCACCAGAGCATCAGCCTCGCCTCCGGCCCAACGGTCGGCCTCCAGAACTTCTGCCACGTCTCCAGTCCCGCAGCCGGGCACCCGGAACGTCGGCCATGCTTTCGGCCCTACGGCCGGCCACCTGAGACTCTGCCCCGCTGCCGGCCCCACGGCCGGCCACCAGAGACTCTGCCCCGCTGCCGGTCCCACGGCCGGCCACCTGAGACTCTGCCTAATAAATCGTCAGAGACTTTCTTTGGTTTCGTCCACCGTAAGTGGATCGTTTTTTGTTCTGGATTCAGTTTTTGTTTTTTGCCCTCCTTGCCTGGTTCCCTCTCCACCCGCCCTGGGTGGGTTGTGTTTTGTTTTTTCTTTTTTTTGGACTATTCTGGTGCGTCTTGTATCCGCCCTTGAGGGGGGGGTACTGTTGGGATCTGGAGTTTCTGCCACCTGTCTCCAGCAGGGAGCGCCCTGGGTCTCCTGAGCAGGAGCTTCAGGCACACCTGAGGATCATCAGCTGATCAGGAGACCAGCTACATAAGCAGCAGCCAGACCTGTCTTCAGTGCCAGAGTGTTGCCAAGTTGTGGTTAGCAAAACCTGAGCCAAGGCTGCTAAGTCTGTTGTCTGATACTCTGAGGAGTAGGACCTGAGATCTAACGCGTTTGTGTCTTCTCTGCTTCCTAGACCTGTCTGCCTGCCCTCACGAGCCAAACCTGAAGATCCACAAGTTCTGTCTGATTCCAGTTCTCAGGAGAGAACTCTGGCTAACCTGAAGATCCACAAGCTCTGTCCAGTTCTCAGGAGAGAACTTTGGAAAACCCTCAAGGTCTATACTCGAATCTGAGGACAAGCTCTGCCGCTGCAAGCTCTCTGCTGCAACAACGAACTCTGGACCCAACTGGTTCCCTCTCTCACCGCGTCTGTCTGAATACCTTAAGGTACAACACTGAATCAGACTCTGTCAAGATTTCCCCAGACCCCCTGGCTAACCTAACTATACCTTCTCTACAGAGAACCCTCGTGAAGTCTGCCCCAGACCAGAACCTGTTTCCAATGATTTACTTGTGTGAACATCTTAATAAACTGTTTGAATTTTTACCCCCGTTTCCGTGGTGTGTTCTGCATGTGGGTAAATTCAGTAAGCCATCATGACACAATGGTCCAACCGCACCCCTGACAATGACTAAGTGAAAGGAGATGGATGGATGGATGGATGGATGGATGGATGGATGGATGGATGGATGGATGGATGGATGGATGGAGTTAAAATAACACTGCGCTGCATAATCCATTGACGAAAACTTGCCTCAAATGACAAACAATGACAGAACTCCCCACATGATGAGAAACTCAAGGCTTTATTGCTATCTACATCTAGACATGTATTCAGTCTCTATAGTTTAATGTTGGACAGACATTTCCCCCTGCTCAAATAAATCTTCAAAGTTTCAACATTAGGATGGGAATCATGTGCATGATGTGTATGTAAAAACATGTATCCAATGTCGTTTTGCCTGCATTCATTCTGATTTTTTTTCCTTTTCTTTGACCTCTGATGCCACTTTTGTTAAGGCAGTTGCACAGTTCTGCAGGTAATATGTAAATGAGTCTGCTCTGTAGTGAGGGCAAACGTAGCTCTTGGAATTCGTTGTGCTTCTGAGTAAGACATCCCTTTAAGGCAAATCAGGTCTCCCACTGTGCACGTGCCATGCAGTAGAAATAGCTTTAGCTTTAGATATCATGTTTGCAGCAGAGCAGTGGCTGTAGTTTGGTTCAGGGAACAAATGGGCAGCCCCGGTTGTGAATTACGTGAGCCTGGATCAAAGCCTTTTATTATTTTCATCTCCATAGTGAAATTTGAGAGGTCCTAGGTGGATATCACAACCAAAGATAGTACGTTTAAAATCCACTGAAATATGTTTTTATTTGGTTTATAAGGCTTTTAATAAAGTAATTTTCTACAGGTATCTGCTCTTGAGTTAAAGGTTAGTGTGCCCTAAGAGATTAATTATATTAGAGTTCTATAGCATTTACATTGGCCCGGTATTTCTGACTGAACTGGTTAAAAAAGAACACAAAGGCATGGAATCTCTGAATAGGAACACATGTGTATGTAGTTTTACTGGATGCCCATTAAATATAGATATTTGTATATGTGTGAATGAATGAAGGGAATTTAATTCTGACAATTAAAAAAAATTAATAATAATAACAATAATAGTTAAATAAATTTTAGAAAATATTTCAAACAACCATGTACCAAACAAAAAGGTGATCAATTTTAGATCTATATGCATGTAGTTAACTATCTGAATCAATTCTAAACTAGTGTTAAATATAACATTTCTTTCCCTGTATTTGAATAAAACTGTAAATGGGAAAAAAACTTTTGGTTTGAGCCGTGATTCTGATGCATTTAAATACACCAGTGGTATTGATTTGTGTTTACTGTGAATCTCAATATGAAGCGGGACGTTGTGAGGCCTCGCTCACGGCGGTCACATGACTTTGGTGCACTAAAAAATTTCTCAGCAACAATTCTGCTTCAAAAAGATCGAAGCTGTGTCTAGCGGACTGACTCTGACTAACATCACTAGCACTCACTTTCAACTGATATTATTCTAGAAGTTTCCAAACAGTAACATTAGTTGCTCTAAACAACAATTCTCTTTCTCACAGACAACTATCTTCTTAATGGGGAGCAGCTGTGCAGAGCCTGGAACAAAAGGCTACATGCTAACTATTAAAATACGCAATAAATGGTCTCAAAATGGTTCTTTATGATTAAATCTATGCTTAAAGGGCAGTCCTGAATGAATTGTCATAACGCTAACTGAATCGTTTTTTGTACAGTAGTAGGCATTCAAAATTTACCCACTTTCCTTGGCTGGACCTTGACTGATCCTTGGCTGGTCCTTGACTTGTCCTTGGCTGGTCCTTGACTGGTCCTTGGCTGGTCTTTGGCTGGTGTTTGGCTGGTCCTTGGTTGATCCTTGGCTGGTCCTTAGCAGTTCCTTGACTGGTCCTTAGAAGGTCTTTGGCTGGTCCTTGACTTGTCCTTGGCTGGTCCTTGGCTGATCCTTGGCTGGTCCTTGACTGATCCTTGGCTGGTGTTTTGCTGGTCCTTGGTTGATCCTTGGCTGGTGCTTAGCAGTTCCTTGAGTGGTCCTTGGCAGGTCCTTGGCTGGTCCTTGACTTGTCCTTGGCTGGTCCTCGGCTGATCCTTGGCTGGTCCTTGACTGATCCTTGGCTGGTGTTTGGCTGGTCCTTGGTTGGTCCTTGGCTGGTCCTTAGCAGTTCCTTGACTGGTCCTTGGCAGGTCCTTGGCTGGTCCTTGACTTGTCCTTGGCTGGTCCTCGGCTGATCCTTAGCTGGTCCTTGACTGATCCTTGGCTGGTGTTTGGCTGGTCCTTGGTTGATCCTTGGCTGGTCCTTGACTTGTCCTTTGCTGGTTCTCGGCTGATCCTTGGCTGGTCCTTGACTGATCCTTGGCTGGTGTTTGGCTGGTCCTTGGTTGATCCTTGGCTTGTCCTTGGCAGTTCCTTGACTGGTCCTTGGCGGGTCCTTTGCTGGTCCTTGACTTGTCCTTGGCTGGTTCTTGGCTGATCCTTGGCTGGTCCTTAACTGGTCCTTGTCTGGTCCTTGGCTGATTGTTGGCTGGTCTTTGGCTGTTTCCCTACAATTCATGTGTAAACATCTAAAATATTCTTTCTGTCATGATTTGTGGACATTAAGATCTAAATAGAAGCGCCATCTCCTGGTCAGACCCTGTAATAATGACTTTTGACTGGGAAGGGCCATTTTCAATGGCTGCTCCTGTAATAAAGTGCAAAGGTCCCTTTAAAGTGCTTCATGGTATTTACATAAAAATAGTAAGTAATGAAGACCTCTTCATTACATACCTATAGAACAGAAAACCTTCATCCGCTTTGATGCTCTGCTTCCCTCGTGAATAATTTATTTCCCTGTTCTTGGTTGCTCTCTCTTCCCTCTCTCTTGGCAAACAGCATGAATGGTCCACCATTTCAAGAGAAAGCAGAAAGTAGATCTATGATTATCATTGCTTGCTTTATTCTCCCTCACCAGAGACAAGACGTCTCCGTGTTCAAGTTAAATGCAGAAGGCTGGCAAGTTTGTCTCCTATCAGCTACCGTATTCAAAAATGGAAACGCAACATGTCTTTTAAATCAACAACTCATTCTGAGCTATGCAAACACTTAAATTTTAGATCGTATTGTTATTAGATCCAGTTTTAGTTTGATCTGGTTTAAATGCTGTACAAAATCTTCTTTAAGGTGCGATTTTCTCTCTGATTAATGATCAATTAATAAAAGAATAAAAATAAAAATTAAACAGTTTGATTAGCAAAATAATCATTATTTGTAGCTCTAAACTGAACTTCCAGTTTGTCAAATCATTTGGAATAAAAAAAATATCTAAAAATGTTTAACTTATTGTGAAGCAAGGTATGGAACAGACTAATGATGAATAGACAAACTGTTTGATGATGTGAGTGTAAAATGTAGTAATTCTGTCTCTATTGAACATATGTAGAGGAGATTTACAGTAAGGTTTATCTCTGGTTAAAAAACAAGTTAATTTAGCTCTGTTAAAGATAAAGACATCAACATACGTAAGAGTGCTTTAAATAATTTGATCCCAAACTGAGCTAGATTAATGTGACACAGATGGCGGCTCCTCCCATGTGGTTGCTTCCCCTTTCGTTGTGATGCCATGTCTGAATGTAAAAAAAATAAAATAAAAAAGAAAAAAAATTTACCTCACAGAGGATATTTTTCTTCCTCCAAGATGACTTACAGTCAACAAGACTCCACCTGTCAGCGTGACATTTCTGCCTGGAGAGCTAATGGCTCCACCTGCAAGAATGATGCCCCTTCCTTCACCAGCTGCCTTCCTACAATCTTCATTAATGCCCCCGGAGCCGAAGCTGTGGAGGCGTCGGCGTTAATCCTGCAACACTCACTGTTTCCACTAATATTTGTGTAGATAAAGCTGATGTTGGTGTGTTAGAGACATATATTTTCCAATTGACATGTTGTGCCTACGCTATAGCCTTACTCCCATGAATGTGTTTTCCGTACTGGGATCAGGTGTGATTTATTGCTCAAGGTAATGCTTCAGCAACCTTTTAAAAAAAAAGAAAGAAAGATGAATCACAGAGCCTCAAAATTATTGAATGCTGTGATGATTTCCTTTTCTCTAGCACACAGCTTGACAGTGAAGGGTAAATCACTCTCATCTTCTGTGCCTCCATCTTATCCCATCATTGCCGCAACGCCTTCCACTGTAGCATCCATACCTCCTCTGCTAACGTGAAATGGTGATAACCTTCAATTTCATCACTTTAGAAATCAGATACAACAGAAATTTGTTGCAACAGTGTGATATTTGAAACCGTTATGTTTTCCTTATGTGTGTATTTCATAAAAGAGACGTATATGCCGAACATGTGTTATGCAGTAGATGACTCTGAAGATTTTTTTTTTTTTTTGTATTTAATTTGGAGGTTGTTTTTAAGACTTACTCCAGTCCAGAGCTTTTTGTATGTGAATGTATTCTCTAACCAGATCTATCAGATCCACTTACTTGGTAATTGCAGTTCTGCAAGAGTTCTTCTGGGCTAAAAATACTACCTATGGAGTGTTGACACTTGATTACACCAATTTAGATTAAAAAATTTAACTAAACTGTTTTCCTCTCCACTGTCGCTACAAGTATGATTAGTGTGAGGGATTGTCTTCGACTCAATGAGTCGATGCAATCAACTGGTTTTCCTCAGATTGAAAACTTTGAATCAATTTAACTTTATTATCTGGTGAACTGTAAAGTGTCTTGAGATGGCATGTGCTTTGGGGCTATATAAATAAACTGAATTGAATTAAACTTATGTTTCATTTGAAAAATAATTTTAATCTTCTCAGATGAGTTTCCTTCCTTCCTTGGAAAAGATCTTTCCAAGCTGTAGCAGCACTGCCTATTTTTTAAATGGCCATTCATGATAGTGTTGCTTTTTGTTTTCCCTAATGCACATTACTGTGTATTTTGTTTTGTTACCCTTTACTTCTTGTAAATCACTTTATGAAAGATGAACCCTTCAAGCGACTTACTTTAGTTAGACAAACCTGTGGTGGAAAAATGTAATATTAAAATACTTGATGAATTCTTTATAGCTTTACCTTTGAAAAACAGGAATACATTAAATAAAAGCAGTATTCTCATCACTTTCTACCTGACTGCCTCTGGGAGATTGCCCCCTTACCTGGAGGTAACTGTATGCACGACAGCAAGCGTGAAGAAGCTTGTATTGATACAGGCAATACTATCAGGGAAATGTTAGAGCTGTTCAAAGTTAAAATTATGAGTTATGGTAACAGTTTGCATAATAATTCCTCTGGCTTTCTGTGAAGAGGAAAATCGCCCTACTAACTTTAAGAGTTCTCTCATTCTAAACTTGATTAAGATGGTATTTGTAAGTTATTATCAACAGTGTTGGGCAAGCTACTTGTCCAATGTAGTGACCTAAGCTATCAGTTACTCAACAATAAATTAAGCTTCACTACACCAAAGCTACCATCTAAAGAATTATAGCAAGCTAAGTTACACTAATGTGTTAACAGTAGCTTAACAACATCAGAAGCTACTTAACGTTGTACCAAGCTAATATCAATTCAAAATGAGTCTGATACACTGGTTAAAACATTTATTAAAGATCAGCCAATGACATATCACAGTGTAAAAATTGCTTTATGATCAGCATTATAAAAAAAAAAAAAAACTAAAGTATTTACTAGTAGACAAAATATTAAACAATCTGCTGTTATTAGAGCCAAATTAAAGGTACTGTGTAGTGTTCTACACATGGAGACATGGCTATGAGTTTGCATTCAATGGACATCTCTAGGGAAAACAAAACCCTACAAAAGGCATCTTATTTCTTTAGGGTTTCCCTTAGAGAAAACTTCTTCAGACCTCAATTAAACAGTCGATTCAAGTAACAAATGAAACTGTTTACAAAAAAAGGTAAAAAAATAAAGAAGCTAATTAAGAGATATATATACATTTATGTCTCACTGTATAATTTAATTTCTACCTACATATTTATTCATTGTATTTTGGGGGGTAATTAATTTAATGCTTATTTATTTATCAAGCATTTATTTATGTATTTATTTTTATATAAGGGAGAGCTGTTCCTCTATACCTACAAAATCTTATCTCTGCAAATAAGCCTTAAAACAGATTTATGTAAACATCCTTTCTTGTAAATTATGCCATGAAAATACAATATCTAAGTTTGGCTACTGCTCTCTAATGAGAATATTTTAGTGGCTCTCATCAGATTTAACTATCTGGAAATTAAAGGAGCCAATAAAGTTAAAGCTGATATATTTTTCTCATTTTTATTTAAAAAAAATTGCTGTAGTTGCTTGTTTTAATGAGTGTTTGGCTATGTAAAACAAATGGCTAGTCTTGAGCACATGAGCTCTCTATGGCCAAGACCCTATAAAATCACTCATGTTTGAATAACTGAACCTGATAAAACACCAGGCTAATCAAATTTTACAATTATATAAACTGCATAATTTTTAAAAAATTTTTTTTACACTTCTGCTTATCCACTTGGCTAGTCCATTTCCATCACACACTGCTTGTTGGTAGGTGGGAAGCTTTGGTTTTACTAATTTACATACAGCATTTGGCTAAAGTGAGTTGGGATTTAAACCGACGCCAGATATTTTCACTTGCATACTGCTGGAGGGAAATTAGCGATTCACCTGAATGTGACTTCTCAGGTTGGTGTTCGATGTCCAGGACATTGACAACAGTTTGGTTTTCGGATTGCAAAGCAGACATCTGAACACGTACTTTTTATCAGAAGTTTCAACAAGTTTCATAATCTCTGAAGATAAGGCCATGGTGTGGTAGGGAAAGTTCGCTGATCTTCTCGCTCTGCTCCTGTCTCCTCCTCCATCCTGTGTGTGTGGCTGTGTGTGTCATTTTGTGAGTTCAACTGCAGTGCACATGCGCATGTTTCTGTAGATACAGACAGGAGAAGCAGAATAGAGGCTTGTGCATGAATGTCCAACGAATAACTGATTGTTGTTTCACAAATAGAAAACCTGTTTTCATTACTTTGTTATGCCCTGGATTTTGTAGCGTTTGTGGACGCTACCACTGCATGAAAAGTGGGATTTTCATCAATATACGGCACTGTAGATTGTCGTGGAACTTCAGGTTAGCGGCAGTTTACGGCAATTTGCAGGCTTCGCCGAAAACTCCCGTAAATTGTCAGAAATTGACGTGGAATTTCTTAGGTAGTGTTCCCCCCATGCCTCCCCCCCATGGAATTCTAGGGGAGGCTTTAACATGTAAATGAACATGCTGTGAGCTATACAAATGCAAACCAGGGTTGCAGGGGGGGGTTTACCCCAAGTGACATTTTTCTAAAAGATAAGAAAATCTCTGATACAAAGAGATCAGGCTCAGTATAGCCTCTTACATTTTAGCTTGAATTGATTTATTTAATTAAAGTATAGAGACCAAAACAGATCTTTAGCTGACAGAGCAATACATTTAGAGCAGTAATTATTATTTTTTTTTTTTATTTGCATTTAAGATAAAAAATAAAATGTTGTCTGTCAATATGCTCAATTCACAATTACTTAAGTGGAAAAGTTTCAAGAAATGATTCTGAGATGATTCACTTTATAACATGGCGCATTATCCTGCTGGAAGTAGCCATCAGAAGATTGGTACACTGTGGTCATAAGGACATAGGTCAGCATGCTAAATTGGTATTAAGTGGCCCAAAGTGTGGCAATAAATATCCCCCAAATAGATGGTAGAAATAGATCAGGCTCAGTATAGCCTAATTATAGACTCTTACATTTTAGCTTGAATTGATTTATTTAATTAAAGTACGCTAGATTACTGTGTATGCAAATGTTATGTAAAAAAAATACACAAAATAATTTATTTCAAAAATTAGTTTTAATCAGAATCAGTTGGCTGTAATGGTGGTTGGCAAACAATTTTTTTTTTAGATTTCCACTTTTTTTTTTTTTTATTGAATATATAAGGAAATAATAACAATCTCAAATAACAAGTCAATAACAAATATTTCAATACAAGAAGAAATATCACAACTCCTGGTTTTGAAAAATACAATTAAATGCACAGGCTGGAACAAAGTATAAAATAAAAATAAATAAAAATAAATAAAAAAAATAATAATAGTAGTTAAAGTAAATTAATCAGTGGGGACTACCAACTGAAATTCTTCAATTAACTCAAACAATTTAATTGCATTTAAATTCTGCATCTTTCTCGGACATCTTTTGAAAAGGGAAAGTTCATTTTTGAGAGCAGAGATTGAGAGGGAGCATTTTGCATAGCGACATTTATGGATATAATACTTTGTTACAATTATTAGAATATTGATTAAAAATTCCAAATTTTTTTTCTTTAATGGATAAACCGAATTGAATGTTTTGCCAGGAAATAAAATCTAAATTTATTGTTTTAGAAGACAGAAAGGTTCGAAGTTGATCCCATAAGTTTAATATTTCTTTACATTCATAAAAAAAGATGTTTAGTTGTTTCCAATTGAGTTGTACAAAAGCCACAATTCTCAACATTAAACTTAAATCTCTCTCTTAAAAACTCATTTGAAGGATATATGTTATTTATTATTTTAAATTGTAATTCTTTATATTTAGGAGGAATTGGGAATTTCAAATAATTTGTCCTAATTTTGACTATCATAGATTTCTTAAAATTTTGTAAGAGAGCTGTGCTTTTTGTTCTTCCTGGGTACATATTATTTATAGAATATTGATTCAAAAACTTGTTGTTGCATTTATTATCTCTAATGTCCACCTGCTCAAATTCAATCTTATGGAGTCTAAGAATAAAGGAATTAGGTAAACTGTTTTTAATAGAATGAATGAGGACATCAGGGATACTACGTAAAACTTTCTTATAAATTCTTAGTGAACAATCGTTTCTAAACTTCCTGTTAAAATCCTCCAAACTTAGAAAATCACCATTACCATTTGGCAAACAATTTATAGGTGCATTACCGCTACCTTCAATCTTAATATTTGAAATTGTCTGGTAAAAGTCCAAGGTAAAGTGCTTTTGCTACCTATCCAAACCTGTAGAACTTAATATATTATGCAGACAACAAAAAGTTTCAAATCTCTATATGCAGAAAAATTATAAGCATACCTTCAAAGACTTGTAGCTCTAACTGCAGCAAACACAATTGTAGTGTTGAGGGAGCGGAATACATGTATATTGCATTTTTTGTGTAGAAAATGGTCAGAAAGCATGTACGGTTTATTTTACTATCTTCTCATTTATGTTATTTAAACTCATAAAGTATGAATAACATACATTGAAGTTTTTGGATTTGCCGTGAAAATTAGGAGTATTTATAGTTTAGCAAGACAAAATATACCTTTTAAACTGAAAATGGACGGGGAAATATGGTATTTGTACATAACAATTGCAAACTGCCCTCCAAAATAGAACCTTCTTGTGCTTTTAATTTGTATGGGATTATTTCTGTTGCACGCTAAATGTTGCAGTAACCACTCCGTGCCGACAGGGTGCAGTGTCCCGGAGATAAAACCGTTTTCCACCTCCGGCATCATGTTTGTGTTACTACACTCAGAAGAACTTCATCTCCAGTTACCGTGTTTGTATTTTGTTGTTACGTGAACAATGGCTGCATGACGTCTCGCGTTCAACTCGCCTCCAACTGCTCTTAGTCCACAACTTTCGGCCAGCCCGCAGACTGACGAGAAGAAACTGCTGATTGCTATCAGCGGACTGTCTCGTCAGCTTACCCAGCATACTGCCGACATGAATGAGCGGCTCACTCAGCTGGAGAATTCGATGCACTCCAGGTTGCAGTCCATAGAGGACAAGATGGCGGCTCTGCAGTCGAGCAACTTTGCGGGATATACGAACTCGAGGAAGAGAAGACGGGTGCACAACGCCACGCTAGCGGTAAATATATGTTCGAATATTGGTAGCTATGCTAAAAGCAGCCTAGCTTAGCTAAGCAAGCTAAAGACAACCTAGCCTAGCTAGGTAAGCTAAAAGCAGCCTAGCCTAAAGCTTTATTAAAGTGTATTTTTTGTGATTCACAGGAAGCAGTACGCCATCACAACTCGGAGACTAATTGCAGGTGCTATGAACCGGAGCAAGGGTAAGATTTAATATGCTTTCATTCTGCGGTAAAAGGACATGGATACGGATAAATACCGACCATAGCTTTACTTTTTTTTTTTTTCACAGACTACTCTCGCCTCACAATGAGGCGGTGACCTCCTATTTGCTTGGAGCCATATCAGCAAGTCCAGATTTGCACGATGTTGATAAAGACGACATTGTGAGTAAGTGACTTGTTTTAATGTTTTCTCCTTCCTTGTTACTGTGACTTGCGTTTGATTTCTTATTCATACCACTCTCATTTAATTGTTTTCCAGCTGCCTGTAAGACGTATTATGAGACGGTACGCAGGAGCTTCAGATACACGCAGCTAGCCAACACGCTGCGTGCGGAGGCTGCCAGGCAATCTGCTCGGAGTCGGGCCAGAAGAAAGAGGGTAAGACTTTATTTGGTGACTATTTTTCAGGTGTATTGATAGAGGTGTTGTGTCCATATGCAGTGCGCTGATTCATTGTTTTTTTTTTTTCAGCTGCTGAAAGCGAGGCAGAGTGTGCTAGCAGATGAGGAAGTGGAACTCTGGAAGTCCGCCACCGTCGACCTCATGTCCGACGAACAAGACGGCGTCGTCGGCGTGTCTCTGGATGGAATGTACGGTCGCCGCCATTTCGTAGGCCGGATCTCACTGAACTCTGTGTTAAGCTGCAGTCCCGGTTAGAAGCGATGCCGAAGTACAGGGCCACGCACAGTAGGCGTCTGCACATCGGACCTGCCTCGGAGGGAATGCTGCCAGTTACCTCCAACCCCGAGGAAGCAAACGGACCGTTCACGGACTTTTAATTTTTAGAAACGCATGTGTTTGGATACGCGTTGTATATAGTTGTGTGTGTGTGTTTCAATAAAGCTCTTTCTTTGCATAAACAGCTTCCTGGCAAATGTTCATTTCCTGTATAAATTCATTCATGTCCTTGATGGTAGCATAATAATTGTGTAGTAGTGTAGGATAACATAAATACACACCATATGAATGAATAAATATATGAATGAATATATATATATATATATATATATATATATATATATATATATATATATATATATATATATATATGAATAAATATATATATATGTAAATATATATGTAAATATATATATATGCCAACCAATCACGAGCGACTTTACTTGTTTAAAAAGAAGTGGTTCCGTCCAATACTCAGTAAGAAAGTTAAAGCCTGGCGTGGCCACGTGTGGTTTTGCTGCCAATCACGAGCGATTTTACTTGTTTGAGAATAGTGGTTTCAGCCAATACTGAGTAGGTTATTCAAGCCAGACCTGGCCAGCCGCGCGGGTTTGCTGCATTCATATGCTAATTAGGGCCATTAGTACAGCTGATCGCTCTCCACATACGTAATGGTCCGTTTCCGACAATTTGTGGCACGACAAACGCGGACAGGCACGGGTTGCAAATTGTCGGAAACTGACGAAAATCAGGCAGATCTGCGGGAGTTTACGGGGGTTTACGGGGACGAAAATCTCACTTTTCATGCAGTGTACGTCGCTACTTGATCAACACAATAGCGTCACTACAGGAAAGTTATTTGATAAATAAAGCAGCGACGCTACGGTCAAGCTACTGGAAAATGTAGTTAAATTAATAGCTTCGCTACATGTAGCGGCGCTGCTGCCCATCACTAATTATCAAAGATATTTTAACTAATTGGGCTTTTCAGAATAAAGGCTTTTTGAAAACTACGCCTTTAAGATATGTATATAAAAGCTATTGTGCCAAATGAAAACAATATAAAAGCATTATTTCTACATTATCCTATCATATCTAAATTTCGAGGCTTTTTCATTAAAGATCTTTTGTGCTTTGTGGAACCATGTGAAAAAGAAATTATTAAAAAATTAAATCTTTTAGGAATGCCCATAATTTTCATAGATTTTCACAAATAGAAAACAGTTTGATTTGCTTTCAGTTGATGTGAAAACCGATCTTTCAAGAATTGATTGTGCTGCTTTCACTTGTACAGCTCTTTGTTTAAATAGAGAACCTCATCCTAAAGGTAAATGTAAATGGAAAGTCAAGCAGATCTTCTTGCACATTGTTTGAACTATGTTTCATTACATTTTCTTATATAGACAGTTATTGATATCAGGTATAGAGTTAGAACTTTTCAAACATTTCTGTCTCTGCAAAGGAATGTAAAATTTAAAAAACATCTTCGTAAATGAAACACTTCCATGAAATAACTCCAATTTCTTTTAAATCACAACGCTTCTACATTTAAAGTGGAATTACTTCAATTAAACAATGTTTTCAACATGGAAAACAATAATTAGAAGAAATGAGCCTAATGGCATATCCAGCACCAGGTTAAGTGTGAGCGGCCTTCAACTGAGGTTGACTGAGGCAGAAATACAAGACGATCAAACAAGCACTAATTAATATATACTTTCTGTGTTAGAATAGGTATCAGTAAACTAGCTCTACAGGTGGCTCTGTCTGGGAATGAACGACACAGTTTAGCTGAAAGCTCTGAACCAGTTATATTCAAAGGGAGGAAAGACAGCTAGTACAGCTAATCATCGTAAAAGCTTAGCCGATTGCTATATGTGGGAGAAAAACAGAACTAACCAATGAATAACAGGTCCAACTATCATCAGCTATTATAATCTATAAACAAAGGTGTTAATGGCATCAGCCCCACTGGTATTCATCTTCATATTTGTGTCACAGCCTAATGGGAACAGACAAGATGAAGCTACAATGACAAGAAAAAGCAGAGTTAGGGGTTAAAATCAAATATTAAAGAAGGGAAGAAAATAGATGGAATAACGCTGAATGATGAAAAGTATTCCCTATGTCCTCCAGCAGACAAAGCCTATAGCAGCAAAACTGTAAAGAAAGATAAAGCTAATCGGAGCCACTCTAAATATAAGCTTTATCAAAAAGATTTTTTTAAGCCTAATTAGGTGTAACTCCCCACTATACGACTGCAAAGCGATCCTGAATCCATCTTTGGAATCCCTAGTACATTAAATATATGATATTAGGGGGTTAATTAATATCCAAAGACTCTAAAGCAAAAATAATACAGTAGCATATTAATTGTTAAGCAATCAATGCACTCTAGATTCCTGAGAAAAGGAAGAAATTAATGAACCAAATAAGCCACTATTCAAGCAACATAGAGCTCAGTCTCTCATATAAGACTTTAGGCTTGCTTCATCTCTAAAAGAACAGAAACTAATATTTTTATCATATTTAACTTTTACAAATCACCACACCTTTTTTGTTTTAAGTTTTGTTTTGTTTTTTGCCTAGTGACCTGTATTTGAGAGCAGGCTGATAGGAGTGGAGTTGCAAAAAAGACATGAGGTTCCACCACCAGACCCATCACATGTGTCTAAAATTCTCTAAGCAGACTTGACCAAAGCTAGCCCAGGAACATGATTGTCATTTTTATTCAGTGTAATTTTCTATAGTCCTTACAATAAAAAAATGATCTTGCTTAATTACATTTTCATACATCGCTCAAAAATGTTGATGCCGCTAGGTCTTTTTAAATGCTAACATAGATTTGCAAATTCATCCCAACAGAGGCTGATAGGATGAGAGGGATCAGGATGTCTACGTGCCAAGGCCTGTGTCATTCCCACAAGAATGTTGTGTTTGTTTACAATTTTAAGGAAAGCTATGGCATAAAAAAGAATAGCTCATACAGCAGGCTTGGCCATGAAAAATAATGTGCGCCACTGCAGCCTGATATGCAACAATGCCCTCCATTCTGGGAGTTCATTTTATAACAATCCATTTAGAAACTGACCTTCAGACATTTTACGTTGCCCACAGTATACATGGCTTAATACAAATTCAGGTTAGGAAGGAAATGTCAAGCAACATTGCCATGTGTACCGTAACAATATGTCCTTAGACAAATGCAGTGTAATTTATAACAATGTTTGATATAGGATTAAGCTTTGATCTTATAATAATAATCATTGCAGTAGTCTGAGCTGTCAAAATGAAAATGTAAACTTCTAATATTTGTATTAATTAACATTATTTTAACATAAAAAAAAAAGTCTCTAGGATGTTTCTGTTTTTTCTCTTAGAGTTCCAGATATTTTCTCAGGTGTGTTTCTGTGTCTGTGTGAACAAAACAATATCTGACAGTCCAAGTATTCTATGTTGAATATTTACCACTCCTAAAGGGGTGGGTATTAAATATATTTCATAATTGCAGAACAAATTGAAGACCATTTATAAGCAAATGAGGACAGTTTGCAGGCCTCACTTAAGGTTTAGGACAAAGTTGTGGATTGGGTTTAGTTTCAGGTTAGAGGTAGGACAGCGCTATCAGGGTTCTTAATAATTCCTCAATGAACTTTGTCTTCAGAGTTTGTTTGAATATTAAAGGAGTGAACCCTTACTGGGCATCAACTCCAAACCAGTGCAAATAGGATCCATCTTATGGGTTTATGGCATCTAAGCATTTTCCCGGAGGCCTTAGGAGACATTGTCCTGCTTGTGGATACGCTGAGTAAATGGAGCCTAAGCCGAAGTTCATCTGGAGAAACTGATTGCTCGCCTTCATCCACCTACGACACAGCCAATCAGCTTTGAACCACACCTCCATGAAAGCCAATCGGCATCCAAAGTTCATCTTATCATACAGTCCACTGGATCTACCCATAAAGCTCAGCATACCGTCTCGCCAACCAGCAGTCTACAGACTGAACAACTTCATCTATCTCCACTCCACCAACAGTTTCAGGCCTGGGGGGAGTGGGGGGGTTGCCCTGTTCTTTGCTCCTGTCATGTATATCTATCAAAATTAAGTGCTATGTTTCCTGCTGAGGTCTGAGTGCCAAAGACCAAGTCATTGTATCAATAAATTTCTTCTAATTGTCTTTTTTCTTCGTGTGAGTTTTTCAGATTGAAATGAAAAAAATCGCAGGCCATGCCTGGTCTGTGTCTGTAACGTGCTGTGCTCAGTAGAGTGAGTCAGAGCTTGGGTCAGCCGTAGGGGCAAGGAGATGAATCAGGTGTCCTGAGACCTTAGGTTCAGTAGACAGGGGTCAGGGTAAGGTGATATAAATAAATCTATTTACATAAGTCAAAGGCTTGTGATTCAGTTGGATATAATTATTTATAGCTAGGGTTTGGGGATGAATCAGGTGTCCTCGGACCCTAGGATTAGTTACAGAAGGTCAGGGTGGGTAGTATTAATACATATATTTTTTTGTGGTAGGTTGGGATTGCAAATTAGCGAAAAATGAGAGAACATTGGTTTAAGTCAAGTAGGAGTTTTTATTTTAGGGGATGGGGACCATATATACAGAATTTCTAAACTGGATTGAGTTACTGTAGTGCAATTTCTGACCTACTGTTTAAACAAAGAAAGGTTAGTTACAGGTTTGGTACTTTTGTTACAGACCTATGGTAAGATTTTTTCTAATAAAAGGAAGTGGCTGATTGTTATTCACCACATGTGTGAAACTAACAACAGGTTCAAGGAAACTAGATTGTTATCTAAAATATATAAATAAGTGATGTTTCTGGTTACAGATTACTGCATTAGGGTTTTTGAAGGGGGCATAAGTAGGTTATATAGTCTGCATGCAGACCTCAAGCAAGATCTGTTTTCTATTAAAAGGACACTGTTTATGAGGCCTTTAATGTTTAAGTGGCTGGCTGTTATTCCAGGAAGATAAAATAGATCTAGGTCTGACTGGTCTGGAAGAATAACAGGCATTTCCAGAATTTCCACACAGTGCACCTAGCAAAATGTGTGACTACACGGACAGATACATGCAGAAAAACATGCTAATTGAAACATAGCTCCTACCGGTGAGGGTTCACATATGTAAACATCTGGTGATTTAGCCTTTAATTATCACAGCAATCATAACAATGTGGAAAAGCTCTTGCAAAGAAAAGACTGACGTTCTTTAACAGCAGAAAGAGGCTTTGAAAAAAATTGTAGTATGGTGGTGTCGCTTCCATCCATCCATTTCCCATCACTATTAATCCCAGCTGGGGTCGCTAGGCAGGATACACCCTGGACAGGTCACCAGTCCATCATAGGGCATTTTCAACCTCCATTTTGTGCTAAACACGCTGACCCCCAGAGCCAGCCAGAATGGAAAGCTACGCATAGTTTAAATCTTAGATCTTGGCACTGATGACAGGTTTATTGGTTTATTTCATCCATCTGTATAGCTCCGCCCAGTTTTCATTATCACTCATCAGAGCCACCTGTTCCAGTTCCAATTTAAACTGCTTGGTTTCAGCCATCAGTACCAGATTATTCAAGCCGTGTGTGAGAGTTCTCTAGCGTACCTCAGTGTTTTTATTCTGGTTGCCTGATCCTGACTAGTTTCTGCTCCTGGACTTCTGAGTTTGTCTGCCCCCATTATGATCTGTTTGCCTTACCTGTATTCGGACTTGAATTCTGCCTGCTAACGACTTTGGACCTGTCTCCCAAGACACGATTTGATTTACCTTCGGTACCTCTTCTGATCTCTGAGCTTCTTGCCTGAACTTGTGCTTCCTCATCAACACCAGCTTTGGATTATCCTTCCGGATGCTTCTGCTTTTCCTCATCATCTGGCTTCTGCTCATCGATTTGCTCTGCAGCACCTCTGCATTCTACTCCTGGGATTCTCTGGACGGCTTCTGCCGCATACTGTAGAAAATCATCCTCTGGGCTTGGACTTAATAAACCAGTGAGTGACTCACATGCTGGCTATAGTTCCCCGTCAAAGTTACGTGATCACTAACCTGTTTTTCTCCCTCTACAGAGATTCCAGCTCTCTAGTCCTAGTTTTCTAGAAGCAGATCTCCAAGCAAAAATAAATGCTGTTTAAAAAACACTTTAGTCTGTCTGCCTGATTTCCAGGTTCAAGGTTCTGAATCCTGACAATAAATGCTGCAGATGTTTTGACAAACTTATTCTCTGTGCGGAATGTACAAACAACCTTTAGGTATAAATGCGGTAACTTAAATGTAAGAAAGTACTGTAAAAAAGTACAGCAATCTGATGTTGTTCTTGTCAAACTATCAATAGTAAGGGCACCAAATATCACGTCAAGTTCAGTCTAACTAGGTGGGCTTTATCTGTTATGATAAGGAAAGATAACAAGGACTGACAGGAAGGAAGATTGGAGATTTTTCAAAGAAAGAAAATAGTGAAAGTAAAAAAAAATGCACAATAATCAGCTAAATTAAGCTCTGGAACTGCCCCCGCTGTCATAGACCTGGATGAAAACGTTTAGCAGTGTGGGGCAACGTGTAGAGCCAAACACTGGCCTGATTAAAGGACAGCACCACCACCCCTATTTGACCTAATAACTGACACAGCAGTGAGTTAGTTATTGCTAGCCCTGGGTTTCAGGACAGTTAATTCAATCAGACAAAGTCATGCTGACTTCAAACTCAATTTATTCTAGAAGATTTGTAGGTTGGATAAAAAAGACAAGCTTATCAAAGGCTGGAAGGCTTTGGGATTCCTTGATAAACAAAGCATAAGGTGTCATGAGGAGGAATTATCATGAAACTTTTTGAGAAACATCTTTGTCGAAACCTTCTCACTAAGGCCCCGTTTACACGAAGTCAAACCCTGGCCTAAATTCACTAATTTTTCACCAAACCAGCCTCTCATCCATACGAAGCCGCAATATCGACGACATAGTTCAGCACCTGAATTTGACTGAACCACGAAAATGGACCCGCAGGGCAACCATGTATAAATATTAGTGCGCATGCCCAACATTTCGTTGCCTGTTTTCACCTATTTTTGCTTTGGCACCACAGCGCCACTTACAGGCCTGGCATACATTTTGCAGCGTTTTCATGCATTCATGTGGTCGATCACATTTATTTTACATCTCCGTCTTTACGACAAACGTTCTGGAAAATATTAGCGTTTCGTGTTCGTTTTGACTTCGTGTGGACGGGGCCTAAATGGAGCTATTTTGGTCTTTAGTGAGAAACAATTAAATATGGCCAGTGGCTTTTTTTTATTATTTTACTACAGCCTGAAGAAAAAAACTCATTTTTGGTCCAAAGATTTTAAAAGTCAGTTACATATTTTACTGTCAAGGCTCTAAGGTTTTGTTAAGAAATGTTTTTATTTTATTTTTTTCTAAATTGAGAACTTTGTAACATGGGACGTTTTTATCATTGGTCGGTTTAACAACATATATGGAAGAAGAAAACAAAAATGGCAGCATAGACCACATATCACTTTGGCTGATGTCAAAATAATCAGTGTTGACATTGTATTTAGATTACCTGGATCAATTGATTTCTTTGTAATTCCACCTTCTTTACTGTCAGCCATAAATTACAGGAAGAGAAAGAAAAACTATCTATGATGTAAAATAAAACCGGAATAAAAGGAAATAACCAAATAAACTTATAGGTGTCTGAAAGGCAAAAAAGTAGCCTTTATTAACTTTTCTTTGGGGTTTTAAACAGTTTAAAAACAGTCGGGGCCAAATTACCAAGGAGTTACCGAGGGCCCCTATGTTCCGGAGGGCCCCATAAGTTATCACTTATTTGCTCACATCAGTTTTGTTTTAAATTAAAATCCTTTAGCTAAAATAACATCAGGACATTTATTGTATTATATTTGTCTTGAGATACCCCCATCAGTCTCCGCTACATTGGATCAGTCCATGTGATTGAGCATGTGCAGAAAATATTTGAGAAGTAAGCAGCAAAATGCGAAAACAAACAATGTGAATTGGAGAGACACGAACACAGAAGTGGAGAGAAAAAAAAATGAAAAGAACCTTTTTCAGCAGTATTACAGAGAAGGAAGAAGGAGAAGAGGAAGAAGCTCACCTTAAAGTTGCCAAAAGTAACTAGTTTATATGTGAAATCAGTTAAAAAAATAGAATTTGGAAAAGAAAAGATATGAAAAATATATAAACAATAACAATAGGACAGGATGAAGTATTAAAAAAAATCTAATCTGACAGGAAAGTTAGTGAAAAAAGGACAGAGAAAGAGGAACAAAACGTAATAGCAAATAATCACACAAACCTCTAAGGTTAAACGAATCTGACAACTTCAAAAACAAAGTTATTGCTGTCAGTCATTTCCATTTAGATCAGGTTTGAAGTTTTCATTTCTTAATCAATATTTTAGCCCGTCCCACTGATCAGTCATGACATGTTTAATACACGTTCCAGGTAATCTCATAGGTGTGAGGATACCAGACTGGAAAACAGGATGTAATACACCTCAGAAATCATCTGATTGTGTGTTTATAACCCTGAGGCCAGAATAAATTATTACAGACTTCCTGTCGGACGGGCAGCAGTGTTTGGGGCAGGGGAATCATGTCTTTGACCGTCAGAACTCTAAGAGTGGGGAGTACAAAAAATGTATCTGTTTATTCTGAATGTGGGTTGTGGTCTTGGTTCCTGTGGGTGTCCAGGTCCCAGAGAGCTGCTGACTGAGTGACTTCAGCTTGATGATGTGGAGACTATGGTGGAGGGCTGACAGGTTTACTCAGGCTTGGAGGAGAGAATATATTTAATTATTTCAGATTGAGTATGTTTGAGAGTTCCCTTTATTTTTTAAAGCAGTTTGATTTTTTTGTTTTATTTTTTTGTCCACACAGAAAACAGGTTGCATTCAAAAAACAGGCTTAGACTGTTTAGAATAGGCTGTTAAAAACCAAACAAACAAACAAAAAAAATAGGTAATTTATCTGTGTCCTGTGTCCTAGGGAGGAGGCCACAAACTGAGCTTTTTAAGGGGCATTTTGGCATATTTTTAAAAATGTCCCTTTTTGGAAAATATAGATTTAATATATAAAATAGTTTTTATTGGATACAGTCCTGTTTTCCTGACTGTAACTGGCTTGATGTGCTCTCTTCATCCTCTGACATGGGAGCTGTCTCGGAGCTCGTCTGCCTGGCTGTGTGTTTCCTGGACGAACCGCCTTTTACAGCTGCTTTTTGTGTCTCTGCTTCTGTCTCCTTGAACCCCAGTCGGCCTCAGCAGATGGCCGCTCACACTGAGCCTGATTCTGCTGGAGGTTTCTTAATGTTAAAAGGGAGTTTTTCCTCTCCACTGTCGTTACAAGCATGCTTAGTGTGAGGGATTGCTGAAGAGTCAATGAGTCGATGCAATCAACTGGTTTTCCTTTGATAGAAAACTTTGAATCAAACTGACTGGATGATCTGGTGAACTTTAAAGTGCCTCGAGATGACATGTGTTGTGAAATAAATAAATAAACTGAATTGAATTAAAGAGTTAGATATAATTAAGATTTAAATATAACATTGATATATAAATATACATTATGATCAATTTCCATTTCATATGAAGGACCTAAATTTTAGACTCAACCTTTCCACGAAGCCAACGAATAGGCAAACATCCAGGGTCGCCAGCAGGAGAGGAAAAGTCATCTCTGATAAATTTAATAATCCTATATATGCGACTCAGCCTTGCTTGTCCTGAATCAGGTATTTGGTGATTTTGTTTACATTACTCATGTTTGTCCTCTATGACACCAGTCTGATTGAAATAAGGAGACTGCATTTACATAATGTGTCATTTCAACTCAGTACTAAGATGATCGTTGCCTATCTGGCAATCAGCATTTTATGACAGTCACTTACTCCAAGGGCTTCAGCAGCCTGACAGACCCGGAGCTTCTCTGTCACACAGAGGCACCTTTTAGCTTCCAAACCTACCCTCCCAGCAGCATTCACTCATATTGATGTATACTTTGTGTATCAAATAAAAACAATAAATAAATCTGTAAAACATGATTCCACCAAGACAGGCAATAAACAGTTATAAAAAAAAGATCTAAAAATCTTTTTGATAAGAATAATTATATTTTACTTTTAGACTTTTTTAGTTTATTAACAATTTTTCAATAGAAATAAGCAATACAATCCAAATGATCACAAAAGGCAGGTGGTGGAGGTCAAAAAATGTGTTTAAAAATAGAAAAAAGATATGTAAAAAAATAAAGATTCCCTTAAAGTGAACTTCAAGGTCTTATATATGCTAAATTTAAAAATAAATATTATCCATGATCCCCCCACAGCATATTTTTGCATGAAAATAACTCTCAGATTAGACAGAAAGCCTGTCCTAGAGACCTCCTTATTCAGTTCTCTTCTGGACGAGCTGTTTTGGCTTTCCACGTCCCTGACCTCCGGAAGGCCAAGCTCCGACAACTGGCAACCATGACAACCAGTCAGAGTTGTAAAGACAACAGCTAGAAGAAGAAAATTACACATGAAAAAAAAAATTAACTTTAAATGATGTGCTGCTCAAGAACGCTCTTAGTATCTTATTAGCGACAAAAGTAATGGATCTGAACTGATTGCTAATTCTCACTGAGCCTGACTAAAAGATCCATGCTATGTTACTGTCTGCATAATTTATCTTTTCCATTTGTTTGAAGAGTTAGTCTACTATTATCGGACTGGCTAGCATCGTTAGCCCCAAGCTAACTCATTGCTGGTCCTAGGGCAGCAGCCATATTATGCACCCTCTAATCCCTCTTTGTTCTAGCAGGTTCACTGGATATCCAGTGCCAGCTGAAATAATCCATTCTTTCCAGCTTTTTATTGCCATCCTGAGCCGTTTTTGATTTTTCACCGTAAAGCCAAATGAAAGTTAACTATCTTGATTGCAATGAATATCTATGCGTCTGTTATTCACATTTATCTGCTGCTATTTTAAAGGACACTTTGAATGCATTAAGCCTTAAAAGTTGAACTTTCCTCAGAGACTATTAAACCGACTCTTAAAACCTGTTTTATTTACTTTTATTTAAATACACTACAATAGAATAGAATTCAACATTATTGTCATTACACTGTCACAAGAACAAAACAACAGATAGTAGTTTGCACCAGAAGTGCCTTACAGGATATAACTTAAAATTTAAATGCACTTATTTTCAGTGTTTAGTGTTTATGTAGTTGATAGATATTATAATATGGTGCAATTATTAGCTTATTAAGGTACCATTGTATTATAACCCAAGGGTTGTTTGTTTTTAATTTATACAGTGAAAGATTTATCACCTCCCTTTTGAATGAACAAAGACAATTTCTTAGGTTGGTGATTAATAACTCTGCTGATAGCCATAGTCTACATTATTAAATTGGTGAAGGCAACTAGATTTAAAACAGCAGGTCCTGGAGTCCAACATTTTATGCTAAAGACTATCAACCTGGATGAGTCAACAAATTATAAGTTATAATAAATCACTTTTCTGTCACGCTTATACCAAGCGGGGTTAGGGGTACTGGTGCCTATGTCCAGCTGTCTATGGGCGAGAGGCGGGATACACCCTGGACACCTGCCCATCGCAGGGCAACACAGAGACAGACAGAACTATCAATTCAATTCAATTCAATTCAGTTTATTTATATAGCGCCAAATTCACAACACATGTCATCTCAAGGCACTTTACAGTTCAACCAGATCATACAGTCAAATTGATACAAAGTTTTCTATCTAAGGAAAACCAGTTGATTGCATTGACTCATTGACTCAAATACAATTCCTCACACTAAGCATGCTTGTAGCGAGTGGAGAGGAAAAACTCCCTTTTAACAGGAAGAAACCTCCAGCAGAACCAGGCTCAGTGTGAGCGGCCATCTGCCGAGGCCGACTGGGGTTCAAGGAGACAGAAGCAGAGATACAAAAAGCAGCTGTAAAAGGCGACCCCGTCCAGGAAACACACAGCCAGGCAGACGAGCTCCAAGGCAGCTCCCATGCCAGAGGACGAAGAGAGCACATCCACTCAGTCACGGTCAGAGAAACAGGACTACACTGGAAAACAGGCCGATCTCCAACATCTATAAACAAAGGTGTTGATAGAAGCAGCACAGCTGATGTTTCTTTCCAGGATGACGTCACAGCCAAACAGGAACAGACGAGGCAAAGCTACTCTGAGGAAAAGCAGAGAGAGCAGAAGGTTAGAGATTGAACTAACAGATTCTGCAGAATTATTACTATTATTATCAACAATTTAAACACACCTAAGGAGAGTCTAGAGAATCCAATTAATCTAACAGTCATGTGTTTGGACAGTGGGAGGACGCCGGAGTACCCGGAGAGAACCCACGCAGCTCAGGGAGAATATGCAAACTCCATACAGAAAGACACCAGGTCAGGATTTAGTCAGTGGGAGTCATAATCATTTAACTAATAATCATTACTTGGTTTTACTCTTGTTATTGGTTTAACAACACTTGTTTAGCATGTACCTGCAACTTTTTAGGAACCCCATTCACGAAATAAAAGATTTAGACACCAGCTCTTTCTCTATTATGATGAGAACTTAAAGAACAGACATGGCCAATGTTGGTGGTTGAAGTTAGACATAAACCCTGGTGTATAAATAGCTATCCTAAGCCTCCCATCTATGAGTTTACAAAATGTTTCAGTGTGGGTCTGCTTTTTAAAAGGTATTAAGGACAGTTCTTTGGGTCTCTCACCCTGGTGCTGACCTTAAAAATAGGTTTTGCAGGTACAAAGGGTAATTTGGGGCAGCGACCTGAGGCGCATGGTCATGTGTCAGCAAGAAGAAACAGACTGTGTTTGAGGCTTATCTGAAATTATGACAGTCAGCCTCTAAACCAGCTAATTAAAGGCTGAGTCATCAAGTTTCATGACATTTTCTGATGCAGTTATAATTAGGGTTTGTTTACTGAGCACATATGGTAACTTATCAGGTGTTGGTAATGCTGATGTCTCTTGTTGAGTCCATCTGGTAAAGCAGTTTTGTTTTTTAATAGGGAATTTATTTAACATTCTGTAAAGTTTATTAGAGCAACCATGTGTAATGTAGAAAAATCTGTGTAGTTAAAGCTGAGCTTGACTCTGGGTTCCAACTTTAGGTGCAGATGTTCAAAGAGGTTTTGCAGTAGAAAAAAAATTCCCACCATGATCAACTTTTTCTTAGCTAGCAACTGTTACATGTCTCGGCATAGATGGTTAGTAACTAGTTACAATTATTACGTAACAGTTACTTGAGTAACACTTTGAAAAAAATACTTTTAGGAGTAGTTTAACTATGCCCCACCTCTTACTTAAGTACGTTTGTGAAATATTGCTACTCATACAGTAGTAGTCATTCGAAATCTACCATCTATCCTTGATGGGCCCTTGGCTGGTCCTTGGTTGGTCCTTCGCTGGTCCCCTACAATTCCTTTTTAAATTTAAATTTTTGTACTAAAATAGTCTTTCTGTCAGGATTTTTGGACATTAAGATCTAAAGAGTTTATGGATGTTGGAGATCGGCCTGTTTTTCAGTGTAGTCCTGTTTCTCTGACTGTGTCTCGTCTGCCTGCCTGTGTGTTTCCTGGAAGTGGGCTGCCATTTGGCTGGCATTTTACTGGGAAGACCCATTTTTAAATGCTGCTACAAATAAGAACATTTCTGGCTACTCTGCCTACTGGGCGTAACCTGAGATATTCAGACAAAATCGGGCAGAGAGTTGATATGTAGATATTAATCTATGTCAATTATTTACTCTCTTAACATACAACAATCTTGCTGTAGGGATTGGTTTCAGAAATTTTACTAAAAAAACAAAATGGATTTGGAAAAAGCATTTCTTTCACACCATCTTGTAATTCTTTAACCATATTATTTATTCATATTTTTTTTATGTATTATTGTCTTTAACAGACCAGAACTTTCATTTAAGATCAGCCTAACTGAATAATTTCCAAAAATTTTATCAGAATTAGCTCCAAAAACAATTACTTCAAACTTGTGTAACTTTTTTTACTTGAGTAAAGAGATGTGGAATTAGTTGTAAAGGAAAGCTCTGTGTTTACACTTTGAAGCTTCCTGTCTCTAGTTCTTTTACAGAGAAGAGCTCATTCAGGACAAACTCTTTAAATAACACTTCCTTATGTATATGTATTAAATAACCAGGAGACATGACAACAGATTATGATAGAAATTGTAATCTTACACAGACCAGAGAATTTGCTTTGAGTTGCAGAAGGCAGCTGCTTATCAAACAGGCTCGCTTCTCCATGAATTCGGACCTGATTTACAATTGAAGAAGCAATTTATAAAACTCTAGATTGCCAAATCATCACATCATTATATCATACACATTTGTAAATGAGGAGACACCCTTGGCTCCAGACATATCAAAATATTACACAGTGCCCCAGATAAAAGCACAGAGAACTTGCTGTTGGGAAAGATCCATACTGTAACTCTTATTTGAGAAAACATTTTTGTGTGGTCTAACCACCTGTGTCCAGGAATTTTGGGCAATGTACTGCAGATTTGTTTATTAATTCCTGGTTTCTTGTCTGAAAATCGTCTGTTTGACTCTCCCCTTATGTTTTAATGGGGTTAAAGTGTCTGATTTCTTTAATTTGTTTTGGGGTTTTCTGTGTTGTCTTTCCTTACATTGTGACCTCACACCCTGGGCAGCTGCTCTCTGCCTACTTGCTCATCCTGCCAACATAAGTTTGTATAGGGGCTCCAAACACCCTTGATAAAATGCATCAAAACGAAAAGAACCACATCTCTTTAATTTCAAATAATGTTTTTTTTTTTATATAATTTTTTGTCAGTGGGTCTCAGGACATAGAAATTAGTATTACTTCTTTGTCAAGAGTGTTTGCTTTAGATATTTAGCGACAATCGCTATACAAACCACTTTGTGTGGGAAGAGGGCTCATAAAGAGTCTCAGCCAGTGGCGGCTGTTGAAAAATATTTTTGGTGGGGCTGATATAGCCTAGTGTATGTCTCCAACTAATCCAGAATAAGAATTCAAATAAACAATTGGACAATAAATACAATTTAACAGTAATTATTTAATTTACTATATAATAACAGTAACAGTGATGATTTTGGTCACAATAATCATGACATGAAATTTTCATATCCTACAACAGGGATGTTCTTCTGGCAAACGGGTAGATAAATAAGGATCTCACCGAATTTGGTTGAAGTTGCACCTCACTCGTTACGTTCGCCATCGTCCCTCTAATTGTCTGCACCTGCGCATTGGATGCAGAAGCCTGTTAAAGTGCAGTATTTTCAGCGCCCCAAGACCATAAAGTTCTGAGACGCTGATTGGCCATTAAATTCACCTAGCAATAGTACATGATTGACAGATTCTCTGCAAATGTGGGGCTGTCTGATCACAGCCCCAAGACAGAGACGGTAGGAGTCTGTCTGTGGAAATCCACAAATGAATGACAGTAGGTAGGGAAATGTAGTTTATATAATTTGTTGTGCTTATAGGTACACACTCTAGAGAGTAAAACTGACATTTAAGAGTTAATTTGTAAAAATATATTTTACGTTTCTCTCTTCTTATCAGGGAGGGCGGTGCCCCAGCCGGCCGCCACTGATCTCAGCCTTAGTCTCATTAAAGGAAAAGTCCGGTCATATTCAGAATTCAAACTTCTGAAAATACTTTAAATATAAAATTATTACAAACTGTTCAATAAATGATAAGTGTTTTAATTCAGAGTAATTTTCATTTGAATGTGCTTTACTGGAGGCATCCATGTTTGTCAAAGAACACTACTACCACCTACTGGTTTGTGACGTCACGGTGCGGTATCGGCTGTTGATCAAGTCCCAGTGCTGTATCTGGAGTTTGTCACAACGCACTTTTATCCAAGTCATCTTGAAAACATTCTTCTTCCAAATGTTGGCTACATATGACGTGTTTTTTCTCTGGCAAGAAGTTCGATGGCAAATCCTCCCTCTTCAAGTTGGCGATCCAACGACGAACCTGCCATGGAGGATCAGGAATCGGAAAGGTGGAATAAGAAATTTATTTTCACTTTTACCCGATGTATTCCAACATCCAGCTGCCATGCACGTGGGCATTGTCAGTTTCACTATAGCTCTGGTGAATTTCAATGGTGAAGTCCTCTGGAAATCTTCAATAATTGTTGTTGATTGCAGATGTGTCTAGTAGTTCCCATTGATTTAGCTTGTAAAGCGGGGAGAATGGCGCTAGGCTTACCTGCACGGTGAAGATGGCAGGAGTGAGGTGTTACTATATTTGGGCAAACATGGCCGATCATAGGCTCACTGATTGCAAATAAAATAGTTTTTTTTACTGATTAACACTAAATTCATAAAATCACCACAAACGTATTAGTTTTAGGTATAGATATTGATCCTTTGATTATTCTTTGCTGACCAGTCTTCTCTTTTAAAGAGTCGATGAAGCCGCTGAGTCCAAGATGAGGAATATTTAATATCCAGCCTAAAACTAACTTCACCGCTGCTTCAAAATCCTCAGTCAGCTTCTCAATCTAGTACAAATTCTTTCTTTCTTACCCCTATTTCCTCGTATACTCATATTCTCCTTCAAAGACGGTGAAAAGATTTTCTTTGCCTTCATGTTTCATGCTGCTGTCAATTTTTCTGTCAATCATGGCCAACACAAAGACTAGCCGCCTGATCCATTGGTAAACATCCTAAAAGAAAGGAAACATAAATTTCTATTCACCGATACATAAATATATTATTAATACTTACAATTTTATCTGCATACCCGCATATATCATTTACACTACGATCCCTACATATTAACAAGTTCATTACTATTGTGCCTATATTGAGTTCAAGGTATGTGTGTGAATATGAAGACAACATTTAAAAACCTGGTGGGAAGAATCTAATTTTAACCTAATGTACATATTTTTTGGAGAAAAAAAAGACTACAGTACCCAGAGGAAACCCATCATTTAAAAGTCAAAAGCATCCAAACAAAACCAAAATATTAGCCAGAGGAAGGAAAAAAGGAACCCCGCATAACCACAGAGTCCAACAGAGTTAGTAATCCATGCAATGCAGAGAGCAGGGAAGATTTTTCTGAGGGTCTAATCTTCAGCTGTTTTCTTTTTGTTAAGAGTCCAGAATTTTTTGTAATTTGGAAAGCTTTGTCCCAGCTTTTCCAGGGTGCAGCAAGCAAAGCAGTTGGGAAACTTATCTAAGTAAAGTCAGCTATAGTAGCAGCCATTCAACTCCCAGTGATATCCCCTCCAACTTCCAGCCACTGGAGTCACCCCCTGTTGCATTTTTTTTTTTTTTACTCTCACTCCCCCCTTTCACTATATTACAGGGTCTTAGAGGAGAGATGGTTCTCTTTAGATCTTAATTTCAACAAATCATGGCAGAAAGAATATTTTTGTACAAATATTGATGTCTAAAAAGGAATTGTAGGGGACCAGAAAAGGTCCAGCCAAGGGCCATCAAGGAAAGTGACATTTTGAAAGGCTACTGCTGTATATACCTTATTGCCATTGAAAGACATGTGCCTTGATATAAAGGTTTGGTTCTTTCTAAAACTTTTTTTCTTGACTGTGAAAGCAGGTGAAACCTGAATGTTCTCAAATAGTCCTGTGTTGGGTTCAAAGTCATTCTATTCAATTTTAACATCAGTGGAGTAAAATGGTTTGTTCCAGATTAAGATGAACTTATTTATAATATCTGATCATTTCATGTATTGTTTTGTTGTGTAAAGCAAGCCAACAGTAGTTCAGACTGCAACTGCATGGTAGCTGACCGAATGTAAATATGCTTTGGGCTGCTGTTTATACAATCAAGCAAAACGTTATTTCAATGAAGGTGTGTCTTTTAAAATGAGTTCAATGTTTTTAGCTGTTTTTTCCACTGTCTTGAAAAACAATCCTAGCTAAATAAATAAAGGGGCTCATACCCTCTAGTTACTCCCTCAGGAACAATCACTGAACTGAAGGTTAAGAATTAATTATATAAACAGTTTTTGATTTCTTATAAAGGCAAATGTTTAATAAAACATTGTTTTATCAAATAATGTGATGATTACCTCCTGGATCTCCATTGTTTATTGCAATGAACACATTCTGAGAGCTAATTACAAAAGCTAATTTGACTTCTTTCCAAACTTTTCAACAAAAATGTTGGTTCTGAAACAAAATCCAAGCTGTACTATAATGTCATTGTATCATTTTATTGATTATAGTTTTATATTCTTTTTCTGAGTTTACATAGTAATGAATTACTGAATTTAGGTTTCACTGGTTTAGTCAAGCATTTCTACCTGAAATAGGTTGGACTTGGAGTTAAATGATTTTTGTCTGGAAACTGTTACTTTTTCAATGGGAGCTGTTTTGAATTTATTACATGTACAGGTAACTGTTTGACCATGATTTGAGCTGGAATCATGCTTTCATGCATCACGCATTGTCCTAACACACAGCCAATGGATGGATGGATGGATGGATGGATGGACATTTAGTGATATTCTGGTATAAATTCAGTTTTGAAATAGAAACAGCTTCTTAAATCAAAATTTGAAATGTATCTTATTTTACCTCCAGTTTACTCTTGTTTTAAGTTTTGGGCCATTTTCTGATTTAGTTCAAATCAAGTGTTTATGCTGTGTGAGACAACCTGAGGGAAGAGTGAAAGAGTAGAAACAAAGAGGCGCTAGGACTGACATAAGTTATTATGTCAGTTCTTAATGTCTTACTTTAACTCTGTAATTTTGAAATAATTATGTCCTTAGAATCTCTAGTAAGGCACTTATTAATCCATTTTTATTTAGAAGTAGCATCTTTCCTCATTAATAGATAATACATTGATTAGAGAGCTTATATCAGTTCTGTTGAAAATCTAAGCTGCTAACTGTTTCTTATCAATGTCAAACTGTTCTGCCGTCCATCATTATAACGGCAGAGCCGTGCTGGACGATTCATTTTAGTTAATTATCTGTCCTAACCATCTGGATTTCACGCTTGACACATAGTGAGACAGCAGCTGGTCAAAATCAAGCCTAAAAAAGATTACAGGGTAAATTTAATAGTGGTCTCAGCTAATTTGATTTAATATTTCATAAGAAATAGTCAATTAATTTTTTTATAATAAAGATGAAGCAAAATATATTGGCAAAGACTGTTAACAAATCAATGAAATTAGTGTAGGAATCCAACCTTAGTAATATCAGAGCATTCTAATGGTTTCTTTTTATAAATAATACAAAACAGAGACATAGAAATTAAATACTTATTGCGATTAGTTGGTGATCTGTTCAGAGGTGCCTTGCCTTTTGGCTGCTGCATAAAAGCTCCATCCCTTCAGCGAGCCTAAAAAGGACAGAGAAGTTGCGCAAAATGGAAAGATATCAGAGTTATAACGACATCCAACTCACAGTTGAGATAATTCGGTAACTAAGAAGGTGGCTCAGTAGGAAGTGTCTCAAGTTTCTGACAGCGGCAGATTTAGGAAATGTAGGGCCCTTGGCAAAGACAGGAAGGGGCCCCTCTGAATTGAGAAGACAACACATAAAACAGACCCATTATACAGATAGATAAATGTTAATAAAATAGACATCCAATATTTGTTCTAGGTTTTGTCCCTCTCTTCTTGTCCCTTTTCTTGTTGTTTTCCTCTCTATGTTTTGTACTCAGCAGTTTTTCAAAAACTACAGGAAATGTCTGTTACCTGTAGGCATAAACAAAGGATTAATTAAGCCATAAAATGCAAATGCTTCATACCGACATCAGATCATGTGATTCTTAAATTTTTGTTTACATTATTCAGAGTTAAAGATTACTTATGGTAAAAATTAAAGACCTTTACATGTTTTGCATGTGGGAAAACATTGAACATCGAAACTGCATCAAACACCTGTTCTCCATAAAAGTATGACTTGGTCAGTTTAAAAGGAGAGTGACTCAAACACAGAGACTTGTAAGTCAGCAAGCTTACTAGTGCTGTAAACATCAACATTACTTAGTTTAAACCTTCCCTAATCAACATAACGTGTGTAACATACATCCATTCTGTCAGGATTTGGTTGTGGTGTGAGGACCCAAATGCAGAGCCAGGGAGGCAGTGGTGGGTTTCTTGATGATTTATTGAAGTGTTTTCAAACAACTGAGGCAGGAATCCAAAATCCAAAAAATCAAAACATGAAAACAAAATCTAACAAACCCGAAACCATGGAAACATCTGGGGAAAAACAATCACAAGGAGGAGGAAACAGGGAGACGGAGTTGGAGGAAGTTAGATGAGGAACCAGCACTGAGGAACTGAACAGAGAGTGTATTTAAGGGAGACTGAAACAAAGACAGGACTAATGAGCAGATTGAGAGCAGGTGTGATCAGAGCAGAAAGGGAGCTAGGTAAAAAGGAGAACACAAGAGGGCAGCAGAGGGCAACAAATAAAAACCTGAAAACTGAAAATAACCATAAATCACAACAAAATAAGTATTAAACCACTAAAACTACAAAACATGGAACAAAATGTTATGCCATATGCCATGACCATAGTTTTTGGACATTGGGAAACAGTGTCCATATTTAATCTGACAGGATGACCAGAGGAGAAAACGCAGCTTTGGTGAATAACAGCTGGGGGACTTCTGCAGCCCCCCCTTTTCAGCCAAAGTAGTCACATGGAAAGTCACATGGAAGCCACCAGAGGTGTGAAAACCTACCCCCCTCTCTGTGAGGACAGAACAAATCCACAGAGCACACAGGATTCTCTTTTTTGCACCTGAGCTCTTCGACTCCTGCTTTCCTTGCCTCTTCTCCCTTGCCCAGGAAGCTGGGGCTGGCTCTCCACCACAGTGAAGATGCAGGGCCCCAGGGGAACCAGATCTCCAGAACCATTAAGGATAGGTCAGAACCAACATCTTTCTCTTGAGTTTCAGAACTTATAGAGTCAGACTGGATGAGAGAAGGACTTGCCTGACAAAGAACCCCTGCTGTGTGCCACTGAGACAAAAAAAACCCTGACTGCAGAGCTGCAAATGGATGAAACTCAAGCTTTCCAAATGGACATGGAAAAAGTTTTGTAGGTCTGGCATAATTAGTGACAGAAAAAACAATATGTCTTTTGATGATGCTAATCATATCACGTGTTTACTGCTGAGTAAAGACAATGCTAATTGATGCTAAAGAATGGACTGCATGCTACGCTATGCTACAGGAATATGTGTTGAGCTGTTGTTGAAGCTTGGACAAGCTTTATTCACTAAGGATTTAAACACTGATATAACATTAATGTTCATGTGTTCCTCAAACGCTCATTACATTTCCATTACCAAGTATGACCAAAAGTAATTTAGTGGAATCCTGCTAGCTATTTCAAGGAGGTTAAAGAATCATTTAACTAAAGGTTTTTGGTTCTTGATTAAGCAAATCATTCAATAAAACATTATTTTACCAAATAATGTTTTATTCACCTCATGGATTTGCATTGTGAATTGGTCTGAAAACATTCCAATTTCTTTAAAATTAGTGAAAAGCTAATTTGATCATTTTCCAAATTCTTCCAGATAAACTTTGGTTTCAAACACAAGATCCATCTTAAACTGTAATATGTTTTTCAACCGTTTTCCCCTTCCTCTTTGTACATAGTAGTTAGTTTGGTTTTTTTGAGTTTTACTAGTCTTAGTTGAGAGTGTTAAACTGAAATACGTTTGACTTGGAGCTGAATGATTTTTTTGCGAATAAACTCTTATATTTTGAACATTCACAGTTTTGGTGAATTTATTCCATGTATGTGCAGAATTAACTGTTTGACCATGATGAGTGCTTGAATCACTCTTTCATCTATTGTTCTAACACACAGTTAGTAGGACTGTGTGTCATAAACAGTATATAACAGCTGAAATAATATCTGATTAAATAAGATATTTTACCACCCCTACTGGGGAGGGCATTAAACATCTAACGTATCAGAAATATAAATTCTCAGCTTGCTTGGAATAGAATTGAACATTAAATAACAACAAAGTAAAACAGAATACTCAAAAGAAAACATAACACAACCAAGACTGTGACACATTTGTTTGTGTTGTCAAATTCGTAGACCAGGGAACATGTAAAGTCTAAACAAATAAGTCTAGACTTAGATTTGTATTCCAGGAACTTTTTACTAGGAAGAAGGACCCATCTAAATACCACAAATTGGTAAGGACACTTAAAGGAAAAGTCTGGTCAGCAAGAAATGATCACTGGATCATTATCTATACCTATAACTAATACATTGGGGGTGATTTACTGAATTTAGTGGAGACTACAATATCCAACTGCCATGCACGTGGGTATTGTCAGTTTAACAATATCTGGTGAATTTTAGTGGTGAAGTCCTCTGAAATCTTCAATAATTGTTGTTGATTGCAGATGTGTCTAGTAGTTCCCATTGATTTTGCTTGTAAAGCGGGGAGAATGGCGCTAGGCTTACCGCACCGTGACGCAACTGCCAGAAGATGGCAGGAGTCAGGTGTTACTATATTTGGGCAAAGATGGCCGCTCCCAGGTAAAGTGATTGTGACAAAAATTATTTTTATCTTTTTACTGATTAACACTAAATTCATTAAATTACCACAAACGTATTAGTTTTAGGTATAAATAATGATCCATTGATTGATTATTCCTTGTTGACCGAACTTTTCCTTTAAAAATCCATTTGCTGCCTTTTACTGTTAAACTTAAACTGTTAACTGAGGTATTACTAGTTTAAGGCTTTGGTCCAACTGTTTTCTTTTATATTTAACTGTTTTGCTGTAACCTAGAGCCTTATTAATATAGTTCCAACGACTCATGTTTTTACATATATGCATAGATGAAAATGTGTTTGAGCATCAGCTGATGGCCTCAGAGTGGTTGGACACTGACAACTGATGAGGAATGGATGTTTCTATTGTGAAAGTGTGTGTGTTAGAGAGGAATCAGTCAGAGTTAAAGCGGTGACACCTGTCATTTGGTGATTTCTCCAGTGTGACTCGGGTCTGATCTGAGCCATCTGTGGGATGACAGGCTGCCATCGACACACCCACCATATCTCAAGACAGTGGAGCAGGCCTTGGTAATGTTATTGTCAAATCCATGAAGAACAGGCTCCTTGGCTGCTTTCAATTTCTCGGGCGCGATGACGAATGATCACTGAAACGGTCGAACAAAAGAATTTACCCAGAGTTAACAGCAGTTCTATTTGCTCTCAAGAGATCCTGTTGCTGCCTCAGCCATGACGGTGTGATTAAACTCTCCATGGCTGATTACTTTGCAATAATACTGCAATGGGAAGGCAGCGGATGAGGCTCATGAAAGAAATAAGAAGAGATTTCCTAAAAGGTGGAGCAGCAGTGCTTGAAGGCCACTCTCACCCTGGGGATGCTGGGAGCGGGGGTTCCATCTACAGGTTCCCTTAGAAAAGTCATTGACAGAAATCAATGAGACAGAGAGACGTTATGAAGCATCAGCACAGTGTAGGGAAATATCTTTCCTCTGGAATTTTTTAAACAGACGGTGATGGTGTGAGAAGTAAGTCAGTCCAAGAAATTGAGGAACAGAAACAAGAGGCTTCATTCATTTATCTGTTCCAAAATAACACTGCATGGTTATAATTACAGTATAAGGTGGCAAAAGCATTATTACCCCTTAGTGTCTTCTCATAGGATTTAATGTGCTCAGTCAAAAATATGTTTCCACCTAAAGAAATAGGATGTTAATATAACCTATATATATATATATATATATATATATATATATATATATATATATATATATATATATATATATATACATACAAAGATGTGAGAGATGCTTTGTCCCCTGCATGGGGTTTGAAATGATAGCGCGAAGGAATCAACACTATTGCTGCATTGTACATTTTGAAAGCTGCAATCTGAGTCCACCCTCTATGTCTAAGGTTGTTCACCCCTATGTTAAACCTTCTCAAACCACCTGTCTTCTTTGTGCAAAATGTGAACATTCTGGCCCTCAAATGAGTGTCCCTTGTCCTTATAGTGCAAATGTACTGCAGGGTCTTGTTCCGAGAAGGTCGCTCTTCTGTGTTGGGCCATGTTGGAGATGTGGAGATGTTGTTTGGTTTCCCCAATATAATGTTAAATTCAATTCAGTTTATTTATATAGCACCAATTTACAACACATGTCATCTCAAGGCACTTTACAGATAATCCAATCAGTTTGTGTCAAAGTTTTCTATCTAAGGAATACCAGTTGATTGCATCGACTCATTGACATGAAGGCAATCCCTTACACAAAGCATGCTTGTAGTGACAGTGGAGAGGAAAAACTCACTTTAAATAGGAAGAACAAGACTCATTGTCAGCAGCCAAGAAGCAGAGATACAAAAGACAACTGTCAACCAGCTCCACAGGCAGCCCTGTCCAGGAAACACACAGCCAGGCAGATGAGCTCCAAGCCAGCTCCTATGTCAGAATATAAAGAGAGCACATCCAGTTAGTCAAAGTCAGAGAAACAGGACTACACTGAAAAACAAGCCGAGCTCCAACATCTATAAACAAAGGTGTTGATGGCAGCAGCACAGCTGATATTTCTCTCTCAGATGGAGTCACAGCTAAACAGACCAGATGTCAGATATATGGGATGGCAATGTTTTTGCATTTAATTTTCTCACCGTTATGTTCTACTTCATGTCTTTTGGATTTCCTTGCTGATTTGACAAACACCCAGTTTGGGTATCCACAGGTTTGTAGAGCACCTTTGATGTTTTTCTGTTCTTTGTGCCTACGTTCTGTTTTTTTCTTAGCTCTTTTCTATTATATTTTATTTCAAAAGATATTAAATTAAATTCAGTTTATTGATATACTGCTAATTCTCAACTCAGCATCTTGCGGCACTTTACAGAGACAATGCAGTCAGATTGTTAAAAAAATTTCTGCTGCTTGACTCTTTAGTAATCCTTTCAACAATCCCTCCCACCAAGCATGCTTGTAGCGCTAGTAGAAAGGAAAACTCCCTTCTAACAGGGAGAAAAATTCTAGCAGAATCAGGCTCAGTGTGAATGGTGATCTGCTGTGGCCAACTGGGGATCAAGGAGACAGGAGCAGAGATATAAAAGGCAACTGTCTATCAAGACTCGGAACAAAAGGACCCAATAAACAGGCATGATAGACAGTGGGATTACTCAAAAGTGTTTATTAAAACAACAGATTGCAGAAACAGTCTGCAGATCTGCTGTAGCAGGGGCTAGGACATCTGAGGCGAGAAACTCTGAAGAGGGGAAACACAGGTTAGTGACCGAGGTAACCTGACAGAGGATGATATGAATGTGTGAGTAACTAACCTGGTTTAGAGTTTTGTCCATGAATAGAGAACAAGGTAGGATCCAGCCTGTGGGCTGCAAATATGATGTGGCAGGCGGGGCCCAGGTTGTCCCAGATGCTGCAGCCCTGGAGAACAAAGAACAAGCAGGAGTTCAAAGCCAGGTCAGGCAAACAGATCAGAACAGGAACAGGCAGGGTCAGAGGTCCAGGGGTCGGAAGCCAGGTCAGGCAAACAAATCAGAACAGGAACAGGCAGGGTCAGAGGTCCAGGGGTCGGAAGCCAGGTCAGGCAAACAGATCAGAACAAGAACAGGCAGGGTCAGAGGTCCAGGGGTCGGAAGCCAGGTCAGGCAAACAGATCAGAACAGGAACAGGCAGGGTCAGAGGTCCAGGGGTCAGAAGCCAGGTCTGGCAAACAAATCAGAACAGGAACAGGCAGGCTCAGAGGTCCAATCTTAATATTCTATGCTGCTTTAATTACTGCTTAATACATCCACAAAATTTATTACATTTTGAGACAAAAAGTGAGGTTTTAGTCACATTTCAATACATTATTTTATGGGGTGTTACATTATATATTTTTTTCATTGACCCTACTATTAGCATTTTCTCTCTTTTCTCTATGCTGTATAAATAAGTATATTTGTTCTTCAGGGTCTTAAAATTTTGTTTTTTGTGAAAAAAAAAATGCTGATTATCTATATTTCCTTGCTTTTCAATAATAGTATTTTCCTACCAATTTTGACAAAAGGATGGTTAGTTTTCTGGGGAGCCTGATTATAACATGTAAAAAGAGAGATTCAGTGGTTTTTAAACATTGAGTCAAAGACTCAGTGTTCTTAGTGTCCTAAATGTCCATGGATTTAATCAACTGAAATGCTCCTAATGGATTCTCACATCCACACACTGCTGGGTGACAATATTGATAGAGTCGCACTATCTTTGTCAGCTAACTCAAAAATTACTAACATGTATTAGAATACAATGGTCATTATGAAAAGCATTCAGCGAGGTGACTAATGTATGGTTAATACCCACATGCAGGAAAAACAGTTGAGTTCAATTTTAAAAAGTATCAAAAGCTTTGCTTATAGATATCTATTTGTCAGAATATGTACAGGTTACATTAGTCACCAGAATGTGAGAACTCTTAACAAAGGATTAGGTTGTACTTCTTACCAAACATAAGAGGTACTGATAGGGCCCCAAAACTTGCCCCCAAACACATGCATCATGTGTCAACACTCACTGGTTTATTGAAAACCCGTATTTCATCATTTTTAAAACATCTGCTGATCTTTTGGTGAAACATGCTTTACACATGATGAAGAGCTAAAATCAATGCACTGAAGACACTTTAAATGTTGTATACTTGTCTGCTTGATCTACTGGTTTCAGAAACCAAACATTGACTGGAGTTTTCTGTAAGACCTCTGAGAATCCTGGCTTCAACCAGGATTCTCAGAGGCATTTAATAGGTTGCCTGAAACAGTAATCACCTTGGTAAGAGAATCACCATGGTGAGGCTATGGGTCTATGGGCAAGAGGCGGGGTACAGCCTGGACAGGTTGCCAGTCTGTCAAAGGGCAACACAGAAACTGGTGGAGTTTTCTCTGTGGGGGGTAGGGGTTAGGGGTATAAACTCTAAATAGATGTATACCAACAAACAATCAAACTTATTCTAAGTTATCACACCAGTAAATTTATATGAATGCCAACAGCAAAAAATATAAAAACAACTTTATAAGAAAAAACATATTTTCATTTACAGGTTTACTTTCTGTACATAAATCTTTTCCTTCGTGAAGGCAAATCTGTGTTTTGCAAGGTCCAATATGGTGTTGAACCTAAAAATATAATAAGCCAGTTTAATAATGGAAAAGCTATTAATCAGCTTGTTTTTTTTTATAAACAGAAACTATTTATTTTCTGAGAGTCTGTTTATTTTAGAGCAACAATGCAAATTAACAAACATCTAGAAAAAGTACATTATATTATATTATTTTCCATGTGAATCCCAGATTGTTCATTCTTCTTTGCCTTTTCTAAGAAGTGTTTTAAATCAGTTCTACCTGTCTTTATTCATGCTGGGACAGATCCTGAAAATTAAAAAAGGATGCATGTAAAGCAGTGTTAGTTTCGCTGTATGCAGTTAACCAAGCCTTCTTGCTAAACCTGGTACTGGAAAAAGACAGATTGTACCATCTCCATCTGTGTTTTGGATGCTGGTTCACTTTTAACATACAGCTTTACTCATCATTAAAGATTTATCTTGCACAGGTAAAAATATATTGATATATTTTGAAATATTTTTAATTTTGTAATTTTATTTTTATTTGTTTTGTTTTTTTATGTCTTAATCAAGATGTTTGGGTGGGTGGTTTGGTGCCCTAGCCCCCTCTATTGGCCAGCCGCCAGATTGGTTTTCTGGATGACTTTGAAATAGTAGGTAGAGCCAACACCACTACTGACTGAAAAATCAGATGCAGTACAATCCAGAAAGACAAGAAGGGAACCAACAGAGACACAACAGGATGTACAATAAATTCTCCATAAAATGCCCAGGAAAATTAAGACAGCAGTAACAGACATCCATGTATACAGATTATGAGCAAAACAAAAAATCAGTTGTAGGGAGAGTTGTCGTTTAAAGGTGATAAGCATTCAGTATTAAGTCCATTCAACAGACCCGAGTGTCATGATGGGTTCACTAGTGAGACCCAGTTATGCAGAACACCACGGAGACGGAAACAGAAGTAAAAGGTTTAACAATGTTTATTGTCACAAGCACAGTATTAATCACTGGTTCTGGTTCAGGCCTGGGAAACTGGTTCACTGGAGTCTGCGTGGGAGACAGTTCTGTTAGCGTTTGCTCAGAGGAGTTTGATTCAGACAGTTTCTGTTTAGTACCTTGAGGGTTCTCTGTTAAAGCCTTGAGAGGGAAACTGTTGGGTCCGGAGATAGTTTGTTCAGCAGAGTCCGTTAACTGCTTCAGCATCTTTACTTCTTGGAAGAGAGCTGACCTTGGCTTGAGTTTCCAGCTCTTGGTCCAGAGCTGCATGGGAATCCAGAGAAAGGCTTCAGGTAGTGATGTTATGAGCTGAGCCGAGGCTTCGAGGCGTGTGTCGAGTAATGCAGGGGGCGTTTCCCTGAAGCGCGTGTCGAGGCGTGATTCATTTAGGGGAGGGGCCAAAATTGATGACGTCCGAGGCCTCGCTACCGTGATACCCACGTGACCGATTCGCGAAGTGGTTCGGGAAGCGCAAGAATTTTGACAGGCATCTAAACAGCCTCAGTGTTCAGTCAAGATGTGGGAGTTTGGAGGAGAGCTGCTGTCAGCTGGATAGAGTTTGGATAGATTCTAAGAATAGAATTGTTTTTCTAACCAATCTAGTTGGTTAAAACTAATTTGGTTAGAATAAACAATGTAATGATCAAAATCTAAGGAAACCACCGGAAAAACTCACATCACATCTATATAGGTGGCGTCATCTTAGAGAAACAGGCTCTCGCTATAGAAGTTGATGGTTCAAGACCTGTCTTTGTCTTTTAAAAGCTGCGATTAAACTTAATTATTTTGGCTGATGAGACTAATTTGCATTGTTTTGCCCGAGTAAAAATATAGATTGGGAAAATTAGGTCGGTTTAGTAAAAAGATTGGTTGAACACAACTTCCAACCTGATTAAAACCAAAAAACATGGAAAAACTATCATCTTTGAATAAAAATGACAAATACCTTTCATTTTGTTCATCATTGCCCAATTTGCACAAACACTTTCACTGTCTGCTTGAGTTTATTTCAATAAAATGGCAGAAAAACTGTGCACCTTAAAGCTACAGTGTGTAATAATTACAGGCATATAAAGTCAGAAATTTAATATATTATACATAACTATGTTATTTATCATCACCTATGAGCTCAGCCTTTTAACCATAATATTTGCGTTGCCTTAGAATTCGTTATTTATAATTACATAGGAGCGGGTCTCGCAGCCATGGAGGCTGACATCTTTGCGCTACGGCAGCGCAGAGGCAACAAACTAGCGATTGCGAGATCTCCCCTGACGCTCGAAAATAACTACGGCAAGTTGAGAGAGATGAACTGAGACGGTACTGAACAGTAGATGGCAGTATTATGCCTGAGAAGCATTTAGTCTGCCTGAAACCAAAGAAGAAGAAGAAGCAGGTATACTGCGCCTCAGTAACAAGAAAGGTGAACAAGGCGGCAGGCGTGAGTGACTTTGCAAACTGTTTGGCACTGTGTGGCCAAACATCAGACGAATGGAGGATCATGCCTACTCTGTATCACAACGAAAAGCGGCGGACACCGAACCCCCGTCATCTAAGAAGCGGAAACACGACGAGAATAAACGCAAGCGTGACAAGAAACGGCAAAAAACACGGATCAACATTGGCACGGCATTTACACGATGGAAGTCACTGATGGAGGAAAAAGGTTTTCAAAGTGACGCTCAAGTTGCCAGTTTTCTCTTGGACAGGTAATTAATCCTACACACACAATTGTCTAATATCACTGCAGTTTTTGGAGTACAGGATGCTCAGACCTGTCTAAAACAATAACATGCTGCGTGATGATGCTGTTACTCTCCAGTATACTTATTCAGCAACGTCCCTGACGTTTCACAGGTAATGATTCAGTAATTTTCTGTAAAATAATTTTCTGGATATATACCTCGGTTACTTCTCTCCGGCTCCTTTGGAGATCTTCAAGCCTTTCCTCCTCTGCTCTCACCCCGCTGGCACCCCTCCCTCGCCTGGCCCTAGCTGCACGGCCTCCCTGCCCTCGCCCTCGTCCTCTCCCTCTTCCTCGCCTTGTAACCCCCGTGCCACCAAAATGACTTGGACTCTGTAAACGGGGAATATATATTCTTCCAGCGAACACAATCTCGCTGTTAAACTAATGACTACAATTACTTCGTCTGTTTATATCACCATGCAAAGCAGCTCACCAGAACGTCACAACGATGTAGAAAAAATAACGGGTATATTTATTATCTTAAGTCTACATGAAATCTATACCCTACACAGACTAATGAAATACTATCTGTAAAATTATCTATGTAAACAAACCTCATCACTTGAGAAGGTAGGTGATGTGGACGTCGTGGAAGACATTTTGTCCCGTAACGCTCGCCGTACTGTTGGAGGGGAGAAGCGGTGGGGGGGAGATGTTCATGTTGCTGCGGTCTGCAGTCTGACCGCTAGATGTCGCTGAAAATTACACACTGTAGCTTTAAATGATTGCTCTAAGAAATTTTACACTTAAAAAAAAACTTAGAAAAATTTTATTATACACACCAACCATTAACAATTTCAAGGGAACTTTAAAGGGGAAAAAAAGAAAAACAATTACAAAAAAAATCACAGATTTTATTACAAACTGTAGTTCTGCTGTCCACCAGTAGGTGGTGACATGTTCACATGAAGCCTCATGAACTGTGGGGATCGTTGAAACAATTTGGCCAAACGGTTCAATGCCTCATGAGGCTTCATCTCACCATCACTAGCTTCAGGTTTGGCTCAGAGGGCAGGCTCGGCAGGTTAAGCTCTTCCAGAGCTTCACAGGAGAAAAACAGGTTTTCTGGAAAACAGAGACAAAGGTTAGAATCCGGTCTGGATTCAAAAGTCAAAGAAGGTTCTCAGAGATACTAGGCTTAGGTGCTAACCAACTGGATTAAACACTGCGGCGTCGAGGCAAGGTCTGAAGACAGCTTAAATACTGTGGATCCTCTGATGATGGAATGAGCCTCAGCTGTGCAGGAGGCTCGACTCAGGAGGATCCACGGCGGACTCTGCTGGAGGAAGGTGGTACTTCTCCAGCTCCCAACACCGAGATCTCAGAGGATTATTTAAAAAAAATCTATTACACGGACTTGGCGTTAACAAGCTATGGCAGCCATTCAAAATGGCCCTTCCCAGTCAAGCGTCAGCCAAATGGCAGCGTACTCCCCTCCGACTCCCAGCAAAATCCCCTCCAACTTCCAGCCACTGGCCTTTTCTTGGGCATGCATTTTCTTTACTCTGATTCCACCTTTTCACTGAATTACAGGGTCTGACCAGGAGATGATGCTTCCTTTAGATCTTAATGTCCACAAATCATGACAGAAAGAATATTTTAGAACAAAGATTGATCTTTAAAAAGAAATTGTAGGGGACCAGCGAAGGGCCCATCAAGGAAAGTGGGGACATTTTGAATGGCTCCTACTACTATAATTTAAACTTTCAGCCAAAGGATGTTTTGGTTTCTGTTCTGGGGCTCTAACTTTCAATGCCTGATCTTGAAATAGTTGTAGAAAATAGATATATGGAGGTGCTGACCCTGGGATGTTTCAGCTGCGAGACCCAAGCCACGCTTTTCTTTGCAGAGGTGGTGTAGGTTGGCCTCTCCCGGTAAAATTGAATGCTTCTCTCTAAGGAAGTGTCAGAAGTCATCATAACAGCAGATTGTGAAAGCCGGATAATAGCTTGGCCGACAGTGAATTGGAGCTTTATCACACACAGACATTGGGATAAATATATTTAAGGATGGAATGCAATGTTATAAAAAGTGACTGAGCTGTGTTGACTTTTATTCTAATCAGAAACAAATGGGTTGTGTAAGCTAGCTAAATGGAAGCCTTGATATGTGAATATGTAATGATAATTTTGCTTCTTTTAATAAATTTACCGCTTGATTTGCAGGTCTACAGATAGTTATAATCTAGCTTTATCCTGTAGTGGCCCCTTCATCCTAAAAAAGATGAATAAATTGTGAAGCACTCTTCAAAAAGAAAAAAAAAAACAGGATACAGAATAAAGAAGCTCTTTAATCACCAAGAGGGCACAGGAACCCTTGAGCTCTTTCATAATAATGCTTTTTTGATTGCATTCAACTCTAAAACAATGTTTTTATTTGCTTTGGATTAAGGAAGGTTAAAATGCTTAAATTTGCTGATACAATTTATCATAGGCTTAAAATAAGCTTCCACTGAAGACAAAGAAAATGGATGAAATAAGCTGGCCTCAAATGGGGGAAAATAAAAAGACAGTCCATCTAATAAATATGTGTTTACAAAAAAAAATATACATCCCTACTGATGCTGTGAAGGTATGAAAAAAGAAATGACTCACACATTCCTGTCCTTTTACTAAGTACACAGGTAATACTACTGTGTAGTTCACAGGATGTGAGATCTATAGGTACCCTATACATTCCCTTATACACTCACCGGCCACTTTATTAGGTACACCTGTCCAACTGCTCGTTAACACTTTATTTCTAAGCAGCCAATCACATGGCGGCAACTCAGTGCATTTAGGCATCTAGACATGGTCAAGACAATCTCCTGCAGTTCAAACTGAGCATGAGTGTGGGGAAGAAAGGTGATTTGAGTGACTTTGAACGTGGCATGATTGCTGGTGCCAGAAGGGCTGGTCTGAGTATTTCAGAAACTGCTGATCTACTGGGATTTTCACGCACAACCATCTCTAGGGTTTACAGAGAATGGTCCGAAAAAGAAAAAACATCCAGTGAGCGGCAGTTCTGTGGGCGGAAATGCCTTGTTGATGCCAGAGGTCAGAGGAGAAAAGGCCAGACTGGTTCGAGCTGATAGAAGGGCAACAGTGACTCAAATAACCACCCGTTACAACCAAGGTGGGCAGAAGAGCATCTCTGAACGCACAGTATGTCGAACTTTGAGGCAGATGGGCTACAGCAGCAGAAGACCACACCGGGTGCCACTCCTTTCAGCTAAGAACAGGAAACTGAGGCTACAATTTGCACAAGCTCATTGAAATTGGACAATAGAAGATTGGAAAAACGTTGCCTGGTCTGATGAGTCTCGATTTCTGCTGCAACATTCGGATGGTAGGGTCAGAATTTGGCGTCTACAACATGAAAGCATGGATCCATCCTGCCTTGTATCAACGGTTCAGGCTGGTGGTGGTGGTGTCATGGTGTGGGGAATATTTTCTTGGCACTCTTTGGGCCCCTTGGTACCAATTGAGCATCGTTGCAATGCCACAGCCTACCTGAGTATTGTTGCTGACCATGTCCATCCCTTTATGACCACAATGTACCCAACTTCTGATGGCTACTTTCAGCAGGATAATGCGCCATGTCATAAAGCTGGAATCATCTCATACTGGTTTCTTGAACATGACAATGAGTTCACTGTACTCAAATGGCCTCCACAGTCACCAGATCTCAATCCAATAGAGCATCTTTGGGATGTGGTGGAACGGGAGATTTGCATCATGGATGTGCAGCCAAAGAAATCTGCGGCAACTGTGTGATGCTATCATGTCAATATGGACCAAACTCCCTGAGGAATGCTTCCAGCACCTTGTTGAATCTATGCCACAAAGAATTGAGGCAGTTCTGAAGGCAAAAGGGGGTCCAACCCGTTACTAGCATGGGGTACCTAATAAAGTGGCCGGTGAGTGTAAGTTCTCTATGGCAGTGTTTAGATTTGGTATTAACATGTTTCCTGACTGATCAGGATATAAGGAGGTTTTTGTTTTTATTTCAACCTCGCATTGAATGTTTGAAGATTTAAAATTTTATCTGCCGTACTAAATTTTGGAGATGTGTGATGGTTTTTATTTAGTTAACAACCCAGTATCAAGTAAAGACAGGGTAGGTATCCCCGGTACTGATATTACTTCCAATTCTTTTGTGTTGTTGATGTTGATGATATACGTATCATCAAAACTGTGAACTTTAGATGTTTTTATGGACGTTTTTTTGGTGTTATGATATTAAAATGTAGGAATTTAGATTGAGATTGGGTAACCACCTTATTAACATGAAACAATAGGAACAAACATGTAAAACATTATAGTTCCACAGAAAATGGATAGTTTAGGAAATATAAAATAATAAAGACAACAAAAAACAAACAAATTATTTGAATGTTAGGCAACAGTTTAAAACGTTCCTAATTTTATGAGATATTTGAATTGCTAGGGTGAAAGATGATTGTTGCTTGAAGTTTCTTTTTTCTGGTGTTGGATAATATGCTGGAAGGATTAAAGCTAAGATCTTTATATTTTAGGACAATTATGTTATGTATAACAATAGCAAAGAAGGCTCTAAGGATGTGAAGTAGGACCAAGGATAGAGAGAGATGGAGGAAATTCAAGACATGTCTTCCTCAATCATCATGGGCAATTTGAGATCCTAAATGAACAACTTCTAACAATTTGAAGCCCTAGCAATGACACATCCAAAATTGGGCTTGCATTAATTTTTATAGGTTTGTTACTGAAACATGGCTGCAGGATCATACTCCCTATAAGGTGCTCTAGAGGATGTTGCTCAGGAATCATATGCTGGGGTAACAGGATCGGAACAAACAACTTTAAGGCGTTTAACAAACTAATAGAGAAGGGTGATCCCACTCTGGGATGTCCTCTAGAACCTCTGGTGATGATTTTACACAAAATAATTCTTAATTTAATGAAGAATATCATAAACTATGGGGAAGATCCTCTTCATTTGATTGTTAAACTTTACAAGAGTGTTTCTTCAGTCAAAGACTTCACTAAGAATCTACCACCAAGGTAGATCCTTTCTGACTACATCTAAAACAAAATCTAGAACAATTGGTTACAAAACACATGAGTCATGAAAAGATTACATTTTTTTGTGGAATCTATTTAGTAGTTTGTAGTTTGAATGGACTTGACATTACTGCAGTTATTTTCTTGATTGTAATAAAGTAAGAAAGTTAATAAAATCAAATAAAAAACACAATCTATAAATTAAATCAAGGAATTCATAGAAGCATCACAGAGGGCCATGTTCCTCTGTTCAGAAAAATGGAAACACAGGGGGGGCTGTTCTACTCTTCATTTGCTGTGAGAGAGATTGGCTAGTCCCACCCTGGGACCTTTTTAAATGAATAGCAGCAGCGAACACAACAATAAATCTGAAATTATATTATTGATCTTATAAGGTGAATATTGATCCAAAAACATTACTGTTCTGCCCAAGGTTAGAAGTTGGAAGTGTGTCTTAATAATTTGGTGTTAGAAGAACTTTTACAGAATTCGTTTACATGTGTTGTATTTTGAAGGCATATTTTGAGAAAGCATTGCATTGTGGGTGGCAGAGGTAGTGGTAGTAAGGTAATGGTGCTTGCAGAGAGAAAACCTGCCTATTACAGTACAAACACTCCTGTGTTGTCAGTTTTTTTTCCGACACCTCCAAAAGCAATGGCTGTAAGTTCAATCTGTGTTCTGTTCTTGGCACTATATATTTTATTAGAAATTATTTAGAGATTGTTTTTCAAATATGTTTACTTCAGGAATTAGTCATGTCCCAAAAGTTTTTCTTATATAGTAGTAATCGCTAGCGTGTTCCTTAGCAACAGCTGGGGTTAATTCTAATTTATGTTTTCTAATGCTGAAAGTTTGTTCTGTGCATTTAGAGCTGATAAGCATTTGTTTTCTGTCTCTGTTTGTAGTTTCACTCAAAGCTTTCATCCAGCTTCCCACAAAATTGTACAAAATTGTAAGAAGACCGTAATAAAGAAGCAAGACGCTCAGCTTCCTGGCTCATGAAAATTGAGTTTGGCTTGCTGTTAATCTGTATTAACATACACAGTGTATCCAACACATAGTGCTAACAGTACAAATACCAAATTGATATCAAAATTATCTCAAATATTCATCCACCAATGACTACTAAACAAACATAGTGTCGTTTTTTTTTTTTTTAATACATCTTAAGTTTTCAGGCCCAAGGTTTAAAGCTAAAAGCTCGTGCAAGAGTAGCTTGAGCTGCAGATTTAGACTCAATTAGAGGTGTACACTTTGCCTTCCATAGTTGTAGAGCATCCACATTGAGACTAACCTGACAACAGCCAAATGCATGTCTGCTAGGTCTGGCTAGACATGCATCTGGCTGTTGTCAGGTTACATTGAGACAGGCAGGGTTAAACATTCTCTGGATTCCAAGTGTCGCCTTTAAATACTTGGCCAACAACTAAATCTAATATAGAAACAGTGGATATAAAATAGTATGTGAGGCTACTGCAACAATTAAAATCCCATGGGGAAAAAATTTTTATTTTTGAATTGAATTGAACTGTATCTAATGAAACTGAAATTGCTTAAATTTATGTAGAAAAAATAGCTGCCCCCTAACCCCTATAACAACTCCTTTCGTGGTATCAACTGTCATCAAAGTTGTTGGTTACAAATGGAGAAAATGCAGTGATGACTCAGTAAAATTTAATTAAATGTATTTATATAGCACCAATTCACAACACCTTTCATCTCAAGGCACTTTACAATTCACCAGATCATCCAGTTGAATTGATTCAAAGTTTTCTATCTAAGGAAAACCAGTTGATTTCATCAACTCATTGGATCAAAGGCAATCCCTCACACTAAGCATGCTTGTAGCGACAGTGGAGAGGAAAAACTCCCTTTTAAAAGGAAGAAACATCCAGCAGAACCAGGTTCACTGTGCTTCGAGGAGACAAGCAGACATAGAGAAAGAGCCAGGCGGATGAGCTCTGAGCTCCTATGTCAGTGGATGAAAGAGATCCTATACAATTAGTCACAGTCAGAGAAACAGAAATCCACTAAAAAACAGGCCAAGCTCAGACGTCTTTAAGGAAAAGCGTTGATAGCAGCAGCACAGCCTATATTTCAACCTGAGAGGGAGTCACAAGAGCAGAGAGAGCATACAATTATGGCGTGAACTAAAAAATATTGCAGAATGGGAGAATAAAGATGTAATGAAGAAGAATAATCAAAAGTGTTTCCTATGTCCTCCAGCGGTCTAAGCCTATAGCAGTGTAAACAGAGAAATAGCTCAGAGCAACCTAACTACTTTGGATAAATTAATTCAATTCAATTCAGTTTATTTATATAGCGCCAAATTCACAACACATGTCATCTCAAGGCACTTTACAGTTCAACCAGATCATACAGTCAAATTGATACAAAGTTTTCTATCTAAGGAAAACCAGTTGATTGCATTGACTCATTGACTCAAATACAATCCCCCACACTAAGCATGCTTGTAGCGACAGTGGAGAGGAAAAACTCCCTTTTAACAGGAAGAAACCTCCAGCAGAACCAGGCTCAGTGTGAGCGGCCATCTGCCGAGGCCGACTGGGGTTCAAGGAGACAGAAGCAGAGACACAAAAAGCAGCTGTAAAAGGCGGCCCCGTCCAGGAAACACACAGCCAGGCAGACGAGCTCCAAGGCAGCTCCCATGCCAGAGGACGAAGAGAGCACATCCACTCAGTCACGGTCAGAGAAACAGGACCACACTGGAAAACAGGCCGATCTCCAACATCTATTAACAAGGGTGTTGATAGAAGCAGCACAGCTGATGTTTTTTTCCAGGATGACGTCACAGCCAAACAGGAACAGACGAGGCAAAGCTACTCTGAGGAAAAGCAGAGAGAGCAGAAGGTTAGAGATTGAACTAACAGATTCTGCAGAATAGGAGAACAGAGAGAGAATGAAGCAGAATGATGAAAATGGGGGTCCCTATGTCCTCCAAAAGTCTAAGCCTATAGCAGCATAACTATAGAGATAGCTCAGGATAACCTGAGCCACCCTAACTATAAGCTTTATCAAAAATGAAAGTTTTAAGCCTAGCCTTAAAAGTAGACAGGGTGTCTGCCTCACGGACTAAAACTGGTAGTTGGTTCCACAGGAGAGGAGCCTGATAACTAAAAGATCTGCCTCCCATTCTACTTTTAGAAATTCTAGGAACCACTAGTAAACCTGCAGATTGAGAGCGAAGTGCTCTGTTAGGAACATAAGGAACAATCAGATCTCTGATATAAGATGGAGCTTGGCCATTTAAGGCTTTATATGTGAGAAGGAGGATTTTAAATTCTATTCTGGATTTAACAGGAAGCCAATGAAGAGAAGCCAGGATAGGAGAGATATGATCTCTCTTTTTCATTTTCATTAGAACTCTGGCTGCAGCATTTTGGATCAGCTGAAGGCTTTTAACTACAGTTTGTGGACTTCCTGATAGTAAAGAATTACAATAGTCCAGCCTTGAAGTAACAAATGCATGGACTAGTTTCTCAGCATCACCCCTGGACAGGATATTTCTAATTTTTGCAATGTTCCTCAGATGAAAGAAGGAAATTCTAGAAACCTCTTTGATATGGGATTTAAATGACAGGTCCTGATCAAAAATAACACCAAGATTTTTTACTTTATTATCTGAAATCAGTTTAATCCCATCCAAATGAAGTGACTGGCTAATCAGTTTCTTTTTCAGAGACTCTGGTCCAAAGACTATAACTTCTGTTTTGTCTGCATTCAGAAGCAGAAAATTAAGAGTCATCCAGGTTTTTATGTCTTCAAGACATGCCTGTAATCTATGTAATGGGTTAGCTTCATCCGGATTTATAGACAGATATAGCTGGGTATCATCAGCATAACAGTGGAAATTAATCCCATGCTGTCTAATAATTCTACCAATTGGGAGCATGTATAAAGTAAAGAGAATTGGTCCTAGCACTGATCCCTGTGGTACTCCACAGGTAACCTTTGAGCGTGTTGAAGATCTATCATTAACATGAACAAACTGAATTCGATCAGATAGATAAGATTTAAACCAGTCTAGTGCTGTTCCTTTAATTCCAACAAAATATTCAAGTCTTTCTAAAAGAATATTATGGTCAACTGTATCAAATGCAGCACTAAGATCCAACAGGACGAGCACAGATACAAGTCCATTATCTGAGGCCATGAGAATATCATTAGTGACTTTCACCAGAGCTGTTTCAGTGCTATGATGAGCTCTAAAGCCAGACTGAAACTCTTCAAAAAGTTCATTATGGTGGAAGTGATCGCAAACTTGTTTGGCAACTACTTTCTCAAGAATTTTGGATAAGAAAGGAAGATTGGATATAGGTCTATAATTGACCAAGTCATCTGGGTCAAGAGACGGTTTCTTAAGCAGAGGTTTAATTACAGCAATCTTAAAAGCTTTAGGTACATATCCCTGTAACAGAGATAGATTAATCACATCTAAAATGGAGGAGGAGATCAAAGGGAATACCTCCTTAAATAACCTGGTTGGAACTGGATCTAACATACAAGTTGAAGGCTTAGATGAAGACAATAATTTTGCTAATTCAGAGAGTTCAACTGGATCAAAGCAGTCTAAACCCGGTTCAGATTCCATGACTACCTCAGGTACAATCGCGGATAGAGGAGTGCTTATGATCTTATTTTTAATAAGATCAATCTTATTTATAAAGAATCCCATAAAATCATTGCTGCTAAGAGCAGGTGGAATGGACGGTTCAACAGAGCTATGGCTCTGGGTGAGTTTGGCAACTGTATTAAAAAGAAATCTAGGATTATTCTTATTCTCCTCTATTAATGAGGAGAAGTATGCTGCTCTTGCTTTACAAAGGGTCCTCTTATACAGCAGTAAACCATTTTTCCAGACTAGGAAGGACTCTCGCAGGCCTGTGGAGCGATATTTTCTCTCCAGTTTCCTAGCATTTTGCTTCAAAGTACGCAGCTCTGCATTAAACCAAGGAGCAAGCTTTCTATTTTTAACGGTTTTCATTTTCAAAGGAGCTGCGTTGTCTAAGGCAATACGCAGAGAACTAGCAACCCCCTCAACAAAATCATCAACCTGTGAAGGGGAATAAGCTAAGCTTTTGCACTCTGCAGCACTGCTCAGTGACACAGAGCAGAGAGAAAGTGAAGCAGATTCTTTAAAATTTATAACTGCACTATCTGATAAAGATCTACTAAAATTGAACCTTTTTTTGGGGGAGGAGAACTCTGTTAAAGTAATCCTGAAGGTTATTAGAAAGTGGTCAGAGAGGACAGGGTTGTGAGGAAATACTGTTATTTCTTCACATTCTATGCCGTATGTCAGCACAAGATCCAAAGTATGAAGATGAGAATGCGTGGGACTATTCACATTTTGAAAAAAGCCAATAGTGTCTAAGATAGCATTAAAGGCTGCTCTTAAGCTATCGCCTTCAATGTCAGCATGGATGTTAAAATCTCCCACTATGATGACCCTGTCAGTATTTAATACCAAATCAGAAAGGAACTCTGAAAACTCATCTAAAAATTCAGAGTAAGGACCTGGTGGACGATACAAAGTTACAAAAAGAAGAGGTTTTCTTGCCTTGAAATTTGGATCAGGGAAATTAAGGGTTAAATGTTCAAAAGAGTTGTAGGAATTAATTGTTTTGGGAGTAATCAGTAAGTCAGACTCGAAGATTGTTGCTACTCCTCCTCCTCGCCCAGAACTTCTGGGGATGTGAAAATTTAAATAGCTTGAAGGAGTTGCCTCATTTATGCTCACATAATCCTCTTGCTGCAGCCAGGTTTCTGTAAGGCAAAACAAGTCAATGTGATTATCACAAATCAAGTCATTAACTAGTAGACTTTTAGAGGAAAGCGATCTTATGTTAAACAGACCGCATTTAATTGTTTTAACTTTTTCCCCAATTGGAGTTATTTTGATTTTAATTAGATTATCATGATTTACTCCTTTGGGAATCTTTGCTAATTTATTAGATTTTGGTCGTGGGCAAGACACTGTCTGGATGGAGTAAAGAGTGGGTAACAGTAGAGAAGCTGCAGAGATGTGTGTTAAACTACAACTCTGCTTCCTGGTCTGCACCCTGGGTGGTCAGGGTTTTGGAGGACTAATAAATGTGGCCAGATTCCTAGAAAGAAGAGCTGCACCATCCAAAGTGGGATGGATGCCGTCTCTCCGAATCAGACCAGGCTTTCCCCAAAAGGATTGCCAATTATTAATGTAGCCCACGTTGTTTTCAGGGCACCACCTAGACAACCAGCGATTGAATGACGACATGCGGCTAAACATGTCATCACTGGTCAGATCAGGGAGGGGACCAGAGAAAATTATCAAAACTTTAGAGCTAAGGGCAAATGTCTGTCAGGACTGAATTCTCCCTCACTGGTCGGGCTGTTCACTCTACCCCTACTTATAAAAAGGGCATGGCCCTTTTAAAAAAGCAGTTTTTTCATTACTAACGATCTTGTTCTCACAATTAGGCATCCTGAACCTTGTTTCTTTAAACTAAACTTGAAGGTAGAGTTAATATCGAATACCCCCCCCCCCCCCCCCCCCCGTTCCCTGTGTGTAAACTCACTGGACATTACAGTAGGCTTTACCATCGGTTTGTTTCTAACATTTTCTCTAAGGTCATTTCCTGGTGTATTCTTTGCTGTCTATCAGGTATTCCACTTCAAGTGATGCACAAGGATAAACATAGTAGGATATTTTGAGAACTGTGTCATTTCACAACCTTATACTGTCAGTTAATTGACAAACAGCTTACCTGTTCGTGTGTGTTGTGTGTGTGTGTGTGTGTGTGTGTATGTGTGTGTGTGTGTGTGTGAGCGTGATGTAAGGGAGAAGCCAGTGATTAGAAGTTAATAGAAATTGCACAACCAATAACCTTTAAAAATAATGACAAATGTAATTAGAACATGTACATTTGAAGCATGTGTTTGAACCACTGATGCTGTGCGACATGAAGTACCATGGCTCAGAGAAAATAATAATGACCACATACAGTGCTACTGATTGCATCCACATTAAAACGAGCCTTTAATAAACCGTTAGCACAGACATAATAGAATGTTGATTAAACCCATCAATTCATTACTTTAGTTTGTTTGGAACCCCCTGATGAGTGGTTGGACATTAGAGGCACTTCTCTTTGATGATTTGCAGACCCTCAAGTGTCATTACTTTTAAAAAGGAAATGATGGCCATCGGTTCGTCCAATAAATTGGATCTGGGTGAAACAGAAACGTACCAGACTGTTGACCCAACATTCAACCAGACACAAATTAGGTTTGACAGATTTATTAGAATGAACCAAGCAAGCAGGAACCTTTGAGGCAGAGAGATCAGGTTAGTGGCTGGACTGGATCTCAAAGTGAATTGAAGAAACAGAGAGGAAGTCAGTTACCTTCTCAGGATCTGTGTGGGAACAGGAACAATGAACTTCGGTTCCACAACAGAGTTCTGGTTTACTGCTGTCTTGTACTGCTTTGATGGATGCTGATCACAACAACAGTTAGGGACTGAGGGATGACCAGGAACTCACTAAGTGGTAGATTCTCTGTCCTGGAGTCAAAGGGGGAAAGTAGAGATTGTTGGTCATAGGACAGCAACAGTGTCTGAGCCTAGAGGTTTGAATCGGGAGGATGCATCCAAGGGAAAGCTGAGAATCATTAGTCAGTGGGCAAAAACCCAGTTGGTTTCCAGAAATCAAAAAGCTAAGAGCAGTCTGGTGCCACTAAGACAGAATCCGTGAGACAAAAGCAAGGTCAGAATCAGGCAATCAGGCATGGAAGGAACACAAGAAATCTACTTGCTGTGAGGCTTTCAAATAATCTGGCAACAGTAACTGGTTTGAGGTCTAGTTAAATAGGCAGTAGAGCAGGTGGTAAACATGAGCACTGATGAGACCTGCACAGGTGGAAGCGATAAATAATAACGATTCCAGTAGTAAAACTAAGTGTAAACAAATCAATTATTTATGTATGATGTATGGTGAAAAGTCCTTAAAGCGATGCAGAGAATAAGTTAGATCACTTTCTTTTCATAACTTCTACTATCTTAATTAAAAGAAGAATATAGTGTGTATCTGAATTACAATACCGTAAACCTCTTACTGTACAATGGTTAGAGGTTTTATTATAAAGCATAGCAGAGTCTTACAAGAAACTTCATAGCCCCTGGACCAAGCTATTTACATTTAATCACTATGGAGGGCGGCTCAGGAACATTTTGAGCTGTGGCTACTGTACGGGTTTCAAACAAGGTGAAACTGTACATTTTTTGAGAGATTACAGAAAATTACCACTTTGTTGTTAAAATTAGAATGTAATATAAAGGAGGAAATAAAGCTTTCAAAATATTTGTAAAATGTACTGGCAGTTTATAAGGTTCTGATGTTATTGAGCTGATTGCTGATTATTTATTTGTGATCATGTTAATAGCTTTTAAAGTGTATTTAAAAACACAGTGATGGGTGGCAAAATTTTAGTTTTCACCCAATGGCTTTCAGGATCTATTGATTTTGAAAAAAACTGAGCTGATAAAATATAATCTGCATATTGATGTACGCACACCTGCAAAAAAAGGTTTGCAAAGGCTGTCTGCTGAATTTCAAGCTGCACTAGCAAAGTTTACAGCAGTTGACTGAACCTATGTTAATATTTGCAATATTACTTTAAGACTAGATGGGGCTGTAAAGTAGGGTGAAGGAGCACAACGGACACAAGCTTATTTAAAAAAAAAATTAACCCTTTAAAGCCTGATCCAAAAATATAACAAAACAGAAAATAACTTTTTTTTTTTGGTTTGAAGTCCTTATTGGGCCTTTTAACAAAATATGTAAAAAGAAAAAACAGAAATACATTTTTGATATTAATAATTTATTACTATGCGATAAGTCAAGATTATTTTTTGTGTAGTCTTCTGCCCTCTGTTATCAGGTATATCTGATTGTGTACAATAGGATTTTGAGCAAAGTTTTTACCATTAAATTATGCAAAAGGTGTCAGATGCAAAACATTTCAGAAACCGTATGTATCAAATATCATTTGGCATTACAGGGTTAACTATAAAAATTAATGTTGACAAAGCAGGAAATGCAGCAAGAAGTATGTGGATGGCTTTTTAAAAAATTTGCTTTAATTTATACCGGCTTCAACTGTTAAATCATTACCAAGAAAAGTCGGAGGCGAAATCATTTGGACCTGATCAGCCAAACATCATGTAGTTGACAATAAAGTTGATTGATTGATTTTGATTGATAGTGTTAGGGATTGCCTTTGAGTCAATGAGTCGATGCAATCAACTGTTTTGCTAGACTTTGAATCAATTTGACTGTATAATCTGGCAAACTGTAAAGTACCTTGATTTGAACTGCGACAAATGACTTATGTCTGTTGACCAAACTCCTGCCTTTCTTCCATCTTTAGCTGTTAGCCTTAAGAGATAGCTACCTTGAACCAGACCGTAATCTCTTCTAGTCTGGAGTGTCTCATCTTGTGTTGGAGTTTGGACAAGACGTGGTGTTGTTTCATAAACCATGATATTCATTTTGGACAATAAAGATCAATGTCCATGCTAATATTGAACATAATGGCTCTGCTGAAGACTCTCCTCTGCAATCACTGCAACCCTACCCCATCCCACAAACTCTCTAAGACACTACTACCGAGGCATGTGATCCTCCCCTTCATTGTGCCTTGAGGACAAAGCTGCTTCTTTCTTTCTTCTTCTAGCACAGGGGTCAGAAACCGATGGCTTGAGAGCTAGGTGTGGCTCCTTTGATGATTGCATCTGACTCGTAGATTTCAGCATTTCGGATAAAAGATAATATTATCAATTTCCCACTGCGCATGTCCTGTTCAGGGCTGCAGTAAGCTGCAGGAGAAATTGTCTATTATTTTAATTGGATAATAGCCTACGTTGACCGTTGGTGGATAAAGAGGTAAATGCCTCATTTTTAATGTCTGCTCGGTTGTTAGCTCAAACCTAACCTTTCCATGAAGAAAAAACAATGACGAGTATCGTATATTTCAGGACGAATGGACCGAAGATTTTGCTTTTGTAGAGAGAGCATGTTCTGCGGTCTGCTTAATTTACATTGATAGAATGTTATCGATGAAACAGTCGAATGTAAAGCGGCAGTTCAACAAATGCCATGCTAGCTTTGCATCAAAACACCTTGCGGGAGACAGCAGGAAGAACATGTGTCAAGAGCTACTGAGTACAATGCGAGCTAGCCAGCAGCAACTCAGCGTATAGACTCAGCAAGGTGATATAATTCTGCTAGTTTTGCTTGATCTTTAGAAATAGTGAGGAACAGATGGCAAGTATGCTAAAACGTTAATGCTGGATATGGCTGATTAACTTTTTGATGATCTTCAAAACAAAGAGAAGAAAGTCAAATGGATACAAGACATTCCTCTGTCGGCAAGAACTGTTCATCATCGTACCATCCTTATGGTAAAGCAAGTGAAGGAAATGCAAGTAAATGCAGCACCCTTCTTTTTCCTGGCTTTGGATAAGTCAACAGACATAAGTCATTTGTCGCAGTTCGAATCAATTCAGTTTTTTTACATAGTGCCAGTTCACAACATGTCATCTCTAGGTACTTTACAGTTCGCCACATTATACAGTCAAATTGATTCAAAGTTTAGCAAAACAGTTGATTGCATCGACTCATTGACTCAGAGACCACCCCTCACACTATCAATCAAAATCAATCAATCAACTTTATTGTCAACTACATGATGTTCGGCTGATCAGGTCCAAATTATTTCGCCTCCAGCTTCTCTTGCTAAGTTTGCTTTAGGGGATTTCACTTCCGCCAGTCAACCCGTCAAATAGTCTGACTACAACTGTGACGAGAGTTCCTGCCACCTCTGGGTTCACCTCTCCTGCTCCCCAAGCCATCCTATTACTTCGGTATTGGGGAGGATCTACAGCGAATGTAGAATTTTCACTGAGGGATGGAAGATGGCAGGAGTTTATTGAATAAGCCTCTTCTGTCAGAGAACACCAGAGCAGGGAGAAGCAGTTGTGGCTAGCCAGTGTCTGCACTAGAGCAACGACAGGATGACCAATGATAAATGATTTAACAGTTAAAGCTGCAACGAGAGTCTATGGACAAAGATTTTTGAGCGGAAAGACGTCACCATTACAACGAAAAACGAAACAGCTTTACTCTTTATTAAAGATTAAATATTTATCTTGTACATCTAAAACAATATATTTCAAAATATTTTAATTTCATAATTTAATTTTAATTTGGATTGTTTATATCTTAATCAAGGTCATTGGGAGGGTGGGGCGGCGCCCTAGCCCCCTCTATTGTCCAGCCGCCACTGGTGAATTTATTCTCTATGTATGCAGTTTTCACTTTGATCAAGATTTGGTCTGGATTCACACTTTCATTTAGTCTTTGGATGTTGTTTGGTTGTCATGGCTGACACACCTCATCACACCAACATTGTGTGGAGGTCGGGGACAGTGCCCCTGGACTGGAAGACTGGGTGGTCTACATAACAACGGGGACCTGGGGGCAGCCAATCAGCTGGGTCAGACCCGGCTTTGTTGCCAAAGGGAAGGGAGCCTAATGCTGATTGTTAGTGGTCGCCCCATGTTTGAAAAACAAGCTAATTTATTTGGAAACATTAGTATGTGTCTGTATATAAATAGTGTATCAATAATTCATAAGCCATTTTAAATTGAGTGAGAGGTCCATCAATGATCAATTAAACCTACTAAAACTGTGCTGAATAACTATGCATAGATTTTATGTTAAGGTTTGAAGCTCAAGTATTACTTTAATTTATCGTGTCTCTGTCATTGCAGGACTTTTAAATTAAGAGGAGAGATGGAATATATAAAGAAGAAATCCCCATAATTAGAGGCCTTCCTTAAAAATAAAGTGGACATGTTGGTATGAAATATCCTACTTAGGTAAATATGTTATGGAGTGAAGTATGTTTTTTTTATAAAGTATGAAATTGTACTGCCATATTTTGTAAATTAAAATTTGTAAAATAAAATGCAATCAAGAAATGAAACCCATTTTCATCAAAAGGGTGAATAGATTAGCTGTTTTTTCAAATTGTGTTTTTTAATTGATTTAGATTTTATTTACATTAAATTGTACCTTTTTAGATATTTTTTTGTTAAATTTGAAAAAATAACATCTGTAAAGAAATGTTTAAATATACTATTCGAAAACAAAATTTGAATAGACAAAATGTGACAAAAACAGTTTTGGATTAAAACTTTTTTTTAGAGTATAAATTCTGGATTCCATATTTCTAATTTTTTGTATTTCCGTTTACAAAACATATTCTCGGCATCAAAAATGGAACAATATCATTTAGTAGTTCTGAAACATTTCCAAGGGGATCTATTTCCCACAGTTTTTTCTATGTTACTTGATTTTCAGCTGAGATGTTAAACCAAGGTTTCTACAGGCAGCTGGTTCTGTAAAATATTCAGCATATAATGGTGAAAGAAGAGATGACAAGTACCACAATACATTTATTGATCATTTAAAAAATGCTTGTCTCTGCTGCTTCCCCACACTGTGATGGTAAAGCTGTGGTTTGTCATCATTTCTGCCCATCACTGCAATAGTTGCTGCAGTTATTCAGCTGCCTGGATAAGATTTATAGGACCTAAATGATTTATTCAAACCTGCTTCTCAGACAAACGGTAAATCACAGCATTCTGTGCCTTCAGTTATACAACACATTCAATAAAGTTCTTAGATTATTACTACCATTGCTACACATGGCTGATCCTCTCAATGTCTAACATTTGGTGAATCCACTGTGTAAATGTTGATGAATGCCAGTTTGCCACTTCAGAGTCTTTGTTTGCTCAGGACTACTCATTTTAATGCTTTTATGTTTAGCAAAAAAAAAGGCGAGATACATCTTTATTCATAAATGAAGGCAGTGGAATACATTAACTGCTCTTGGACAGAGTAAGACTATCTTCTTCTGCCAAAGAAAATAGTCTCACTATATAATGGAAGGCCTTCCAGCATGAATGCTTTGTTTAAGGTCACAGCATCTCAGTTTCAACCTTTATGCAACCCAAAAACGCTTTTATAAGGTAACACGCGTTTGAGCTTAAAGTCACAAACAAACGGCCAGACAACAAATGGATAAATAGTTGAATTAATCAATATTCTTTTCTCAGACAATCCAAGACATGCTAGATGTGTATAACTAATGACATATATAATCATGCAGACTTGCCAAGTTTCAGAAAATTACAAGAGGGAGGCTTTAGTGTCATGATGCTTTTGGCCAAAAACCTTTTTTAATATCCTCACCTCCATGCTGGCTGCTTTCCCTGCAATGTGACCCCCTGATGTTAGTCTTTATTAACCAAAAATTAGAACTGAAACAAAAATGTTGACAAAAAAATTGAAACAGTGTCAGTTCCAGGGAATGATCACAGGGCTGACTAGGCAGGGGCTAATGCCCCAAGCCAACAGGCATGGAAACCAGTTCATGGTTAACCTACACTAATCACAATGATTCTATAAATACTTTTTTCAAATAAAGTCTTAAAGACAGAGCAGACTTTCATGAGGCCCATGCTAAAGAAACCCACATATTTATACATTGGAGTTTTTTAAATTAATCTATGATTCTAAAGAATTACATGAAATGGGTCAGGCAGTTGACCTTTATCTTTAATTACAATGAAGACTCCTATATGGCTGCAGAGACAAACTCAGTGGTGGGAAGTAAAAAAATACATTTTCTTGTGTCATTGTTTCAGGCTGCGTCTCTGTAGAGAATCATAATCAACACAGAAACAGAATCAATTTAGCCTTTTTTTCAGGCTTGTCCTGAATGTCTCTCCCATTTGTGAACACCTTCTACACAATGCTTCCCCGATTGTTACTGTGTAGAAATCAAATTAAACTACGGTAGTAGCTATTCAAAATGTCCCCACTTTCCTTGATGGGTCCTTGGCTGGTCCCCTACTATTCATTTCTTAAACTTCAATCTTTGTACTAAAATATTCTGTCATGATTTGTGGACATTAAGATCTAAAGAGAAGCGCCATCTCCTGGTCAGACCTGGTCAGACCGCTGTAATCCACTTGATGGTAAAAAAAAACAAAAAATGTCAAACGGGATCCTTTCTGTTAGGTTGAACCATTTACACCAGAAATAAAAACAATATAGGTACTGTATTACATTCCCGTATTAAAATAACAAAAGAAGATTAGGAGAAATCTAAATTAAGTCAAAAAACTGTGTGGCTCCACTCCAATTACCGGACTAACACTGAGGCAGAAGCCACACCCCTAAACATCCAGGAACAAACCATGATTATTTGCAAAAGAAACTCAGTATAACTCAGTACTTACATATGAGAACCTTTTATTTTATGATATATACTGTAACTTATTAATGATTTATTTTATCTTAACCTAAACTAAATTTAGGCTCCTACAGCCGCCGTTGTCTCGCTCAGCTTAGCTTCGCTCCAGATTTGCCCTCCAAGTAGAGATCACATTGAAATCCTTCAATCAAGATGTCAAATAATTTTTTGGTGTGATTATACCTTTATACCTCAAATATTCCATCTTATAACTCAGCCATTTACTCTCCCTCCTTCTATGAGTCTGTTATCAGCCAAATCAGAAGATGGTGTTGCTCCATCAGACTTTAACTTTTCTGTCTCTGGAATTCAAGTTTAGAGGCAACTGGAGGAATTGAATCTTAGTCAGTCACCAGGTCCTAACCACAAAACAAAACACAAAACTTCTACAGCAGTTTGCAACTATGGAGCAAAATGCATTTCATAGACTTTTTTTACAATAGCTAGTTTACACACCAGGTAATAACACAATCCCTTTCGGTGTTTTTAGGCGATGGTACAAAAAGCCTGAAAAAGAAAAAGACATTTTATGCCATTTTAATCTTATGGAAAATGTATATGAGCTCTATGAACTATAAATAGTTCCTCTTCTGCATGACCTGAAAACAAACACATTAGCCTGTGCCTCCTTTGCCCGACGAATGCAATGCCTTGGGGACCCTTCAAAATACATCAGTTTATTTTATTCATTAATATAAAGTGATGGAATCATATTTACTTTATATACATTTTTTGAATCATTTTTGATTTAATTATTTTCTGACATATTCTTCATTAGTATATTTTACACACAAAATGTGTATTGACCATCAAAAATGCTCTTAAACGTGTCTGATTTCAACGAGGAATAGTTGAAGATAAGGATGATGGAAGTTTTTTTTGAGTCTCAAAATGCAACCGCTGTGAAATCAGCATTGGTTGTAAACCGAACCCTTAGCGCAATGTTCTCAATTTGGTACGAACAGCCTTCAGTTTGATGGTTGAATGGGAAAATGGTCCTCACTCCGATACTAAAACAGGAGCACACACCAGCAGTGTGTTATCACTGTAACATCCAGCAAAAACTGTGTCACAGCCCTAATCGTAACAACCGTAGGACAGCCATGGTTGTAGCCACAATCACAGTGACAGCTATGTTCTCCCAAGGCTGCTGTCATTATCAGAGCTTGTCCATCTCAGTCAGGCTTGGCAGGGGGATTCAGAGAGAGGACTACCAGTGAGGAGGAGGAAACAATCTCGTTTGGACTTTTTTATTGCTGGATTTTTCTGCTTTACGGATTTCTGTCCAACTTCTGCAGCTGGTGGTGATGTGATGGTAACTGAGGGGGTTCTCTGGCACAGTTTCAGTTAAAATGCACCATTTCTTTCCTCAAATAGCAACTTATATAAAATCCTCAGACATATTGTAAACGCATCTGTTTTACTTTCTTATGTTCTCTCTTTAACTTTCCTATAATGACTGTAAATCACAACACCTTCTTTCATTATTGTTTACTTTTTTTTGTCAGGTTACAAAAATTACATTTCAAAGCTCTACAGCTTACAGTAGCAGCCATTCAAAATGGCTCTTCCCAAGCAAACACCGGTCCCTTCCCAGTCAAATGCCACTTCCCTGCAGCTCCCAGCAAAATCCCATCCAACTTCCAGCCACAGGAGTGACCCCCTCTTGCATATTTTTTTACTCTGACTCCACCCTTTCCCTGAATTACAGGGTCTGACCAGGAGATGGTGCTTCTCTATAGATCTTAATGTCCACAAATCATGACAGAAGGAATATTTCAGTGCAAAGATTGATGTTTAAAAGGAATTGTAGGGGACCAGCCAAGGGCCCATCAAGGAAAGTGGGGAAATCTTGAATGGCTACTACTGTAAGTCAGTTATTTAATACTTTAGCAAAATTGTTGATTAATTTAATTAAGCAACTTAAAAAGTGATAGTTCTTTAGTTTTGGTTTGGTGGTGAGGAACCACACAATCTGCCTGTTAGAGTCTAGATTTCAATGGCCAAGACAAGGAACCGGTACGTATCCCATGGTAACTTTTTTTTTAAAAACATGGGAAATTGCATTGAATGAGGCCATTTAGAAACGATACATGAAATACTGTACAGAAGCTTTGATCCTCCTGACCGACCAAGAAATGACTTCTGACACAGTGTTCAGTGACTGCAGGGAGTGAGGAGAATGAAAGCAGACCCACCCTGAGCTGAGACCGAGCAGCTCAGAGGCGTTGGCTTCAACATAACAATGTTGAACACCTGGGGGATTTAGGAGCAGAATAAGATTAACCATCTAAGACACAACTAGTGTACATTAAGGTAGACATTTACAGCAGAGAGAAAAGTATGGAGACAGAAAATATCCAGTCATTTAATGCAACAGTCATTTTAGAAACATCCAAGTGGACTTTTATTTTGTAGCTAACAACAGCAAAATGAATCTTGCAGACAGTCTTTTAACTGCAGTGGCTAATAATTCAATGGCAGAATTTTACTATAAGACATCCCAATGTTATATATATATATATATATATATATATATATATATATATATATATATATATATATATATATATATATATATTAGTGCTGTCAAAATTATCGCGTTATTATCGCGTTAACGCAAGGCCATTTTAACAGCGATAATTTTTTTAACGTGAGATTAACGCTATGTGGTTTTATGGTACAATTTTCCAAGTACATCCCGCTGCAGCCTGCGGGGAGGCGGGGCTATTTTCCCCCAGTGTATGCATTTCTCATAGGCTTCCAGAGCGGAGCTCCTCAAGGGAAAAAGACGCTCATACACTGGGTAGCGCTAGTGCCTTTTCTTTAAGCCCCACCACCAACAAACAAGTTGAGTGTCTGGTAACTAGTAGCAATCTGAAATACGCTGAGAAAACAGATTACTGAGGTGAAATGGAATCTGCTACGGCACTATTGCTGTCTGTGTACGCCACAGGTCGGTATCGCGTGTGTCTGTGTGTGTATGTGTGTGTGTGTGTGGGTGGGTGGGTGCTTGTGTGTGTGTTCTCATTTTTGTTAAGAGGCTGAAAAGTAACTTTCTAGGGCATAGACTACCTCCATCTAGTGATGTCGGTCTATTGATTTTGATGTATTGATTGAAAATTGTTCATTATTACCTTGGTTAATTAACATCTAATGTTAACTCTACTGCATTTTATAGCAGTAGGGTAAAATGCTTGTCTTTGTTCAAAAGACTGTATTAACTGTAAAGACTGTCTTTTACATCAGCCTGTTTTCAGGGCCTTTTTTTTGGCTACATATTTGTTATTTTTGGCATAAATCAGTGTCTGTGACCTGTTTTCATTTTAAAAAAAGAACATTGGCACAAACCTAGCCTGTCAGTATTTTTTTTTTATGTCATCGAGAGTATTTAAATGATTTTCAATCAGGAAAAAAATGTGCGATTAAAATGCGATTAATCGCGAGTTAACTCAGGCATTGATGCGATTAATCGCGATTAAAAAAATTTAATCGACTGACAGCACTAATATATATATATATATATATATATATATATATATATATATATATATATATATATATATATATATATATATATATATATATATATATATATATATATATATATATATATATAATTAATGCAATAAAATTTCAATAATTTTAGTCTGACAGAAAACAGCTGTATATCATGTTACAACAGATGTGAAAATCACTGACTGTAGTAGAAGTTAACTATCTTAGCTGGTCTGTTGTTGTCAATGCAGTATTTCTTTTTGCTTTCTACCATTTTCCTTCAAGTCATATTTAAAGAGATCATGACCTTATGATCTACAATATACCGGAAAAGATGCTACTTCATCCCTAATATTCATGATCTTAGCAAGAAACATGCTGCGATGAAGAATTGTGAAAATATCGGTTTAGTTTACCAAAGTTAATTGGTACAAAATCTTTTCTTCCCTGTGCAATTTATTCCGATTTCATGTGTGAATTTGCTTTAGGCTGCTCCTTCACCCATTTGTTACCGTGCCCTGCTGCATCAATGTGGCTTCCTTTGGCTTCATTTATAGATAACGAGGAGTCAAGTGGAGGTTCTGCCAGGCAGATAAAACGGATCATTTGGCTTTCATGCATTTCTGCTGCCTGCATGACTTTTTCCAGACTCGGCATGTTGTGTGCAAAATTTGCAGAGTCTAGTAGATTGCATGGTCGTCTGTCTATTGTCGGCCTTAAAAGCTGGATCAAAAAAGGAGCTCTTGTGCGATCGCAGCAGGGTGTGAGAGGCCAGGCACCACGGAGAGGAAACAAAGGAGCCTCATTAATTCGAGCTGATGGAGGTTTCAGAATCTAAATTACAGCAACAGAGATGCTTTTGCCTTGTTTGTTGACACAGAGGCGTCCTTTAACCTCACTTCACTTCTCATTATTAATTCCCGTACAGCCTAGTAATCACAATATTTGTATTGTATGATGAGTCATTCAAGCATTTCACACCCTACTGATGAAAGTTTTTAAGAAAGTTTCCACACCCTAGGAGTGCTGGTTTGTACAGAAGTAGCCATTCAACATTTCCCCACTTTCCTTTATGGGCCCTAGCTGGTCCCCTACAATTCCTCTTTAAACGTCAATCTTTGTACTAAAATATTCTTTCTGTCATAATTTGTGGACTTTAAGTTCTAAAGAGAAGCGTCATCTCCTGGTTGGACCCTGTAATTCAGTGAAAGGGTGGAGTCAGAGTAAAAAAATATGCAAGAGGAGGGGTCATTCCAGTGGCTGGAAGTTGGATGGGATTTTGCTGGGAGCTGCAGGGAATTGGCATTTGACTGGGAAGGGACATTTTGAATGGCTGCTACTGTAAAGCTTTGTTCACCCCAGCCACAAGTTCTACGTCAAAGCATCTGATATACATGCAAAGTCTATAGGGGATTGTGTAAAAGGGTCCAGTGGGGTGTTCGAGCACCGAGAGCTGTGCATCCGACTGTTATGGTGTCCCAGCATTCTGGCCTCGGAGCTACAGAGCATTCAACGTTGCAGTTCAAAAAATGTAAGTTTTGTCACTGGACGTCAGAGCATCAACCAATCAGAAAAGCTGATCCAGACAAGCAGTCATCGTTCCTACAGAGCTGTCTGCATATGAAGAATAAATAAATATAAAGGGGTTAAACTTCATAGGTTTATGAAAGCCAGGAGAGTGGATTGTTATGCAGAAGGAACAGAGAGCAAGCTCTGATCATTATTACTGCACTGAAACCATTTTTTTATGAACTATGGCAAAACTGTTTATAAATACCCAAATGGACTAAAAATGTTAAAACCTTCTGACGAACAATGCGGCAAAGGACCACCGATTCGAACCCGGGTCAGAGGCCCACATGTATTTATTTGATACACACCAATTTTATATTTGAATGCCCACACAATTACTTTAAGTGTGAAATCATGGAATACACTTGCGTTACATTCGGAAACATGTGAAAGTTTCAAATTCCCACCTGTAAATTATGGTTTTACACATGGTTCATGGTTTTATTGGTAAACTTCAGGTCCCATGTTTCACATGTTACATGTATTTATTGGAATGATATTGGTCACATGTGAACCTCGTTTACACTTTTCATTTTAAAGGACATAACAGCACACTAACATAAAATTTTAGCTGTCAATGAAGACAGAGGACCTTTTTTTAAATAAAATTTGATAAATAAAACTTAATATATTGTTGACTTTTCAGTTTTATGTCAGTGTTTACCTTTTAAACCCCTGATTCTGTTTTTAAAATTTAAAATAGTGGGTACACAAGGTACATCCAAATATGTTGACATAAAAAAATACAACTCTGTAACAATAAAACTTACAGACAAATATTGACTATATGACAAATATAAAAAGAATATCACAGAGAACACTAAAGAGAACACTAAAGAGAACACTAAAGAATATATGTGGTGCACGTGTGCAAATGATGCAATTACAAGGTACACTCTTGAACAAAAGTTAAATGGAACATGGGATCACAATGTTTTATAATATATGGAAAATGTGACCATCATGTGAAAGATGGGAAACACTTGTTAAGTTCATGTTTTTTTATTTTTTGTAAGAGAGGCAACTGGGGCTGCAACTAACCATTATTTTCGGTGGATTCTTTTTTAAATTAATCAATAATCAGATAGCCAAAGGTCCCTTAAAGAAGATATTTTAAGAAAATAAACCAGGTGAAATAACTTTTCCACATGTGGAATTCTTGATCAATCATATCGACATACAAAAAAGTTTCTTTAATCTTAATTGCAAAATGTTAATATATATTTTTTAACAATTTTGCTTTAAGTACAGCTCAAAGTGTGTTGCTTTGTCAGTCTTTATACTCCAGTTATCGATTACAACATTGGTTGATGATTTTTTCAATAATCGATTTATTCCAATTAATTGTTTCAGCCCTACAGAAATCCATTGAATAGATGATCAACAAAAACTGCTGCCTAATTGTTAGGGTGAAGAAAATTCTTCTTTTTTATGTTTTTTTTTTCTTTGTTTTACTTTTAGAATATTAACCATAGCATAAAAGTGGGTGTGTAACCAAAGTAAGAATGTTTGTGTGCAAATTTAACCGAGAAAATCTTTAGCTGGTCTCCATAGAGGAGCAGGAATCCCCAAAATCGGTCCTCGAAGGCCACTGTCCTGCAGGTTTTAGAGGTTTATCTGCTTTGGCAAAGCTAATTCTGATCATTTCATTTCACCAAAAGCCTGTTGATCAACTATCAATGTAAATAAGCTGTGCTGAAGTAGGGAGACCTCTAAAACCTGCAGGACAGTGGCCCTCGTGGACCAACTTTCGAGATGCCTGTCTTCTAAAAGCCTAACAGCCCAGTGATGTGAAGAGATGTTCCAGGTTAGAGGCAGCTGATTAACGTTTCTGAATCAAATCAAGGTCAAACCTTTCATACTATGTCTGAACCACAAAGTTAGGGGCAGGCCCTTTGTTTAGGTTGTTTCATTTTATACTTGATATAAATGCCATTCAACGTTTGATTGCTTCTAGTCTCACTGGTGTTTTGTTTTCTATGAACCATCTCTCTAGTATGAGAAAGCTCCGGCACATAAACACAAGTCTGAAAAGGCAATAATCATTATAGTGATTCAATTTGGCAGAACTTAATTTTATTCATTATCTGCTCTCTGCAAATTATATAATGGCAATCAGTGTTTAGACTTTTATCTAGTGTTGACACCAATGTCCAGGGGAACACGGGCAGACTGATTCTAGAGCAGAGGTCTTCACTTCCAGTCTCAGAGATCCGCTATCCTGCTTTAACACACCTGAATCCCATAATCAGGTCATTAGCAGGAGAGCCGCTAATGATTCTGGAGAGCTTCACTGCATGCTGAGGAGGTAATTCAGCCATTTTATTCTGGTGTGTTAATCAGAGACACCTAAAAGGAGCAGGACAACAGACCCCGGCAGCCAGAATTAAGGGAACCTGATTTATAGGTTTTACCATAACTTCTAATATATGTTAAACACATAGTTAGCAGAAGCTAACACAGACATCATGCTAAAGTAACTAGCCACTCATGTGTTCAATATGCAGCAACTTAGCAAATGCTAAAGAAAGACGTGCAAAAGCTACATTGTACATTATTCATACATTTTTTTAATACAGACAAGAAATCCTTTAAAATGACATCTTTGTACAATCACCAATCGATTAGTGAATAAAAAAAAGAGTTAGGCCTCACAAGGCTGCCATGGTTAATTTCATGGTTTTGGCACTGATGGTCAGCTTTTCCACCTGCCCCTGCTAACCTGTCTAATCTGGTCCTGCGACTGATTACAGTTGATCTTATTCACCTGGTCCCCACAGCTACAGTGGGTCCTGGTTGGAAATGGACACTTCACTCACGCTCTCCGTGTTTCACCAATTGCGTGAAAAACATGTGACTACTATAGCCACTAGGTGGCAGTCTGAGTCCATTTCGGCGTCCCTCAGGATTAGATAGCGTACTGGGTAGAGTGAAGGTCTGCAGTGCAAAAGGTTGAGGGTTCGGTCCCAGCTGTGGCTGAGTTTATTATTGTTGCCTTAAATGTTTTTCTATTTTTTTTAATCACTTAATGGCCTATGATATCAAAAATTGTACAATAACTTATTTATATATTTTATGGATACTAGCCTATTATGCTGTTTGACACGTAACATTTATTTTATGGCGTCTTTCTTTTATTTAGATCAGCTGATGTGCGCTACTCCTTTCCAAGGAATTACATTAGACCATAGGGATTATCATTCTACAGCCTCAATATCCTACTCTGATAATAATAGGCGTATTGTTATACTATTTTGTTATTTTTATTATTATTATAATTATTATTATAATTATCTAGCTGGTAAAATTTTCAGTTTGATCTTGAAAAGGACGCTATGATGCCTGATACAACAAGAATGAAAGGCCCAACCCCCCAGGCTTATTGGGCACATTATGCAAGAATACTGCTTGCTGCCCCGATGAATAGTGGCGTTTCTAAGCTGTTGTCAGAGATGGCTGTGATCGACCCACAAGTCAGTGAGCTAATCCGAGTATTCCCATTTTAAATAATGTACTATTTAACCACATATGACCAAAACCTAATCTGGATATAATGGGTTCCTCTTTTGTATGTCATCCTGTTCTAAACATCACCAATTAATTAAGCAAACCAATTAATGCAGGAATGTCGCTATTACTGTAAATAGTCTCCATCGCTGGCCAGTAGAACTGTGAGCTGTAGATACAGTATACTGTAGGCCTATTTATTTCCCATCAGGGAGGAGCTGTGAGGGGGAGGGGGACTCCCTAACAAAAGCTGTTCATGAACGCAGGCAGACCATATTTTTTTGTTTTCGTCAAGATTAAATAAAAAAAAAAGCGGATTTCATTGTTTGGGTTGGCAAGAGAAGATGTTTGGCCTGTTTTACCCACACATCACTGGACAATAAGATGACCAGTCCACTTATGTCCACAGCAGCTAACCAAAAAAAAATCAGATGTCTTTTTCTTTTTCTTCCCCTTTGGTTGGTGCAAAGAAAAATTTATGGTATAATGGATCAACACTTTTATGCGGAAGAGATCATCAAAAAAGTTGCGGGTCCGTACTTGAGAGAGCGTTTCCACATGTCTACACATCGGTTTCTCCAAGACAACGATCCCAAACACACGGCTGCCAGTGCAAGAGCCTGCATCCAGAGTGAGGGGATTAATTGGGTGCCAATCCAGACTGAGGGGATTAACTGGGTGCCAACACCAGCTGAGTCGCCGGATCTCAACCCCATCGAGTTAGTCTGGGCTGCGATGAAACTATACATTCGCTGCGAGGCTAAACCCTAGAGCAGGGACGAACTGATCTCTGCTATAGAGTCATTTTGGAGGGACAAACTCACCAGAAAGGACTGTAATAAATACATAGATCACCTGGACAAGGTCATAGCCTTAAATGGACCAGCGACTGGCATGTAATATTCCCAGGGCCAACAGATACATGTCATTTGCTATCAGTAATACATTGAATTGTGTTGAAATGCAAATAAAAAACATTTTCTATGAAACATTTTCCTGACTTTATGTTTCACTATTATATTATGGGCTACCATATAAATCTTTTTTTTAAGCAAACCTGTAAAAACCCCATTTCCATTTCTTTCGTTTTTCAAATTAAATAAAAAATTAAAATGGCAAAAATCCAAAGCCAAAAATGAAATACTTGTACTCTGGGTGTCCGCAACTACGAATTTTCATAGTCAAACCTGATTAGTCAGTTCATGCCATTTGGCGTTATTTTTCTATTGATTAGGCTGTAAAACGTGATCCACGGACCAGCCTGGTTTAAGGAGAAAAGAAAAAGTTACCAAAACTTGCAAAACAAAAGACCAAAAGGAAGATTTGGTTGTTTAAGCAAATGGTCTCAATAAACTTTTCAGTTGACTGCAGGCCCACAAACGTCACCTTTAGCACGGCAGAGCTCCCAAGTGCCACCTGGTGGTTGTCCGGGTACATTGCAGTTATTTTTTAAATAAAAAAAAAACTGGCCTCAGGAAATACATTGTGATTCACGCAGGAATCACGCAGGAATAACGCAGGAAACCGTCCATTTCCAACCAGTACCCACTGTATCTATGCTGTTTGCTTTCCTGCCATCAGTGGCAGATTATTCAAGCTTTAACTCTAGCATTCTGATCATTGTGCTGATTTTCTGATTGTGACCTGCTTCTGTTTTGTGAATCCAGAGTTTTGCTTTGCCCATGTCTACTCTGTTAGTCTGATCAGTCCTGAACTTAGACTGTTCTTCTGACCTCGGGCTGGATTCTCCTTCGACACCTCCTCGGCTCTCTGATCTTCTGGTCTGTAAACCTGGTTTTCTTTGACTTCGGCTTGGATATTCCCTTTTGGACACTGTAGCTTCTCTGCGTCGGCTGACATCAGCTCTGCACAGCACTCGGAATGCTGGGGAGAGGCACCCGTCGCAAGCAGTGGAAAATCTCCCTGTTGGATTCATCTCCTTCCTCTGGAATAGGACTGAACTCTGAACCAGGTCAGTGACTATTGCTCTTAGTCATTGCCAGCCTTTAATTCTGAGTCACTGACCTGAGTTTCTATTCCTACAGAAGATCCGCTCAGCTGGCGGGCAGCTGCACGCTTAACATTTTAATTAGGACTTGTTTGAAATCATCCAAATATGTCTGCTTTAATATTGGGTCAAAGATCTCGATATTATAACATTTAATTTAAGAAAGTTTTACTTATTCCTAGATCGTTCCTGCAGTGTGGGTCTGGGGCTCTGAACCATTGCGGTCCCATTTGGCTCTAAGGGATTATACTAACATATTTACTGTGAAATATGAATCATTTTACCTGACTCTTTGTCACAGGGATCTCAGATTTGCCCCTGTGTGTTTTAGCCTGTCACACATCTGGACCTTCTAAGACTTTAAAAGTGACAGCGTCTGATACTTTAGTGGCCTCATGGTATCAACTTCAGTAAGTGATGTTTGGGGATTGCTGGCAGAGTGTTCAGGCGAGGCGTTTTTCATCACTTCTGTCATTGTCAGATGTAAGGCCTGGGGAAAGCAGAACATGGGCAGAGGCTGAATCAGGGTTTGGCTTTGATATTTTCAATTGCTGGTTTGCTGATTAGGAAGGCGGAAACGTTGGAGACGGAGCAGTTTTATGTTGCAGACCTCCGACATAACTACCTGCTACAGCTTGTTTTCATTTGTGACTGATTCAAATCATGCCATTTCATTTAAGCAAATCCTGTAATATGTGATTCTTGCTGGTCTGTTTTGTCCACTAGGGACTGCTCAGGCTAGGGATCAGGGTCTAAAGGAAAGTTTGTGGTGAAAAAAAATAATAAGGAAAAGAATATTTAGACTTTGCTGTGAAACCAGTGAATTTAATTTAAATTTGATATATCCCTTCAAGGTTTTAAAGAACTGGTAACAGTCTACTCTATGCCAATCTGTTTGTGATTCAGCAGAATCTTAGATCTTGCACCAAAACAGTCTAATTTTATGAAACTTCCAATATAACTTTACTCCAAACTAAAATGGATATGCAATAGTTATTGTTTTATTTAATGTTATAGTGATGGGTTAATGAGGCACCTTGAAGCATTTCGACACATTGCCTAACTGGATTAATACTGCATTGATACTGTCTCACAGAATACTGACACCTGCTGGACAATTAAAGACACTACAGACAGCGTATTGGACAGACTAAACTGAATTGATTTGATGACCTAGAACAATATTATTGAAGTTATTGTCGGTTGTATTGTTGTATTTCATAACTACGTTTAAACTAAAAATATCTCAATAACATGTCAAAACATGAAAGAATATTTAAATGTTTTAAAAGGAATTCTAGGGGACTAGCTAAGGACCCATCAAGGAAAGTGGGAACATTTTGAATGTCTACTACAGTGCAAACATTGGTTTCATAAAATCTTTATATGTTCCTGTCGTGTGTCCTCACTGCTGTTACATCCTGTGTAGGTGAGCTTGCATGGCTACAACACAAAAACACAACATCAAGCCACCAAAGGAGTCACAAAGAAAGAATGTTGGGCATCTGGAGAGGGAAGACTAACAACTTTAAAGAAAATCTTTGAATTAGCAAGCAAAAATATATTGGAGAACAAGCTTTCCTTTTTTGAAGAACCCTGAGAAGTCTAAACCCGAGGATTAACTGGAAGATATGATTCTTTCCTACCAATAGCTCATTATTTTCAATTCAATTCAATTCAATTCAGTTTATTTATATAGCGCCAAATTCACAACACATGTCATCTCAAGGCACTCTACAGTTCAACCAGATCATACAGTCAAATTGATACAAAGTTTTCTATCTAAGGAAAACCAGTTGATTGCATTGACTCATTGACTCAAATACAATCCCCCACACTAAGCATGCTTGTAGCGACAGTGGAGAGGAAAAACTCCCTTTTAACAGGAAGAAACCTCCAGCAGAACCAGGCTCAGTGTGAGCAGCCATCTGCCGAGGCCGACTGGGGTTCAAGGAGACAGAAGCAGAGATACAAAAAGCAGCTGTAAAAGGCGGCCCCGTCCAGGAAACACACAGCCAGGCAGACGAGCTCCAAGGCAGCTCCCATGCCAGAGGACGAAGAAAGCACATCCACTCAGTCACGGTCAGAGAAACAGGACCACACTGGAAAACAGGCCGATCTCCAACATCTATAAACAAGGGTGTTGATAGAAGCAGCACAGCTGATGTTTCTTTCCAGGATGACGTCACAGCCAAACAGGAACAGACGAGGCAAAGCTAAATTTTGTCTGGTGATCATCCATTTTTAACTTTTGTTCAACCTTTTCATTTTTCTGGAACTTGATTGGCGCTCTGTTTTCCCTCTCTATTAAAATACAACCATCACAAAAAGGCGAGACAGTTCTATCTTATTTTATTAGAGACAAAACCTACAAGATCAGCAGATCAAATAGGTTTTAAGAGTACAGCACACTCACAAGGGTTCCCACATGTGGCTTAGTAAGAAGCTGGGAGAAAAAGAGAGAAGACTACCAACAGGGGAAAACTATGAAAGTTAAGTTAAACTTTAAAAGAGAATGTCTGAGAAATTCCGGGTTGGCTTTGTTTTTTTCTTTTTTACTGTCCTTGTGTGCTTCCTTGACCTCAGTCACTCTGTAACCTTTGGAGCCTTTGACAAGCTGCTACAAAATCTTCTTTGATACAATCGCTTTCCTTCAGACACACTTCCTGGTAGACAACTTCAGCTGGCTCCCACTTCTGCTGCAATATTAATCTCGCTGAAGCCTATTTGCCATTCGTTTTGATCTTGAAAGACACAGTAATAAATAAATATATCTAGTGGAACAGTGCATAATGCATGGTAAAATGAACGAGTGGCACGAAGACTTAAACCCATTCAGTGGGGGTACTTGAAACAGATGAGATAATAGAGCGTGCTCAGATGTGCTAACTGCTTTGCCTGGATCTCTGACGCACATGTCGACAAATGAACGAGCTGACGGATGCCGAGTTTCGGTGCCCTGCAGCATCTCCGTTGGCTCGAGCTCCAGTGATTTGGGTGCAATTAGAGTCAGTGCTGTAGGAGGGAGATCAAATAGACCGCCTCACACACATACAGCTGCCTCAGTAGTCCAATCTCTGAACACCCCTTGACTGAAATTAGTGGAAGCTCATTTCTCTACCATCAGAATGTTGTGTATTCTGTTTGCTTAGTAAATTCTGATAACATTTTGTTTAAAGGGACTGGACGCTTTGAACATCAAATTTGTTTTTTTCCACCTATCTACTTTTGAAGCTCATCAAGGGTCAATTTAAGATACAATGCTATTCTAATTATTTGTTTAGCCTTTTTTATTATTTATTTATTTATTCATTATTTTATTATTATTAGAAAACATGTTTGTTTTTTTTTTATTGTCTCCCTGCTGTTACTCTGATGGAGTGATGTACAGAGCAGGATGTATCTTGCTTTCTACCCATCAACCATTGGAGACAGGGACCAGTCGCTGTACTGGATTCTCCGTTGTGGGCAAACCACAGGAACCTGTCCTTTGACGGTTGATTTGATGGTTAAAGTCCTTCTATGACTCTGCTTTGGCATCAGCCATCTTCTATGGATCTGTCTTTTGGAGCAGTGGCTTATTTGTAGCTGAGAGGAAGTGGCTGGATCAGCTGATCAGGAAGACCAGTGACAGACTGCTGCACCCTAAATGCACCAGGGAGCGTTATCACAGATCCTTCCTCCCAGCAGCTGGAAGACTCTATAACCACCACTGTTCCCAAAAACCTCAATAAGTTGTTACATTCATGCTGATTTTGCTCAGTTTCTATCTTAGTCAGAAACTGTCATCTATTTTGGATTCTCCCCCAAATGAAGCAAGCATCGATACACGCCTCACAGAAATGCCCCCTCCAGTACTAGACAGACACCTCAAAGCCTCAGTTAATCTCATAACATAACTCTCATCTCTGAACCCCCCCCCCCCCCCCCCCCCCCCCCCCCCCCCCCCCCCCACGAGAGTATTTTGTATTTGGTTTTTTGGATTTTGCTTCATTAAACTTACAAGAACTCCTCTCTGCCTCATTCATCTCTGCATTTGGGTTCTCAAGCAACCCCACCTCCCACGTTGACATTATTAAAAAGGGAAGAATACAGTTTTAGTTGATGAAAAGATCCCTCAGCACCCTACTATTACCTGTAAAATGTTTTTTCTTGTTTAATTTTTTCTAGTATAAAATGACATGAAGCTCTATTTAAGTTTGCATGAGTAATGTCAGCAGCTTAATTGTCCTTCTATTTTAGGAAGCATGTTTGTTGTTTCAAATACAGCTTCATGTGTTTTTCTCTTTACAACATGAGTTTCATTCCTGGTTTTACTTTTGGGGAACATCCTGACTATTATCTATCTTATCTCCAGCTTACTTTACCTTTTTGGGTGTGTTTGCGTGTATTCTTTGAAATCATACATCTTCCGGTCTTGGGCCAAGTTCATAAAAACGTACACGTAACTTTTTGCCTTTTGTATAACCTCCAATCATCTAATCTAGTTTAAATGTCAAAAATGCATCCAAGGCCAACTTGGATATTTGTGCATTTTGAAGTCAGACATTGCTGATGCTCAATGCTTTTGCTTTTAACTGCTCTTTTCTTTGGGATTGAGTTGTTTGGCTTTATTTGCTTTGATGACTTAAAAAAGTAATTTCGACATGTCTTCTATTAGGAAAGTCCACCTCAAATCATAATCCGTGCCTTCAATTAATCTGGGTCGTACTCAAAAATTCTGTTCTTTTTCTGAGCAGCAGAGCTCTACATATAGATGAGCCACAGTGCTGGGATTTCCCAGCATTAGCTCTCTGAAATTGTCATGAAATTTTCCGCTGACGCTTGTAGCGCCTGAAAGTGAATATAAAGTGTGTATTTTCTGGTGAGTGGTTAAAACTGCACATATCAGAATATAATATCCAATATTTAGTTTAATGCAGGTTTTTACCTTTTTACTAAATGTAGGTATTATTTATAAACCTATCATTGCAGTTTAGTAAGAAAATATTTTAGTGGAATAATTTTGATCAGAGCAATCTCTCGCTTTTCCTTCTATACAAAAAATCTGTTCTCCAGGCTCATTACGTAAAGCTTAAACTTTAGTTTAACTCCTTGATATAAATGCACTGGGAATTGATATCCCAGAGCTAGATGATAGCCCAACAGCAAGCAGAACAGTATGACTCTTGCCATAAGGTTCTGCTTGATACTTGAATATGAAACTTTAATTAAAAGTATTTAGAGAGTAAAATCGTATACAGGGCCCATGGCCTCTGCTTCCAGCCGACCACCAAGCTGTCCTTGGCTGCACTCTGGACTCCATGGAGGAAGGGGCTGAGAGGAACGTGCTGTCCAAGCTTCCAACCATCATGGACAACACCTTTCACTCTCTGCACCAGACTGTAGAGGAGCTAAGCAGCTCCTTTAGTGAAAGACTTTTACATTCTCTTTGTAAAAAAGGAGCCATACCACAGGTCATTCATCCCTGCTGCCACCAGACTCTACAATGCGACACTACAATGGAAATGACTTGTGCAATATATCGTGCAATAACTATTTAATACTCTGTGCAATAACATGTTTCTCTATACTGTATTTGACACCCAGTGCAATAGCTATGCAGATAAATATCCATCTATATAAATACCCATGTAATCTCCCTATGGAATATCCTTGTATAATAATCCTACTTTTAAGAAAAAAAGCTGTCATATGTGGACGCACTGTATATGCTGTATATATCCCATGCACCTTTTTTCTTCCTTTGGAACCTTCTTTTTCTCCTTTGATTATTTGAGTTCATATAACAAGTAAATATCTCCACTGTGAGGTCAATAAAGTCAATCAATCAATCAGTGTTTAATGACTGATTGCTGGCATTAAAGTCCAGTCAGCAAGAAATGATCAATGGATCAGTATTTATACCTAAAACGAATAAGTTTGCTGTAATTTAATGAATTTACCGTTAATCAGTAAAAAAAAATAAAAGCAATAATTTTCGTTGCGATCACTCAGTCTGGAAGATTCAGTCGTTGCCCAAATATAGTAACCCCTCCCTCCTGCCATCTTCCAGCAGTGACGTCACGGTGCGGTAAGCCAAGCGCCATTCTCCCCGCTTTACAAGCTAAATCAATGGGAACTACTAGACACATCTGCAATCAACAACAATTATTGAAGATTTCTAGAGGACTTCACCATTGAAATTCACCAGAGCTATAGTGAAACTGACAATGCCCACGTGCATGGCAGTTGGATGTTGGACTATATCGGGTAAAAGTAAAAAAATTATGAATTATTTCACCTTTCCGGATCCTGATCCTACACGTAGGGGTTTGTCGTTGGATCGCCAACTTGAAGCCAGTAGGTGGCAGTAGTGTTGTTTGACAAACATGGATGCCTCCAGTAAAGCACATTCAAATGAAAATTACTCTTAACTAAAAACACTCCAGGAGTATGGAGTCGGGGGCCCTTTATTAGGGGCCATCCGTTCTCTGTACAAGCGGAGCAGGAGTCTGGTTCGCATTGCCGGCATTAAGTCGGACCTGTTCCCAGCGCATGTTGGACTCCGACAGGGCTGCCCTCTGTCACCGGTCTTGTTCATAACATTCAAATGAAAATTAACCTTATTTAAAATCACTTGTAATTTATTAAAAGTATGTAATAATTTCATATTTAAAGTACTTTCAGAAGTTTAAATTCTGATTCTTAAGGTGAAACTCTGTGCTACAGTTCAGACTGCAGAGTCGCTTTGAAACTTTTGGAAACAAATCTGGTTTAGTACTGCATATGGAAATAGATAAAAATCTGTTTTTTATTCAAGTTGAAAATATCAGAATTGGGACATTCAGACGGCCATTAAAAAGTCAGCTATGAGTTGCATACTGGCAAAAGGATTGAAGCTCCAACACATTTCCCTGAAGCTTGAACAAAGCCTAAATCCCCTGAACCTCCTTTAGCTAATTAATTAGCATTCTTCGTCATCTTAGACCTTTTCCTCACTCTAGTGCTGCCGTCTACCATCTGTTGCTTTCTCCTCTTTATTTTCACTCTTAAATATTCGCTTATATAAACCATAGTTAACATGTTTAAAATGAAAAAGGAATTGCATATACATCTGCATGTGCAAACTGTAGCTAAAAGAAGGGGTTGTTTTCAGTCTGGAACTAATTTAATTTCTACCCGCTGAACCTTCCTGAGTTCCTTCTAAATCTGGTGCCTCCAGCAACTACCTGTCATAAAGCAGCAGGGTGAGTATTTAACAGACGAGGCTTAAGCAGAAGTAATATCATGATATAGACACAAAAATATGATTTATAGGCTGTAATTTAATGTAGGTGTTTTTTCCTGTCTCTGCTTTCAGCTTTACTTAGCAGGCTTTGTCTTGAAAAAGGCATCGTTCTGCTCTAGCTTTTTTAATTTGTTTATCTTTCTGGTACTGCCTGACATAAAAAGGTCAGAGGTAGGTTTTATAATAACGGTGAAATTCTACTTCCTTACATAAACACATCCACAAAGTTAGGGTGTAAGTTAAGGTTTGTAATCCAATAAAAAGTCTGGGTTTTAATACATCCACGACCCCCTTTGTTTTCTGTCTGTTTAATTAGACTTTTATTTTTAATTGACTTTTAGATCTGGTCGATTTTAAAATTTGCTAAAGTTCACTTTTAAATTGAAAGAAGTCAAGCAAATAGCACGCTGAACATTTGGTAATATTAAAACTACAGGTGGGTCCTTTGCAGCACAAAACTTAGTTTGAACACAAACTCACATGTCAATCTGTTTATTGCTGAATGTGGAAACGACAAAATAGTAACGCAGAACAGCTGCAGTGTGTTGGTTTTCTGTTAATAGTAAGTCACAGAAGTTTGAATTTATGCCCTTATAAGGAATTTATATTGAGTGTGATTTATCTTAGAAGACATGAAACGACATTAAAGTTTTAGCCATCATTCACCCAGTCCATTATCCATGCATCCTCTCCTTTGTAACAAATAGAAGCTGTTCTAGTCAATCTGACAATTCCCACTGGCATGATCGTGTCCTGGCATGACGGACAGCTCTCCTTCACTGTCTGTCGGATGAACAGATGGGATCATTTCTTCATGACGACCAAAACACATCAATTTACGATAAAAACAGTCAGAAAGGAAGTCAGACAATGAAGTAGATTTCAAAGAAAGAAGTGACACATTGTAGATTTCTACATGCGGTGGAGTGAACTTTGTTCCACTATTGTTTCAAGCTAGGAACTTGCTTTGTACAGTAGAAGCCATTCAAAATGTCCACACATTCCTTGATGGGTCCTTAGCTGGTCCCCTACAATTCATTTTTAAACATCAATCTTTGTACTAAAATATTCTTTCTGTCATGATTTGTGGACATCAAGATGTAAAAAGATGCATCATTTCCTGGTCAGACCCTATAATTCAGTGAAACGGTGGAGTCAGAGTAAAAAAACATGCATTCCCAGGAGAAGGCCGGTGGCTGGGAGTTGGAGGGAAGTGTGCTGCCATTCGGCTGGTGTTTGACTGGGAAGGGCCATTTTCAATGGCTGCTACTGTAAATGGAAATCTGACAAAAACTTGTTTCAGGATGAAAACTTTTGAAACTTAATAATCAAAAAAGTTTTTAATGATAACTTTATATTATTATTATAATAATAATAATAATAATTATTATTATTATTATTATAGCTTTATATTTTTTAATATATAAAAACTTTTTTTCTGAGAATGTGTTGATTTAAGAGCAACGATGCAAATTAACAAACATCTAGGAAAAAGTACACTATATTTTATTATTTTTCAAGTGAATCCCAGATTGTTTATTATTCTTTGCCGTTTCTAAAACAAATTTCAATTCAATTTCAATTCAGTTTATTTATATAGTGCCAAATTCAAAACACATGTCATCTCAAGGCACTTTACAGTTCAACCAGATCATACAGTCAAATTGATACAAAGTTTTCTATCTAAGGAAAACCAGTTGATTGCATCGACTCATTGACTCAAATAAAATCCCTCACACTAAGCATGCTTGTAGCGACAGTGGAGAGCAAAAACTCACTTTTAACAGGAAGAAACCTCCAGCAGAACCAGGCTCAGTGTGAGCGGCCATCTGCCGAGGCCGACTGGGGTTCAAGGAGACAGAAGCAGAGACAAAAAAAGCAGCTGTAAAAGGCGGCCCCGTCCAGGAAACACACAGCCAGGCAGACGAGCTCCGAGCCAGCTCCCATGTCAGAGGACGAAGAGAGCACATCCAGCCAGTCACAGTCAGAGAAACAGGACCACACTAGAAACAGGCCGATCTCCAACATCTATAAACAAGGGTGTTGATGGAAGCAGCACAGCTGATGTTTCTTTTCAGGATGACGTCACAGCCAAACAGGAACAGATGAGGCAAAGCTACTCTGAGGAAAAGCAGAGAGAGCAGAAGGTTAGAGATTGAACTAACAGATTCTGTAGAATAGGAGAACAGAGAGAGAATGGAGTAGAATGATCAAATGGGGGTCCCTATGCCCTCCAGAAGTCTAAGCCTATAGCAGCATAACTATAGAGATAGCTCAGGATAACCTGAGCCACCCTAACTATAAGCTTTATCAAAAAGGAAAGTTTTAAGCCTAGCCTTAAAAGTAGACAGGGTGTCTGCCTCACGGACTAAAACTGGTAGTTGGTTCCACAGGAGAGGAGCCTGATAACTAAAAGAAAGTTTTAAAACAAAGTGCTTTAAATCAGTCAAAGCTGTCTCTATCTATGCTGGTTCAGATCCTGACGTTTGAAAAAGCCAAGCCTTGCAGCTACGTAGACCAGGTCATGGAAAAAGACAGAGTGAACCATCTCCATCTGTGTTTGGACTGCTGATTAATATTGATGTTTGGCTGATCAGGGCAAACAGCCTTAACCTCCAGCTTTTCAAATTTTAAATAAGTTAAATTAAACATATGAGTAATAAAAATACAAAATAAAGGATTAAATAAATATGTATGATACCTTTTATTGTCAAAATTACAGCAGGGTCCCTCCTTTTCTTTTTCCTAACCCTAACCTTTTACTGTTAGGATTGCTGAATTATGTGACTGTTGAATGCAAACTACTTATCTCTGCAGCAAACAACTCCCTTTGTATCCTTTTAGAGTTGTGACTCTATATATCTTTTTTCAGGGTTGTACTTAATTGGCTTTAACTAGACAGTTTGTTTTGCTTGGGGAAGCAGCAGAAGCGACATAAAAGCATATAATGAATTCCTAAAATTACCTTTTAGTAAATAGGTTTGAGTCCTTTTATTCAACAGATTCAATACACTCTGTGGATGGCATGCTTCACTGTGGAATACATTTCCGGTAGAATAGGTTTGTTAAGGCACTGTTATGAAAGACGCATCAAGGACAAAATGTACAGAGAAAAGCAGTGGATGGCTTATTAATACATAGGCCTGTAGATTAGAATGTATTTGTATTTAGAGAAAACATTTTAGGTCTCTAAGGAATCAATTAAATGACATTACTGTGCCGCTTTTTTGTGGAAGGTTTGTCCAAAATGTAAGTAAAACCAAAAGAAGAGAGTGAACTTGTTATGACAACAATGTAGTGAAGGGAAGAATGAGACATTTGGCATAAATACAGCTAATTTGTTTAATGATGTAGACAATAATTTGCAGGTGGGCCCATAAAAAAACATAGCAATAGAAGACACTGATAGACAAATATTAAACATTTCAGTTGCATTCAGTTGATGTAATGGTAACCTCTGCCACAGAGCTACAGCCACACACATTAGGTCTCACTGTGTTGCCATGGCAATGACTGATTCTGCTGGAGGTTTCCTTATGTTAAAAGGGAGTTTTTCCTATCCACTTTCATTACAAGCATGCTTGGTGTGAGGGAGTGCTTGCTTTTTAACTTTTTTTTAAATCTTTTTAAACTCAATGCAATCAGCTGGTTTTTCTTAGATAGAAAACTTCTGACTGTATGATCTGGTTGAATTGTTTCTGTAAAGTGCCTTGTAATTACATGTTTTGTGAATTGGGGGTATAGAAATAAACTGAATAAAATAAAGGTGATGAATACAAATTTATCCATCAATTTTCAAAATTATATGTGTGAAGAAATTTGTTTTCTTCTCTTTACTTTTTTATGGAATGGAGTTCCCTCCATAGCGTGACCTTAAAAGATTTTTTGAGAAAGTAAAGTTTCCACCAAGCTCTTAGAATCCGATAATAAGAAAAAAAACCTTGATGTTGATCTGTAAACATAAAAATACCAACCCTACTTTAAATAAAATTCCTCCATATTCAAGTTATATTCAACTTTAAGTTGATCTATTAATTAAAATCCATATGAAGGTGAATCAGTAAAAATCTGGATCCACAAACACTCCTTATGCTAATATTTGTGGACATTCATGTGACTCACGACGTTTGTACCTCCTAAACAACCTGCTCCCTTGTTTCTCCCACAGAAACAAACACAGCTGTGTGTTTAGGCTGACATGGTAGATCATGGCTTTGTTGTTTGCCTGTGATAATCAAACCCACTCATCTTCTATTTCTGCTACGCATTAACCTTCCAAATCACAGTGTGTCCCTCAAACACACTCAGCTTTCCCATGACATCAGTAGGCAATGCAAATAAGTACGACTACGTCTTGGCACCATATGGGGGTAATTTGTACGTCACAAGCCCAACTCCTTCTTTGTTGTGCCTCGCATGGTAATTTGTGCCACTGCTATTCCTGTGGTACTTGTAAGGGTGGTGCACAGACCACAGGGTCTGCACAGACCACAGACCCTGCCATCATTTCTTACAGAAAAGGATGAGAACGTACTCTGAGGAAAAGAGCCGAGGGAAACTAATTTGTTCTATATGTTATCAGGTGAAAAGAATTCATAACAGAGTAATACTGTTATGAATTAGAGAACACAGGAGGTGACATTGTGAATGCATAAAATATCTCTTTTCTGAATAATTTTTTTTCCACCTCTCACCCTTACCTGCGTGCATCCACAACTAAGAAATTATATAAGTAGGAAAATATATTTATAGAAAAATAACAACACAAGTTGGATTTTTTTCTTACTCTACAGTAGAATGTATTCAAAATGGCCCTTCCCAGCCAAAGAGCAGCCGAATGGCACCTCACTTCCCTGCAACTCCCAGCAATATCCCTTCCAAATTCCAGCCATTGACCAGCAAGGGACCAGTCAAGGATCAGCCAAGGACCCATCAAGGACCAGCCAATGACAAGTCAAGGACCAGCCAAGGATCAGCCAACAGCCAGTCAAGGACCAGCCAATGACAAACCAAGGACCAGCCAGCCACCAGCCAAGGACCAGTTAAGGAACAGCCAAGGATCAAACAAGGACCAGACAAGGACCAGCCAAGGACCAGTCAAGGACCAGCCAAGGACCAGCCAAGGACCAGTCAAGGATCAGCCAAGGACCAGCCAAAGACCAGCCAAGGACCAGCCGAGGACCAGACAAACACCAGTCAAGAACCAGCCAAGGACAAGACAAGGATCAGATAAAGACCAGCCAACAACCAACCAACATCCAGCCAAGAACCAGTCATGGATCAGACAAGGATGGGTCAAGGACCAGGCAATGACCAATCAAGGACCAGCCAGAAACCAGCCAAGGACCAGCGAAGGATCAGATGAGGACCAGCCAATGACCAGCCAAGAAACAGTCAAGGACCAGCCAACCACCAGTCAAGGACCAGCCGACGACCAGCCGACGACCAGACAAGGATCAGAAGAGGACCAGCCAACGATCAGCCTATGACCAGCCGACGACCAGCTGAGGACCCGCCAACCACCAGTCAAGGACCAGCCAACGACCAGACAAGGATCAGATAAGGACCAGCCAATGACTAGCCAATGACCAGCCAAGAACCAGTGAAGGACTGTTCAAGGACCAGGAAACGACCCTTCGAAAGACCAGCCAAGGACCAGACAAGGATCATATAAGGACCAGCCAATGACCAGCCAAGGACCAGCCGAGGACCAGCCAACAACCAGCCAAGGAGAAGACAAGGACCAGTCAAGGACCAGACAAGGACCAGCCAAGGACCAGTAGAGGATCAGCCAACAACCAGTCAAGGACCACACAAGGATTAGAAAAGGACCAGCCTACGACCATTCAAGGACCAGGCAAGGACCAGACAAGGACCAGCCAATGACCAGCCGAGGACCAGCCAACCACCAGACAAGGATCAGATAAGGACCAGACCACGACCAGACAAGAACCAGTCAAGGATCAGCCAAGGACTGGTCAAGGACCAGGCAATGACCAGTCAAGAACTAGCCAACCACCAGCCAAGGACCTGCCAATGACCAGCTGAGGACCAACCAAGGACCAGCCAACCACCAGCCAAGGAGAAGACAAGGACCAGACAAGGATCAGATAAGGACCAGCCAAGGGCCAGCCAAGGACCAACAAAGGACCAGGCAACGACCAGCCAAGGACCAGCCAACGACCAGTCAAGGAACAGTCAAGTCAATTTTGAATGGCTACTACAGTAAACATTTTTTGTCAAGGTTTGTTTACAGATACAAAGCAAGACATATCTATGGTACGCTGTTCTCACACAAGTAAATACTTTCATAACAAAGAAATCCCTTTAACATGAAAAGAGTTTGGTTTCTTTAATGCATTCTACATGACAATAACCTTGCCTGAAGGCTAAATTCTCACAATTGGTGAGTTCACAAACACATGAGAATCAATCTTGTTACTATGGGGTGAGATAAATGTCTATGCAAAAGTGTCTGAATTTTGTAATGTAAGTCAATAGACATGCACTATTATAAAATCTGTATTGGACCTTTTTTTCAACCCATGTAACATCATTTACATTTAATATTTCACAAACTTAAAAGTGCGAATTATAAATTTCACTTGTACATTTGTGATTTTATTCTGTGAATGCGTGAATCTGCACACAGATTTGTGATTTCATCTTCCGCTTTATCTGGAACTGAATCATGGGTTCAACAGTCCCAGCAGAGACTTTTTTGCTGTCAGGCAACTCCTGCATGCGACCAGAGAGCCGAGAGACATACAGTGTGTTTGATTTCAGAAGCTGCATCCTCCATGGACTCAGTCTACCTGGACTGGGTCCTTCGAGGTCCATGAAAATAAGGAGGTGGGAGAGTTTTGGATATGGATTCAAACAGGTCCAGCCCTCTCAGGCTTCCATCGCCCATACACTAATCTGCCAACGAATCTGGCCTTCACAGGACACAGCCCGTGAATTCAAACTCAGCTATAGTCCTACACGATGTCCTGGGTCGTGGTTTGTGAATTCATAAATTTGTAATTCTACTTATAAATTTATGATTCCACTTGTAAATTGGTGATTAATTACTATTAATATATGATTCTACTTGAAAATTTAGGATGTGTACTCATAGATTTTGTATTTGTCTTTTAAATGTGTGATTCATATGCATACGTTTTTTAATCTGATAATAAATCTGTGATTAATTCGCATTATTTTCATATATTTGTGATTTACTTTCCTATTTTTAAAGTTAATATCCTTAATTTTACTTAATTTGTAAATTTGGGATATGTACTATAAATGTGTGATCCATATGAATAAGTTAGTGATTAAATAATTTGTGATTGTTGTCATAAAATGGCTCCATGTACTCATAAATGTTTTCCTTTTCATAAATTTGTGGTTCTTCTTGATTGATAATATCAGCTGATAAATAAGCGATTTGTACAAAATGTGTGATTTTATACCTTTAGTTTTGTGTTGTTGCCAATATTTTCAAACATCTCATGTGATGCGTTGACAACAAAGAACAAGTCTATTGACTGATATCTACAAATTTATACACATACGCAGATGTTTTTATTGGCAGTTATCTTAACCTGTATGTTTTGCTTCAATGTTCGAGACAACCCCAAACAGGTCGGCCAATCATGTTGCAGCACTATGGTTTGAGGTGGAGCCTACAGAGATGCTTAGGCCTCAGATAAATATTGCAGTGCAGGACTTAAATCTGCAATTAAAGACAAATCAATTACTTCTTTTATAATATATATTTTATTTATTCTTTTTTTAACCCATGTATTTATTTAAATCACATATAAACACTTTTTAATTAATTTAAACATATTTTGAGATTATTTAACAGTACATTTAACTGTATATTACAGTGACTTTTACAGTATAATGGTATACCGTATTTTCACGACTATAAGGCGCACTTAAACGTCTTTTTTTTCCCTCAAAATGTGCGGTGCGCCCTATGGTGCGGTGCGCCTTATGTGTGTTGTAACTGCGACTTTTGAGACCACCTCATTGAGGAGATGATGAAAGAGTGGCTGAATGTAAGGAGACCAGGTGTTTTTTTTCCACCCCTCACCATCGCTGTTAATATGTAACTCCATGCGTGCCCATCTCACAGCTGATGTGAAAAACATGGGGAAACAAATTAACGCTGCTCGACATCGGTGTGAACCGGACCCAGCAGGTGCAGCAGAAGCAGCGTGTTTACATGCAAAGTCAATGGTTGACGCGCGTATAGGTGCAGCAAAAGGTCCCGCAGCGCATTTTGGTGCAGCACGTCGGGAGCGTTTAAGCATCTGAAGCGCCGCCAACGCGCTTCTGCTGCTCGAGATGGAAAAATTGAATTTTGCTGCTGGACGCGCCGCATCAACCAATCAGAGAAGCTGATCTGGGTGCTGACAGCGAGACAGACAGCGCTCTGATGACATGATATTAACGCAAATGGAAAAGGCTGGATGGATGCGTGGCTGAGACAGGTGTATGTGAGAAGACTAGGTGTTTTTTTCCACGCATCACCATCGCTGCGTGCCCATCTCACAGCCGATGTGAAAAAAAGGTGAATCAAATGAACGCTGTGCTCGCCGTTATCCCGGGGGTCTGACAAAGGAGCTTCAACCGCTCGACATCGGTGTGAAGCGGCCGTTCGAAGTAAGGCTGCGAGCGGCGTGGGAGCGATGGATGACCGACGGAGACCACAGTTTCAGGAAAAGTGGAAGGCAGCGCCGGGCAAGTTACGCCACCGTTTGCGGATGGATTGTAGATGCTTGGACTAACGTGTCTGCTGGCTCTGTTGTTCAAGCTTTCGCAAAAGCCGGCATTATTTCTGAGGAGCTGCGCTGCACGGAAAGTGACTGACAGCGAAGAAGGGGAAATTGGCATGTCTGATTTAGCGCAGCTGTTTTATTCAGAAACAGAGGATGATGACTTTGATGGGTTTGATTAATACTTTGTAATAAATACATTAATAAAGCACAATCATACTCAGTTTTGCTCCCGCTGTATTTTTCTCCCTGAAAACTTAATTCAACAGCAGCCTCTGGGCGGGTCTCCTCCTCTTCATCGCGGTGGCTGGCAGGTGTTTTTTCATCCAAATAATCTAAATCTTGCAGCTATATTTGCTGTGATCAGTGGGAATAAAGTAGTTTTAATATGTTTTTAAGTGAGAAAGTCCACCTGAAAACTTAATAATTGCAGTCAGTTCATCCAGATTATCTATTTCTGTCGGTGACGCTCAGACCCCCACATACCAGCGGTGCACCGACAGGAGAAATCTCTTCATCAGCAGCCTGTAGGCTGGGCAGCCTGGGGTTCACTGCGGCTGCTGGCAGGTGTTTTTCATCTAAATAATTTTAGCTGCAGGCACCAGGATACCGGCAATAAAAGCGAACATATTCCGTCAGCAGGTTTCAGGATTTTAAGTTAATTTAGGAGTGACCACAGCGCTGTGTCATCTGCAATGTGTCTGTCTCACGGCCAGCTGCCAGGTTTGATTAATACTTTGTAATAAATACATGAATAAAGCACAGTCATACTCAGTTTTGCCCCCGCTGTATTTTTAAATACGCAGTAGAGGTATTTAAAGGTAGTAGAGGACATGTACCTGTATATAAAAAACGCGCCCTATAGTCCGGTGCGCCTTATGTGTGTGTTAAATACAGAAATGGGACACATAACTGAGAGTGCGCCTTTTAGTCCGGTGCGCCTTATGGTCGTGAAAATACGGTAATTAATATTTGGTTTATGTATTGTGTATATACATAAATAAAAGTTCACATCAGGAATGATTCACAATGATTGTAGAAAACCATCTCTTAACCCCCCACTTGGTGCCTCATGACCCCCCCCCCCTTCTTTGGGAACACACCTGTGTTGGTTTGATTTCTGCAAGTTCCTAAATATCTGATGTAAAACCCAAGGTTTGCTATTTCCAGCCTTTCCTCATCCTTTGCCTATTCTTTCGGTGATTTTAGAGCCAGAAACATCTCCAGCTGCTTTTCTTCTTAAATTAATTGAATCTGCAAACCAAAAGGTTATCTGGTGCCTGATGTTTTTCCTAATGTTGCATTGCGGCTGTAATTAATGAAGGCTGCAGAGGTGCCCTCCTGCGGAGCGACTTCAACACTCCTTCTACAAAATTAAAGACAAGAGGACAATTAGAGGAGGAATGTTTTACAAATACATCAGTACACATAATCATACCGCATTGGTACAAACAGTGCACACATTAGGCTACCCAACAGTTTATAAGGGAGTAATTCCTATTTCTCTAAGATACTTTTAACACATCTGAAATATATATGCCAGTGTTATACAACAACTGGAAAATGCACAACATAACATGTATTTATTTATTTATTTTTTTTTTTACAGTGTCCTGTCTGGCAATGTGGCAATAAGAATAATTGTCTAAAAAAAAAAGCGAACATATTCTGCCGGCAGATTTCTGCATTTTAAGTTAATTTATGCGTCAATAAACTGTTTCAGAGGAGTGATCACAGTGTCTGTGTCATCAGTGATGTGTCTCTCTGCCAGCTCCCAGATCAGCTTCTCTGATTGGTTGACGTGGCGCGTCGAGCAGCAAAAGTTAAATTTTGGCTTAAACACGCAAGACGCGGTGCTTCAGCTGCTCAGACGCGCCGCGCCTGCTGCTCAAAACGCGCTGCGGGACCTTTTGCTGCGCCTTGACGCGCGTCAACCATTGACTGCATGTAAACTCGCTGCTTCTGCCGCACCTGCTGCATTACCTCACCATGGGAGGAGATGTTCATATTTCCCTTTTAACAGGAAGACACCTTCAGCAGAACCAGACTTAGCGTGAGTGGCATTCTGCCGCGGCCGACTGGAGTTCAAGGAGATAGTAGCAGACATACAAGAGGAACACAGAACCACTGATCTATAAAGGGTTCCTATGTTAACAGTTAACCAGCTCTATAGGTGGCTCTATCTAAAAGAAACAGGTCTAGCACTGACAAACAGGCCAGACTCTCATCTCATCTTCATCTATAATGGAAGTTGTTGACGGCAGCAGCCCAGGTGACCTTTTTATTGGCAGGATGGAGTCACAACCAAACAGGAACAGACGAGATGAACCTACTAAAATGGGAAGGCAGACAGAGCATAATTTTAAACTAACAAATACTGTAGAATGACAGAATAAGGATGAAACAGGATGATAAAAAGTGGTCGCTCTGTCCTCCAGCAGTCTAAACCTATAGCAGCAAAACTATAGCAGTAGCTCACAATAACCTGCGCCACTCTAACTATAAGCTTTATCAAAAAGGAAAGTTTTAAGCCTTCCTTTAAAAGTAGACAGGGTGTCTGCCTCAAAGACTAAAACTGTTACTTGCTAGTTTAACATATCAAAGAGGTTTTTTTAATAAATATTAAAGTTAAGGCTGGCTGTCTGCAGGTGATGAGGTTTTTTTCTAGTTAATGTTTGCTAGAAAAGACGTGGACTCCATTAGACCTCAGATGCTGTGATGGATATCTGGCACGAACATACAGCAGCACATTGTTCCAAGAAAGGGCTTTGTTGATCGGATTATTTTTCCAGCAAATGTGCTGTGAAATTCATTCATGTCAAAAATCAGTTTTAGCTTTCACAGTAATCAGTGGACAAAACTGTATTGCCATTACATCTATAATTGTTTCCAAATGTTGACTAGTTTGATGAGTTATGTATAGTGATGAGCTCCAAGTCTTTGAGGTTGGAAGGCCGCCTCGTCATATTTAGCTCCCTTCACTGATCTGAGTCAAGCTGCTGCTCTGGCTGAGCATCTTTGACATGTTAATATGTTCAGAGCAAGCATGTTGATCAAATTAAAAAGATAACTATGAACATAAATAAGACATTTTTTTTTACCACAGAAGAAAAATATGTCTGCAAGAGTTTGTAAGGAGAGCAACAGCAGCAATTTAACAGATCTTGTTTAATTATTAGGATTCTCACACCAACATCAAAGTCAAGCATTATCAAGGACTTTCCAGAATCAATTTCCTCAAAGAACTGCAAAGAGCTGCAACATCCTGGTGGGATTCTGCAGGATCAGAATACAATTGTCATGGGTTAATTCTAAATGTATTTCCTTTTTGAGTAACTAGGAGCTAACAGAATATTAGGACAGTTTACATGACACAGTCTTATTCCTGTCATCCATTGCATTCTGATTGTCATGATTTAACTAAGGTCTGGCCCCAAGATGCAGAAGACCAAACAGAGAGACCAGGTTTAAACAGGTTTATTTTAGGAATAATGTGATGAATCCAGTGCTGCTCTGAGCACAACTCAACAGAGACTGAAAGGTGAGGGGAAAACACTGTGGTTAGTTCAGGCTCAGTGGGAAATTTGAATCTTAGGTTTAAAATTGGAGGAAAAGGTTGCAGACTCACTTCTCCAGGGAAAGATGTCCTTTATGGAATCCAGACTGAGAGGATTGTACCAGAGATTGTCTTGCTTGGTGATGGGTGGACTGGGTTACTCAGACTGCGGTTGTTCCTTGGAGAATGGAGAAGCTTTCTGCCACTCAGATTTCCTGCAGTACTTGAACAGGTTGAAGTGCAGAAGAAACCTTTGCTTGGTGTGAAGCTCAAACGACCTCTTGGGGAAAGTTGATTCAAATTCCTGCTTGGAGTGAACGGAGAAGCTGACTGCCACTCTGATTTCCTACGGCACTTGAACGGGCTGCGGCGCAGATGAAACCTTTGCTTGGTGTGAAGCTCAAACGACCTCTTGGGGAAAGTGGATCCAAACTTTCTGTTTGGAACCCCAGCTCAGTTAGAAGTTCATTTGAACCTTCCAGAGAAAGAAGGTCTAAAAAAATCCAGTTTGCAGGCTGACTTCCTGCCGAGAGACAAGGACAAAAACAGGAAGTTAAGACTTAGGTTGACAAAAACTCAGTTTGACTCGGAAAAACTCAGCTTGTCTAGAGAATCCAAAACTGGCAAACAAAACTCAGGTTAGACTCTGCTAAACTAAGCATGGCTAGAGTGCCCAGAATTGGCAAACACTCTGGCGATGAGGTAGTGGCAGTCAGGAGCTTAAGAACACTCCACAGGTAATGAGGCAATGAGCTGCAGTTGTGCAGGGAGACCCAATGAGGACGGGGCACCACCTGGTGGAGGAGGAAAGGAAACACAAAAACAGACCACACAAACTGGATTCCTGACACTGATTACTTATGTCCACATTCTCTGCAATCTGATAAGTCTTGTTTCTGGGTCCAAACACATTTCAATCTGATAATTAAATTTTGTTAATGTAGACATGGCTAATAAGCAATTTTAGCACCATGCAAATTAAATAAAAAAAAACGCTCAATGGCATAGATCTTCACAATTAAGAGGAAATTGAACATTGAACATTAGCTTTTAAGGACCAGAATGTTCACATTTTGAGAGGGGCTTGAAATAAGCAATCTGTGTTAAGAAAGAAAAAACAACCTTAAAGTTGAGACAGATTTCAGCTTTCAAAAACCTACACTGCAGCAATTGAGTTGATCCCTTCCCCCTATAATTGAAACCCCAGCCACTTACAGGGGAACAGAAGACCTCACCTTTTCAGCAGAGCAACAACATTGCAGGCTAACAAAAAATCCAAACGACGTCCATTCCAAATGGGTGGAGCAGTTTGTGAGTTTCTTTTTGCATGTTCTCTAAACAAAAACAAGGCTTTGTTGGGCTACTGTACAAAGCCCCAAACTCAATGCTATTTGTGATATTTTGAATTGAAAAAGCTTCCTGGATGGGAAGCAAAACGTCTTCAAACTTGGAAACAAAGTTTAATGGATTGTTTTCTAACGTTTTTTTGGAATGACCATGATCTGGATGACTGAGAATCTTTACCAGCACAAACATTAACTATGTTAATGTACTCGGTACTGAGCTCTTAGTACTACGTACTAAGAAACACTAGAATCCAGGGCTTATAAAACCATTGATAGTGACCATCAAATGTTTAATAATAATAATTTGTTCAAAAAATTTCAAGAAATTTCAACTAAGAAATTCCAAAAAAGTTCAAGGCCTTTTCAAGGCCTTTTGAGGCTTCCTGCTAAACCTCCGGAGATGCGGCGAGTCACCAATTTTAAAGGAAAGAGTGAACTCTGGACTTTACAAGAGTATATACATCTACATCCTATTATGGACATGTTCTATGAAAGACATTGTGTAAACATGAGGCTCTCCAACTACAACACAGAAACATTTTTTCTAACTTCCAAGGACTTTTTAATATTTCTTTTCTTGATTGATTGACAAAGATGTAAAACCTTCAAGCTGATTCAAAGGACTGCTATTGGAAATAAATAAATGAATAAAAATGGCTGAAATAATGGTCAAAGGAATGCTGTGAGTCAGTGGAAGATTTCTGATTTAACTGAAGTATAAAACTTTCTGACCAACAAGCTGCAACTAAGCTGTCCCTGTTCATCAGGGACATTTTCAACCTGAATGATTAAACTATCCTCTAGTACTAACACCATTACTGCCCAGTATACAGACATAATGTCTGTTCATGGTCCCCTTTGACTAAGTGTCATGTTTGGCTTAAGGTGCCTAACCCACATGCAGAACACTCAGAGGCAGGAGAAAAGTTCAAAGGTTTATTGAAGTGTTTAAGCACAATGATTGAACAGATCCTGAGGGGAATTCTTCTGGTCACGAGTGGGTTCACTGCAGAGGGGGACAAAGGAGTTAGTGGAGGTCCAGGTAATTTGCAGGGTGAGAGTGTGCAGGGCTGTACCTGTTCTGGAGTAAAGCAGAGCAGCAGAGGGGGGAAACCTTGAGGGTCCAGAGGCAGGCTGAGGGCTAGGCGGAGGCAGAGCTTGGTTTGAGTGTTGGCAGATAAAAGATTTGAGTTTTCCTTCCAGTTTCTTCTGAGAGCGGGCAGGCAGATCTTAGACAGGAATAATTATCCAGGGTTCTTCAGAGAACGGACAGGCAGATTACTGACAGAGAAACTCTACAGGGTTTCAGGTTTCAGGCAGGCTCAATCTAGGAAGCAAAGAGGAGAAAACAGATCGGGTTCAGGCTTTCAGGGAGTCAGAGGTTCAGACAGGTTGGTTGGCTCAGGCTTGCTAACTGTTACTGGCAAACAGTCTGGCACTGGAGAGAAGTCCTCTGCCTCCTTAAATACGGATCTCCTCATGAGCAGACGAGCGACAGGTGGTGCAATCAGCTCTGGCTCCAGGAGATCTCGTACGCCCTCTGGTGGAGAAAGTGGACAGACCTCCAGATCCCAACATTAAGTGTGAATTCTGGTCTATATTCCTGCAGACAGCTTTTCTCTTTCAGAAATCTAGAAAGTTTTTTAGGTGGTATTCAAATAGTGTTGTCAGTTAGGAAGGAGTCAGCCCAGGAGAAGTATGCCTCCTAGCTCCTATGCAGCTAGAAAATACCCCATTTACACTACCCTTGAAAAACCGATCCATGTCGAGACCGATTAACCAGGCCGAGCTTGGTTCTGACAACCATGGTCCTGACGACCTTTTATCACGCTATCTCAGTTCCTCGACACCTCGCCTCCTAGTGACGATCTGCTGTATTTGTGCCAGTACAGAAGGAGTAAATCAAGCATTGTTTAAATGTTGCGTGGAGAAGATTTCGATTGTTGTTTTTAGTTGTTCTTCTTCTTCTGTTTTGTGTTGGTTGGCAAGCAACTTCCGGAGGGGCATTACCACCAACTACTGGAATGGAGTGTGAATCGGGATGTGCAGCCAGACAGAGATGAAGCGTTCTGCTCATGCGCTCTTGTTATCAGAGAATCGAGCCAGGGTAAAACCCAAGCCGAGCCCACCTCTGGAACTGGTCTGCAGTTAGCGCAGTCCGGTTGGGTCTAGCTTGGTTCAGTTGAGTTTGCTTTCCATTTACACCCGATGAGTTATCTCAGTTACTGAGCTCGGACCGGTCTAAGCACGGTTTTTCAAAGGTAGTGTAAATGGTGTAATAGGCATTTCAGGACTTCATGAAGTTCCTTGATGCCATTACGCTCTATGTATATGGCTGCCATAGCCTACCTCACAGAGATTACTAAAAGTACTATTAGAGTGAATTAAAGGGGACAATCAGCAGTGTTGGGCACATTACTTTGAAAATGTAATTAGTTACAGTTAATAGTTACTTCTCCCAAAAAGTAACTGAGTTACTAACTGAGTTATTCCACAATAAAAGTAACTAGTTACTAGTAAAAGGAACTATTGAGTTACTTTTGCGTTTCTGGCCCCCACCTGAGTACCACCTGGCCCCTCTCCATCCATCCATCCATCCATCCATCCATCCATCCATCCATCCATCCATCCATCCATCCATCCATCCATCCATCCATCCATCCATCCATCCATCCATCCATCCATCCATCCATCCCGATTTCTCTATATAGCTAACATTTTATCTTTCAAGCTCTCCATAGTTCCCCTGTGGCGCTAGCACAGTGCGTCTGTTACATGCCTTTAGCGAGCATGCGCGTTTCCTGTCGCTTGCGCGGTGAATCGTGCCGCCTGCGCTGTACGGAGATGCAGGGGAAACTGTATCTGATGGGGAAACGCAGCTCGACGTAACACCGGTGTTTCCATCTGGAAAATGCTGTTTCCTGCTGGAGTCCTCCTCACTCTCCATCTCTCTGTGTGTGCTGTACGTTAACACCCGCCAGCGGAAACACCCACCTACCCAACTGACAGACGGAATCTCAATATACATCAGCCATTCTCATCCTCCCCTCTCTCATGACAAGGCGCGCACAAGTCCTATCATGAAAAAAAGGTTCATTGAGCCCCCTGAGTAACGTGCAGTAACGGGGCGTAGTCAATGGTAACTGCATTATAGTTACAGTCAAACTTATAAGTTAGATTGCTCATTACTAAAAAAAGGTAACGCCATTTGTAACGCCGTTACTGTCAATGCCGTTACTCCCATCACTGCCAATCAGTGTCCAAAGTGAAAGATGTAATAGCATCACATTTTTGCTTTACAGGAAAGTCCAGTCAGCAAGGAATGATTATGGATCATTATTTATGCCTAAAACTAATTGATTCAATGAATTCATCGTTGATCAGTAAAAATATAAAAACAATAATTTCCATTGTGATCACTGAGTCTGTGAGCAGCCATTTTTGTCCAAATATAGTAACACCTCACTCCTGCCATCTTCACCCTGTGGTAATCCTAGCGCCATCCTCCCCGCTTTACAGGCAAAATCAATGGGAACTACTAGACACATCTGCAATCAACAACAATTATTGAAGATTTCCAGAGGACTTCACCATTGAAATTCACCAGAGCTATAGTGAAACTGACAATGCCCAGGAGCATAGCAGCTGGATGTTGGAGTACATCGGGTTAAAGTGACAAAAAGAGAGTGATTTCACCTTTCCGATTTATGATCCTCCACGGACGGGTTCGTCGTTGGATTGCCAACTTGAAGAGGGAGGATTTGCAATGAGAAAAAACACGTAATATGTAGCCAATATTTGGAAGAACAATGTTTTAAAGATGACTTGGCTAAAACCGCGTTGTGACAAACACCAGATACAGCACTGGGACTTGATCAACAGCCGATACCGCACCGTGACGTCACAAACCAGTAGGTGGCAGTAGTGTTCTTTGACAAACATGGATGCCTCCAGTAAAGCACATTCAAATAAAAATTACTCATAATTAAAACACGTACCATTTATTGAACAGTATGTAATAATTTCATATTTAAAGTACTTCAGCAGTTTGAATTCTGAATATGACCATACTTTTTTCCTTTAAAGCTTTTGCAGTTTCCTACCTTGCTTTAATTCACAACCTGAATAGAATTAACATTATTTTATCAAACCTTTGTCCACTAAAGCCAACCTTGCATGAATATTACCATTCAAAACAATTGTTTGTTTTAGAAATACACTGTTTAGTTTGATGTTTTTATTTATTTATTAATTTTACCAGTTAGGTTAAAAGGGGAAAGCAAAAGTGATATGTATGAGTCAGACAGCAAGCTTTTTATAAAATAAAGAAGAAGGCACAAAAAAACCCCAGAAAATCTGCACTAATTCGCAGGTTTGTGCTCATCTGCTGGAAGGAACTTGGTTCAGAGCTCATCAAAGATTCAAAGTTTTTCTAAAACCACACCTAAAGACAAGTAAAAGCATTGTGGGCTTAAATCATCTAACTAGATCTTGTTGAGTACATTTCCTGTTCCAGTCATAATGCTGTCTAAAAGCAACCATTGAAAAGAAATCACATTTAATTTTGCTTCCTTCTTGAAGTGGTTTGATGGGCCATTAATGGAGGCAGAAGGATCTTTTTTATGAACAAGGAAAGACTAAAGTAGAGCTTATTAGCAAATTGTTCTACATCAGTCACCTTACTAATGTGAAAAGATGTACGGTAGATCAATCAGTCAAAGAATGATATTGGACTGAAAGGCTTCTGGAAGAGGATTAAATGCATGCCATTTAAAAATGATCAATATATGGTTAAAGGAGCATAGTCAATTTATTAGATTTTTTTCTAATTTATGCACACTCTGGTTGCATAAAAGATTTTTCTGAAAGATTACAGTTTCTGTTGATGTATTATTTCTTGGTTTAATGTTTTACACTTTCATGACTGAGTTTATTAGTAAATAAATGTTATATTTACAAAAGCAATAAAACGGGAAAAGCTGGGAATACAGTGTGAACAGTTGTGCTCTCTGAAAAGGCTAAAGCTACCGAGGCATTTATATGTAGCTGCTAAGTTGATGGATGTGTGAATAAACATCCTTATTAGTGACAGACTGTCATAGAGCGGGACAGATGGACCCAGTGTTTAAGAGGAGACAGTCAGTAGGAAAGTTAGAAACGTTTATTAATGTAAAAACGTAAAAGCACTGAAACTGCTGCAGGAAGAGGGCGGGGCACCGCCCAATCTCTGACACTCTATGGGAGAATCAGAGGTAAGTGACCACAATCATCTGACAGAAGATGATGATCTCAGTGAGTCACTTACCTGGTTAAACAGTTCAGTCCATCGCCCTTGAAAGGGGTGCGATCCAGTCGATGGGCCGGCTGCTGACACGGCGCGCGTCACCCAGAGTGTCCCTGGTGCTGCAGAGGATTAGCATGAAGCCGAACTAAGCCAGGGATACAGAAGAGGCAGGAACAGACAGAACAGGCAGGATCCAGGCTTCCAGGCATCCTAGGGCTCCCAGGCAGGTTCAGAGTCCAGAGGCGTGACCAGACGTTACATTGTTGTTACATTCATGCTGATTTTGCACATTTTCTGTCTTAGTCACTTAAATAACACGCTATTGACATTTTGCACACCTCTGTTGTTGCTGCTATTTTCTCATATCCCATACTGGATATGCGTCTCAGAGCTGTATGTTGATTATTTATTCTTCGGTTGACTGTATAGTATTTCTATTTGTAAAAATGAAGCCTAGACAGAAGCTCGTCTGAAGAAACTAAATTACTTGCCTCACCATTAGAGGCTTGTCTGCCTCTGATGATCAGCTTTGAACCGCACCTCCACGAAGCCCAATCAGCATCTAGAGTTTATCTTAAAAGGTCTCCAAATCCATGACTTAGCGTAGTTCCCAGCCAAGCACAAGCAAGGATTGCACATGTCTGATCACCTTCTTCACCATCATAGCTAAGCTCTATCTGGCTTTTCAATGGTGCTACTTCAACCTGTTCCCTATCAGAGTGTAATTCCTCCCGGAATCTTACTGCATTCCCCACCACATCTTGACTGGTCCGGCAGAAGACCGCCATGTTTGGTTCTGCTAGAGGTTACTTCCCAGGGGGAGTTTCCTCTCCACTGTCGCTTAGTGAGCACTAATGTCAGCTCACACAGTCCACTGGATTTCACCAATACAGCTCAAGCACACTGTCACGCCAACCAGCAGTCTATGGACTGATCCAACTTCATCTATCTCCTCTCCACTTCTTTCAGGCCTGGGGAAAAACACCCCTGTTCTCATACACCTGCTTATGTATATTAAAGCAAAATTCAGCACTGATGTTTCCTGCCGAGGTCTCCGCACCAAAGTCTTAAAATAATTGTATCAATAAAATTCTATTAATTGTCTTTTTCTTTCCTTATGAGTTTGTCAGATTGAAATACTGTAAAGTACAGTATTGTGTTTATTTTTAAACACAGGCCATTGTCCATTTCAAACTGTTAAATGTTATGCTCATTCAACACACGTATTACGTAAAGCAGTTCCTAATTTAGGAGGAGTTTCTCATTTCAAACCGGTATAAGCTTCAGATTGGGCTAGAAAGAAACAGAAAAACAACATCAGGTTTCACAGTTCACTTAAGGCCAAGGTGTCTCCTCTACTTGGTGCTTTTTCCACAAGATATTATTAAGGCCCAACCAGCAGATATTGGTAGTTTTGACATGCTAACAAAATTCATATTTGATTTCCCATCCCAGATTTCCAGGTGATCATATTAATTATAAGTTTATACATTATAACTTCCAAAAATACTAATGTTTAAATTACTTACCAGGTCAAAAAAACTCGTCTTTGCTCAGAGCTCTGTTGCTCAACCCATTGCTCAGTGTCTGGTGTAAATTTCAGTTTCCAAACATGTGCATGTATACTGCTTTGCTGCACTTACACACTGTTACAGCTATAGTCCATGCATTTGTTACATCAAGGCTGGACTATTGTAATTCTTTACTATCAGGAAGTCCACAAACTGTAGTTAAAAGCCTTCAGCTGATCCAAAATGCTGCAGCCAGAGTTCTGATGAAAATTAAAAAGAGAGATCATATCTCTCCTATCCTGGCTTCCATTCATTGGCTTTCTGTTAAATCAAGAATAGAATTTAAAATCCTCCTTCGCAAATATAAAGCCTTAAATGGCCAAGCTCCATCTTATACAAGAGATATGACTTTTTAAAAGAGCACTTTGCTCAGATCACTTAACACGTGCACTTTCAGGTGTATATATTACCTACTATAACTTGTGGAATTGTTCTCTCTCACTGTGCAATAGCACATACCAGCATACTGTGTAGCCTGTGTAATGTTTTACTAATCAACTACTAGTTAACTACTGTGTAGTCTTCCCTTAGCTCTCTATTGTGCAGATCTAAGGGAAACATATTCCAGGATATTACACATTTTTCTGCGCTTTTTTGTAGGGATGCATGATATAATCGGCCCCCTATCGGTATCTGCCTTAAAACTGAATATCGGACATCGGCCACCTCACCGATATTTAACCCGATATTTGATCAGCTTCTGAGTTTCTAAAGTCTAAAAAAAATAAAATAAATACTACTTCTTCTTCTTCCTCAAAAACTTCTTTTTTACAGACCTAAAAACTTCTAAAGACGAGGGAAAAAATATTGATACATTAAAATATCACAATATCTTCATATGCTGATATATTGCCATTTAAAAACACCCTATCAATCTCTTTTACTAATGAAATATTGCTATATGTCATCGTTATGCTACGAAATCCCCCGAAAATTCACAAATATAAGCAGTTTGAATCAATACAAAAACAATTTTTGTTCGTTGAAATAGAAATCATGATATTGTAAGAGATCCTGGCAGGTTTAGGAAAACTCAGAACTCAGTTTTCATTGATTTTTGGGAATGATCAAACCTAGATTTCCACACTGAAAGGCCTCCTGTATGCAGGATTAGGAGCACAGTACACTAGAAAGCAGCCAATGAATGGTTCAGGCTAAGAGTTATAAATGTCTTCTGGGGTTAATAAATTACTCTCTACATTCTTCAGTATGTTTTATAGAGCAAGACCTCAGTTATGTGACTTGGTTTGAAAGCCGCACACCAAATCTAGATAGCCCAGGGAATTTGAACTTCATAACTCCATTGTATGGTCTCTTCCCTCTTTAATGGCTATGAGAAACAACAAAAAAAGTTTGTATCATCAAAATAAACAAACATAAAAAGAAAACTATCTCAAATTCTTCAAAAAGAAAAACAAAAAACAAATAAAATACTGGTTAAACAAAATGATGGTGCTGTATGTGAAAATGGGAAGTATATTTTACAGCATAGGTGTCCAACCCTGGCTCTCTAGAATGAATGGTTCATTACAAGTCCTTTGCCATACCTGATGGCATGCTGAAGAGATAATTATATCTTTTGTTTCAGCTTTGGTGGGGCAGGGATGCATCTGAAATCTGCAAGCCAGTACATCTTTAGGAGCAGGGTTGGGGACTCCTGGTTTACAGATTTGATAAAGGACACACACCTCCAAAGTGTGCATATGGTTCTTGAGAAAATCATCCACCCGCCTATCATTGATGTATTTTCTTGGTGGTGCATAAGGCCTAATTGTCAATGGGGGAAAAAACTTCAATCCACTATGTTTATATAGGGCCTTTTCAAACACAATTTGCAGAGACAATTCAACTATATCATGCATTCTGATTTGGTTTAGAGTTTCTGTCTAGTGAAACTAGCTGATTTCGCATTGACTTTGCAGCACATGCCCCTGGATTAACATGTGACAACCAGAAAAAATCCTCCAGCAGACCCTGGCTCAGTGTGAGCATCCTTATGTTTAGGCCTACTAAGGGTTCACTGAGAGATAAGCAGATATGCAAAAGGAATATAGAAGATCTAAACTACAAATATGTTCTAAATTAGGAGAGATAATGTTAAACTAGATCTGTCTGGGAAAAAAAAACAGTATATCAGACGAGCTCCAGGCCAGCTTTCATGTTAAAGGATAAAATAGAGCCCACCCTGAAAGCCAGAGTAAAAGCTGAACCCCTAGCTTTGTCTAGGAAAGAAACAGGACTAAGCACCAAAAAAAAAGAGCCAATCCTATCATTTATCATTGAAATTGTTGATGGCAATAGCCCAGCTGGTATGTCTCTCCAGAATGGTGTTACAGCCAAAGAGAAACAGACCAGATTTAATTCAATTCCGTTTATTTATACAGCTCCACTTCACAACAAGTCATCTTAAGGCACATTACAGTTTACCAGATCATACAATCAAATTGATTCAAAGTTTTCTATCTAAGGAAAACCAGTTGATTAGATCGACTCATTGACTCGAAGGCAATCCCTCACACTAAGCATGCTTGTAGTGACAGTAGAGAAGAGTGTGAGCGGCCATCTGCCGAGGCCGACTGGGGTTCAAGGAGACAGAAGCAGACATAGAAAAAGTAGCAGAGATACAAACGGCAACTGTAAAAGGTGGCCCCGTCCAGGAAACACACAGCCAGGCAGGCAAGCTCTAAGCCAGCTCCCATGTCAGAGGATGAAGAGAGCACATCCAGTTAGTCAGTCAGAGAAACAGGACTACACTGAAATACAGGCCAATCTCGAACATCTATAAACAAAGGTGTTGATTGCAGCAGCACAGCTGATATTTCTCTCCAGGATGGAGTCACAGCCAAACAGGAACAGACCAGATGAAGCTACTATGAGAAAAACAGAGAGAGCAGAACGTTAGAGATTGAATTAACAGATTTTGCAGAGTAGGATAATAGAGATAGAATGAAGCAGAATGATGAAAAAGGGGTCCCTATGTCCTCCAGCACTCTAAGCCTATAGCAGCATAACTATAGAGATAGCTCAGGATAACCTGAGCCACTCTAACTATAAGCTTCATCAAAAAGGGAAGTTTAAAGCCTACCCTTAAAAGTAGACAGGGTGTCTGCCTCACGGACTAAAACTGGTAGTTGGTTCCACAGGAGACAAGCCTGATAACTTAAGATCTGCCTCCCATTCTACTTTTAGAAATTCTAGGAACCACTAGTAAACCTGCAGATTGAGAGCGAAGTGCTCTGTTAGGGACATAAGGAACAATCATATCTTTGATGTAAGATGGAGCTTGGCCATTTAAGGCTTTATATGTGAGAAGGAGAATTTTACATTTTAAAAAATTCGGATGAAGTGACAATGATGAGAGAAGCTTGGAGAAGATCAAAATTCTGCTGAACGGGAGAGTGGCAGCATAACTGTAGAGACAGTTTAGGATAACCTGCGCCAGTCTTTATCAAAAAGGAAAGCTTTTAGCCTTGCCTAACCTAGCCTCAAAGGAATGTCTTTAGTTATTTGGAAGCCAACAGAACTTTGCTTTAACATAAGACCTTTTTCAGGGTATTTTTCATGGTTTGATTTATGGTAATTGAAGATCAGTGATTTAGACTGGTAGAGAGAAAGGAGATCATGCCTCAACATTATACATGAATTCTCAAATCCAAGTTTTTCACTTCACCCTGGGTCTAGGGGGGCATTAAACCACGAGTCATCTCCATATCAGGAGGTTGCTCAAACTCATTACCCGACCAGACTGAAGCATTCAAGGATGGCATCTCATATCTGCCAGAAAGAGAAGGGGTCAAGTGCTAGGCATATAAAATGTTCTAAATCATAAAATGTACTTTTTTCCTTCTCCCCCTTTTTCCCATTCTTCTCAGAAATGGAAAACAGATGCGATATTACTTCTGGTGCCGACATGAAACTTAAATAGTCTGTCAGCCAGGATTTGTATTCATACCCTGCCTGCCAAGCGCACATGAAATAGATACAAGAGAAGACATAATAGAATATTTTTGGTCTCTGCCTTTTGAAAGCAAAATGGAATAAACATAGATGTCTGTGGGAAGAAGGTAGAGTGAGTTCAATACTGGGATTTTAATATCTAAGAAAAATAGAAATCATAAACTATGCCAGTTTTGATAGGCTGTTTTTGTTTGAACTTTTTTATGTGCTACTTCAAGCATCAAGCTGCTTAATGTATATCCCAATATGCACAAAAAATGCAGATTTTCTTTTTAGTCTTCTGGATTGGTATCCTTTTCTTTCATGACCAAGAATGCAAATACGCTAATGGCATTGAATTAACATATCCTTGAAAACTAACATGGAGAAAAAAAAAATCACAAAGGCTTAATCGAATACTCAAGGACAATCGGGTAATAAAAACTTTTTATCTAATACACAAGCATGTACAGTAACCATTCAAAATGTCCCCACTTTCCCTGATGGGACCTTAGCTGGTCCCCTACAATGCCCTTTTAAACATCAATCTTTGTAATAAAATATTCTTTCAGTCATGATTTGTGGATATGTGGCTTCTAAAGAATAGTGTCATTTCCTGGTCAGACCCTGTAATTCAGTGAAAGGGTGGAGTCAGAGTAAAAAAATATGCAAGAGGGGGTCCCTCCAGTGGGTGGAAGTTGGAGGGGATTTAAATGGGAGCTGCAGGGAAGTGGGCTGCCATTTGACTGGGAAGGGCCAATTTAAATGGTTGCTATTGCAAACCACTCTAACGTGCATTTTGAACATTTTACTCATTTAGATTCAGCCCCCACACATTTCACAATCATGAATTAATTCTCTTTCTCTTTGCTCTCTTGCTTTTTATTCACCTGTAGAATCTCACCTCCTCTTTTAGATGTGTTTCTTTGAGCTCATGTCAACCTTAGTAACTTGAGGCAATAAACCACCTTTGATTGGCTACTTCTCAGGAAGCCCTGGTTCTTTAGAAAGTACTGTTTTCTTAATTAAGAAAATTTTCCTAGGTAAATGAGATAGTTTGCCAACGGAATGAGTATTTTTACTCTTGAAACAAAATAGATAATATGCACTTGAAATAAGACAATGCAATTTTGTTTTCTTATTTAAAGTGTAAATTCTCTTGTTCAATTGGCAAAATGTGTATTTACCTCCTCAATCCAATAACAAATACACTGATTTTAAGAAAAAAAAAAGTTTTTTTTCGAGTGTTTAACCTGGATAAGTTTTACCATTACTAGCTAGGGCCAGGGTGAAAACAGCCAGGATCTCCTGAAAAGTAGCTAATCATTGACAATTTATACTTTCTTAGTTTGGTTCCTCCCTCAAAGTGAGAAAAGTTTACAGAGCGAGAGGAATGTAAAAAAGCAAAACATAAGTGCAGAGAAGATTCATGAACCCATGTGACATATTGGGGACCTCATGGTATTGAATCTGCATGCATTTAATGTCATGATCGGTTTAAGGAATCTGACCCATATGCAGAGAAACTACTCAGAGAACACAGAGAAAAGTGTAACAGGTTTATTTGATGCAATGTGAATGGTGGTTGGATCTGGAACTCAGTGAACAGGTGAACCGGAAAAGAGACTGCGGCTTGAATTATGCTGGAGTGGGACTCACGTTTGAGGGGGCTCTTTTTAACCCTTGAATCCAGTCTGTGTGGGTTTATCCAGAGAAGAGGGAACTCGTTGGAGAGGGGACAGGTAGACATACGTTGGACTGGGAGGAGTAATAGAGCGGAATGTCACTTGGTTTTCCGATGGGAACTTGAAAGGATAATGTGGAGGTGTTACCCTGCTCAGTGTGTACTCAGTAAATCCTTCCAGGGGGAGAAGGTCCAGGTATCCAGTTACACAGGAAGACTTCCTGCCGAAGAGCCAAGACAAAAAAACATAGGCTCAGGTTAGACTCAGCTAATCTCAGCTTGGCTAGAGTACCCAAAACAGGCAAACACTCTGGCATTGAGGTAGTAACAGCTCACAGCTCAAATACTGCTCCAGTAATGAACCAACGAGCGGCAGGTGTGCAGGAAGGCCCAACGAGGACAGGGCACCACCTGGTGGCGGAGAGAGAAGAAACACACAAACAACCCAGACAAACTGGATTCCTAACATTTAACATTCAAACTGCACATGGAGAGTAGGATATGTCCCTGTGTATGATATAAAACTGCTCGTTAAAGTTTTTATTTCACATGTGCACAGTTTTTTTTCTGACTTCATGCAGTTGCACAATGCAACCACATAATCTAGCCTATCATATACAGTAGCAGCCATTCAAAATGGCCCTTCCCAGACAAATGGGCATGCATTTTTTTTACTCAGGCTCCACCCTCTCACTAAATTACAGAGTCTGACCAGGACAAGACACTTCTCTTTAGATCTTAATGTCCACAAATCATGACAAAAAGAATATTTTAGTACAAGGATTGATGTTTAAAAATTAAATCTCAGGGGACCAGCCAAGGGCCTATCAAGGAAAGTGGAGAACCTTTGAAAACTCCTGGCAAACTTTATCAGTTTCTAAACAGGCCCTTTATTCACTATTTTAACTGACTGTCAAATGCTTAAGAAAATGCCTGCATCTCAGACAATCTGACTGAGTCAACCACTTCCTGTTTGCCCTCTGCACCCTGTCCTTGTGGTACCAGCTTCCTATCAATCTTTTACAAACTCTAATCTGATCTTCTCCCATGCAACAGTCTACAGCCAAACTCTTTCTAAGTGCTTTGTCTTGGTTTAATGCAGGTGGTGTCTGGGTGGTATAGGGCTCCCTTTAAGGTTATAAGGTTCCCGAAACACACTGACATTTTTTGAATAGTTTCAAACAATTGAAAAGGTTTTTAGGCGTAATTTCCCTCTCTTGTAGAAGAAAAAATGTGCTGAAACTCTGCAGTATTTCCTGTGTAAAGAGAATATGCATTAGCATATGTCTTATTTTTATCATTCTATAATATATTATTTGCAGTGCACAGTGAGCAAACCAGCGGCGGTGTTGATCTCCAAAGTCACCCTAACCTTCTTTTGACCTGAGCCAGCAGTACAACCAACCATCCCCGCTGCTGAAATAACTGCAGAGGTTCAAACGTCTGATGAAAGATTTCATCTGATCAAATCAGCCCTATTTATTCACAGCGCCAAGGGCTGTGCATGATTGGCTGAAAACTGGCATCAAGCTGTACTTGATTAGTGATGTCTGATGAGCGTCTTCCCACTCATCGCGGTATTTTTTTTTTTGGGGGGGGGTTGTTGATTTGGGCTGATGAGATTTAATCATGCTAATCAATGGGATGGGGGGGTGCAAGACAAATAACAGACTGTCTATTTGTAGCTGAGGCGGCTTTCCTGCCAAGGCTCAGAGCATCAGCACTGTTTAATTGATTCTGATTATGTAACGTGTTGATAGTCGGAGCTGTGGTCTCTGAAAGACTATTAATACTGTTCAGGAAATTCCTATGCTCCCTTAAATTTATTTTTCCCCCAAAATGATGCACATTACTTCATAATGAATTGTACCTCTGAGGTAATGAACAGATTTTTTTTTTAATACTTAATGTATAACAATTTTGTTACTTTTAACTCTTTGAGATACCATCTTAGTCTTAATATTCTGTTAAGATTAAAAAAACATTCTCACACCAACTAGTTATGTCATCAGGCAGGTTTTTGTATGTAATGTCTTTTAGATTATTTCACTAAAGAGTTTGAAAGACCTACACGCAGTCAATCAGAGAAACTCTGAGACAGTTTTTATACCAGAAGAGATCAAAGAGATCACACATAATTTGTCAAAATAAAAGCCGAGCCTTTACCCATTTCTAGAGGAGAAACAAGAATGCTGGTAATATTTCCCATCAGGATGGTGTCACAGCTAAACAGAAACAAACCAGATGAAGCTATTATGCCTGGAAAAAGCGGTGAGCAGAAAGTTAGAGGATGTAACAAATACTGCAGAATGGGAGAATAGAGATAGAATGAAGCATAATGATAAGAAGTTGTTCCTGTGTCCTCCAGCATACTAAGCGAATAGCAGCATAACTGTAGAGATAGCTACAGTTATGCTGGTATATAAGTCTTGCTCTAAAAGTAGACAGGATGTCTGCCTCATGGACTAAAACTGGTAGTTGGTTCCAGAGGACAAGGGGATGGTAACTACATTTAGAGGATGGTTTCTATATTTAGAAAGGCTAGGGAACTTTTAGGGTACTCTGTTAGGAAAATACGATATATATATATATATATATATATATATATATATATATATATATATATATATATATATATATATATATATATATATATATATATATATATATATATATATATAGTGCGGTCGCATGGTCTCAAAGAGAGGGAAGATGATCAGAACCGAGGGGGTTGAACTACCAGAAGTCCACATTACAGGTGTTCAGGACAGCTACAAATACCTTGGGGTGTCACAGGCCAACGGAAACCACGAGGAGATGGCAAGAAAGACCGCCAAGGCTGATTACCTACAAAGAGTAAGGTAGGTCCTAAAAAGTCAGCTGAATGGGAAAAACAAGAGCCAGGCCATCAATACATATGCCCTGCCAGTCATCAGATACCCCGCTGATATAATAAACTGGCCAAAGGAAGAGATAGAGGCTACTGACATCAAGAAGAGAAAGCTCCTTACAATGCATGGAGGGTTTCACCCCAAATCCAGCACCCTGAGACTGTATACAAAGCGTAGCGAAGGAGGCCGAGGGCTAGTGAGTGTCAAGACCACTGTCCAGGATGAAACAACTAAGATCCAGGAGTACATCAGGAAGATGGCCCCCAAAGACAAATGGTTTGGCTAATACCTCAGGCAGAAGAAATCCGAGAGTGAGGACAAGAAAGATGAAGGAGAACCATCATGGAGGGACAAGCCGCTGCAAATACCACAGACAAATAGAAGAAAAAATCCTACCAGTGGCTGGAACAGGCTGGACTGAAGGACAGCCCAGAGGCACCAATCATGGCAGCACAAGAACAGGCACTCAGTACAAGATCAATAGAGGCTGGGGTCTACCACACCAGGCAGGACCCCCGATGCAGACTGTGCAAAAATGCCTCTGAAATAATACAGCACATAACCAGGTAGCTGTCATAGTGTACAGGAACATCTGCCATGAGTATGGGCTGGAAGTCCCAAGGTGAAAATGGAAGACACCTCCTAAGGTAGTTGAGAATCACCAAGCTAAGATCCTATGGGACTTCAAGATCCAGACTGACAAACAGGTGATGGCTAACCAACCAGACATCGTGTTGATCGACAAACAGCAGAAGAAGGCAGTAGTGGTAAATGTGGCAATCCCAAGCGACAGCAACATCAAGAAGAAAGAACACGAGAACCTTGAGAAATACCAAGGACTGAAAGAGGAGCCAGAAAAGATGTGGAAAGTAAGAGCAGCAGTGGTGCCAGTGGTAATTGGAGCACTGGGGGCTGTGACCCCCAAACTGGGAGAGTGGCTACAGCAGATTCCAGGTAAAACATCAGAGGTCTCTGTCCAGAAGAGCGCAGTCATAGGAACAGCTAAGATACTGCGCAGAACCCTCAAACTCCCAGGCCTCTGGTAGAGGACCCGAGCTTGAAGATGACACATACCACCTCACGAGGGGTGAGAAAATAGAAATATTTTTTATATCTATATATATATATATATATATATATATATATATATATATATATATATATATATATATATATATATATATATATATATATATATATATATATAGATATAGATATAGATATATATGTCAGAAGATCCCTGCAAAGTATATGGCTGAAAAGTATGTGTATGTTCTGGACCTGTTCCTGGAGGAAAGAGTCTTAAAAATTACAGAATTAATGTTCAAGATGTTTATGGAGTAAATTTTGTTCCATTATTGATGCATGAACATGATTTGTAAATTTAATTTAAAAAAAAATGAAAGAAAAAATAAAATAAAAATTTTTCCAATGTTTTATTTAAAATTTCTGATTTTTGAAACGACTTTGCATTCCTTTCAAATTGCATTTTGCTGATCAGATTCTCTTCACTTTTAGCCCAAAACAAGCACACGCTCTTGATTCATACATTGGCCAATATAATGATGTAGCTTACATACAATTTGATAGCAATCCAAACCCCAAAAACTAAAATAAAATGCATAAAAATAAAATATAACAAATACTTTTATAAATGACGTTTGAAAACACAATATCTGAGAAAACAGCAAAGTTACAGCAAAGCAATGCAAATCATGGAACAAAATTTTCTACATAATTTATGGAGCATATCTTCAGCTATATTACTTTCATTGTTAATTATAACAAATACAGTCTTATATCCAGAACTTACTGTGCTGTTTAGTTACATAGAGTATATACAGGTAGCAGGTTCTTCCCTTTGTATTCAGATATACAGAACATGGCTGAAAAATGTCTTACTCAGTTTCTATTGCTTGTTTTTCTTGTTGTCTTTGTTTTTTAAACAAATGCAAATGCATGAAGAGATCAGTCTAAATGTTTGAAGTGGAGTGAATGTTGATGAAATAGGTTGCAACTCTGTTGTAGGTCGGTTGAACATTATTTGCATAATCCCAGTTCTGAGAACAATATCTCAGCATATGAATTCTTCAAAGCATTGACTCTAGCCTGGATTTTAACACACCCCCCCCCCCCCCCCCCCCCCCCCCCCCACACCCCCCCCTCCCCGTCCCAGGGTAACTCTTTTAAGTTGCTAATTAGACCCAGTTCTCTTGAAACAGATTACTGAGGTGTTTTTTAATGAAAGGATATATTCTTCAAGCGCCAATTGAAGGTTCACAATTAAAGAAAAGCTAGTAACATTGATACGATGTTGAAAATAATCAGGACTATTAACATTTCTGTCCTTAAAATATTCATCTGGACCTACTGATTGATCTGAAGATTAAAAAATAATGGCCACATTTTCAAAGTTTTGGCCAGAGCTGCTCAACAGGCTTTGCTTTTAGCAAAAAAATATTGGTTGAAAGGGCTGTTATGTAAAGCTACAAATAAGGATGAAGTTCAGAGAGAGCTGCTGAAGTTTGATTACTAATTCAAGAGATCAAGGTAGAGCTGAGAGAGAGCTCTGAGCCTCACTATCCTGGCAGATGAAGAGCAAGATCAATCCTGGAGTGAACTTTGAGGTGTTTTCTTCTCGGTGGGATGATTAAAGAAGCTCTGTTTTTCTCTGCTGACTTCGCTAACATATCACCCGAAAAAATATATATCAAGGAAAATCCTTGGCATACTGTAAGAGTTGGATGTGGATCTAATAGTTCATGGAAGTTTGTTCTTTAAGTATTTTGCTGCCAAAAGAGACAGCAAGCACGAAGAGCAAGACAACAAACACTTAACCCCTGAGTTTGTATTTGCTTATCAAACAAATTTGACATCTAGTTCAAATTCAGTTCAGTTTACCTTGTTATTTTTTTGTCTGTCTAACAGATTTCAAATTCAGACAAATATGACCTGAATAAAAAGATAAAACGCTGTTTTCTTTTCATGTTTTGAATCATTAAGAAAATCCCAACTGGGTCTCTATGATAAACTTAATTTACCTAAACATGGCTAAAATATAAATGGCAAAACACTAGAGAAATACAAAAATAGAAATGGAAAGACAAATAACTGTATCTGTTAGGTTTCTGTTTTCTGTGATGTTTTTCTTTTGAGTATCCAGTTTTGCTTTTCTCCTTGTTTCCTAGTTTTTATGGTTTAATTATTAGTTTATTTTGTTCTTTGTTTTCTTCTCAGTTACTGTCCTAGTCTTGGTTCTGTTTCATTTTTTTTTTCATTTTAGTGTTCAGTTTTGCTTTGCTCCTTGTTTTCTAGTGTTAGTGGTTTTATTTTTATTTTGCTGTGTTCTCTAGTTTATTCCTAGTTACTGTTTCAGTCTTGGTTCTGTTATGTTTTCTTTTGAGTGTTTAGTTTTACTTTGCTCCATGTTTTATAGTATTAGTGATTTAATTATTATTTTGTTGTATTTTCTAGTTATTGTCAGTCTTCCAGGTTTTTTCATTTGTTGCCCTCTGCTGCCCGCTTGTGTTCTCCTTTCTCCCTAGCTCCTGTTTTGTTTCTGCTCTGTCCTCACCTGTTCCTAATCTTCTCATTAGCCCTCTCTTTGTCTCAGTCTCCTTTAAAAGCCCCCTCTTTTCATTTCCTCTTTGCTGGGTCCTCATCTTACTTTGTCAGTCTTCCTCCAACTCATCTCTCCTAGCCTTCCTCCTGGTTATTCTATTTCCCCTGATGACTCCATGGTTTCTGGTTCGTTATTTGGACTTTGTTTTCTTTTTTTGGGGGGGATTTTTGATTCTTGGTTGGCTGTTCGTTTGGACTTGTTTTTCAGTACTCTTCATTAAATCAACTAAAAATTCACCTCTGCCTGCCTGCCTCTGCTTTTGGGTCTTCAATCCACAAACAAATCCTGACACTATCAAAATGTTTTTTGTTTTTTTTTTAAGAACAGCCTCTAAAGCTCTGCAGAAGTCACTAGCAACTGCTTAAAGGGGTCATAGAAGGATAATATAGGGTATTTGGTGCTGGTCATTAGGGTCTCTGAATAGGGTGTGTAACATTGGTTGGGCTAAAAATGTATACATATTGCGTTTTGGATGCATTGCTGTTCTATGCAAGCCTGGTTATAAACCCTAGAATGAAACTACAGGTTTTCTTCCTTTTATGGTATGCTCATGAATATTTAGATGAGCTGTGCGCTGATTGTTTGGTTTATAACAAGCGAAGCTGCTGAGAAAAGACGCATCATAGCAACAAGCACTCATTCACTGAAACATCAAATTGTTGATATGGTAGGGTGACCAGACTTCCTACCTAAAAAATGTCTAGGTGGGATTTCAAAATCGTCTGGGATTTTGATCGACTACAGTGCAGCACGTAGTTGAAACACACTGGACACTCAAACCGAGCCATGAGCTTGCCGGTGTCCAGGCTACCGTCACTGGGTCAAGTTCAGTTGCTCCATCCACAGCTGGCTTCCTGCCCCGGACCAGCCCCAGAGCTCATGGATCGGTTCGAAATCCCCGGTCCGGTCCAGTCAGTGGCCTAGCAGACCTACCACCCCCCACAACAACAACATAAAAAAGATGTCCCCCCTTTAGAAACCCAAATCTGGTCACCATAGATATGCTAGTATTGCTATCAACAGCTTAGCGACAGGATAATACGTACAGCTTGCGGTTGTGTTGGCCTTACGGTCGGAACAGCCCCTGAAAAGAAGTTTAGCAAGTCCTGCTTTGAACTGTCCAAGATTTTAAAAGCTGTTTTGGGTAAAATGCTTAAAGCAAAGTAACAGCTGAGCATCAAACTTTGCAGGGATGTTCTGACAAAAATAATCCATGCCTGTCGAGTCTTCGGATCCTTGGGAAGACTGTGGAAATTTTCCCCTTTCTCCGTGCAGCCTGGAAAACTGCATTTACACCAGTGGTTCTGGCTCATTATCAATAGAGAAACTGCCTGCTATGTAATTCTTGTAGAAACCCAACTGTAGGCTAAACAGCTAAACCGGTGTCTTACAACTACCTCTATTAATGTTCTTGGGCCAGTGAACCAGGGGGCTGATCTGTATGTCAATTTCGGGTCATGACAAAAGTACAGGCCAGAACCAAATAAGGCAACATCCCTGAGTTTAACTCAGGGCTTTGTTTGAATTTGCCCGTTTTAAGGTGGAAGTTTAGAATTGTGAGATTTGCAGAGAAAGGAGGTGTTGATGGGATTTGAACTTCTCTGTACGTCCATTTCAGCCACTGAACTATCGTTATTCATCTATGACAATGGAAACTCGGTTTTGCATTCTATGACCCCTTTAAGGTCAGTACTTACAACTCTGTGTAGGTCTTTTGATTGCCTGATTGTATACTTTATAGCGAGCCCCTCTGTGTGACTGTTTTTTTTGTTGGCCTTTAAGTAAAAACTCTGGTAAGATTCAGCATTCAAACCTCTGAAAGTGCTTTAGATATAAAACGTATTACGTAGTGTTCAATAAAGTGTTTTTAATGAAGAGTATTTTCATCTGAATGTGCTTTTGCTGGAGACATCCATGTTTGTCAAAGAACACTACTGCCACCTACCCATTTGTGACGTCGTTGTGACGGTGCGGTATCAGCTGTTGATCAAGTTCCAGTGCTGTATCTGGTGTTTGTCACAAGTCGTCTTGAAAACATTCTTCTTCCAAATGTTGGCTACATATTACGTGTTTTTTCTCTGGCCAGAAGTTCGATGGCAAATCCTGTCATGTTGGGTTAATGGAGCTAAACCCAAGAGCAGAACACCACGGAGACAGGGTTAAAAGTTCAACAGTTTATTGTTCAGGAAACACAATCCAGGTGATAGTACTGATACTGGTACAGGTCCGGGGCTGGATTCACAGGGATCTCTGATGTGGTTCAGGCTGAGAGAGGAAGCCAGAGGAGTCCAGAGGTAGAGGGATTAGCATAGGGCTAGGCAGCAGCAGGGCTAGGCTTCTGACTAGCTGAGACTCAGTCCTTGAATTGCTCTAAGTTCTCACCTAGAGAACAGGCAGGCAGATTCAGACTGTAGATCTTCTGGTTGGCCACCAAGAGCAGGAAGGCAGGTTTCTGATGAGCTCCTCCAGAGCTCCTGAGATGCGGCAGGCAGATTTCAGCAAGCGAGAATCTTCCAGAGTTTCCAGGGTTCAGTCAAGAGCAGCTTGGCAGGCTTCAGACGATGAGCTCCTCCAGAGCTCCTGAGATGTGGCAGGCAGAGTTCGGCAATGGAGACTCCTCCAGAGTCCCAGGGTTCAGTCAGGTTTCTTCCGTGATTAACAAAAACACTCTGGAGTAAGGATGTTGTCCACAGCCCACTTAAGTACTGTTCCACTGATGAGCAGATGAGAATCAGCTGGTGAATGCAGCTCCAGGTTCAGGAGATAAAGTACGCCCTCTGGTGGAGGAAAGTAGACAGCACCCCAGATCCCAACAGATGAACAAACAGTCAGGAAGGGATCATCGGCGCCCTCTGGTGGGCAAGCCTCTGGATCCCAACAAATCCTCCCTCTTCAAGTCGGCAATCCAAAGAGGATGGAGGATCAGGAATCAGAAAGGTGAAATAACAAATTTTATTTTCACTTTTACCCAATGTACTACAACATCCAATACCATGCATGTGGGCATTGTCACTTAATTAACTATAGGTCTGGTTAATTTTAATGGTGAAGTCCTCTGGAAATCTTCAATAATTGTTGTTGATTGCAGATGTGTCTAGTAGTTGCCATTGATTTTGCTTGTAAAGCGGGGAGAATGGCGCAAAGCTTACCGCACTGTGATGTTACTACTGAAAGATGTCAGGAGTGAGGTGTTACTATATTTGGACAAAAATGGCCGCTCACAGTGCTTGCAATGAAAACAATTGTTTTATGTTTTTACTGATTTATGCTAAATTCATTAAATCACTGGGAAAGTATTAATTTTAGTTATATATAATGACCCATTGGTTATTCCTTGCTGACCGGACTTCTCCTTTGAAGTAACACTTGTTTTTTATTCCTAGCACTTCTACCAAATGTTGTAAGATTAGCATTACAAACCTTTTAACTTTTTTTTTAATTACAAATAGTTTTTGTTGCTCTCTGTCCGACTGAAATCAGATCATCGCCTATGATGGAGTCAGGAGAGAAGTGTTACTATATTTGGGCAAAAGTGGCTGCTCCCGGATTCAGTGATCGGGATGAAAATGGTTTTTATTGTTTTGCCGGTTAATGCTAAGTTCATTAAATCACTGCAAACATATTAGTTTTAGGTATAAATAATGATCTATTGAGTATTCCTTGCTGACTGGACTTCTTCTTTAATGCTAAGAAGGTGAGTTGCTTCCTTATTATGTCATATTTTTTGAACTGGTATAAGTTGACATTGTCAATCACACGGTTTTGACAAGTCTTCAGCAAAAAAAGTTGCTATTGGCTTTTCTAAAATTAACTAGATAATACATCACTCGATTTGCATATTTGGTAATATCAACAACAAAAGACCAAAATCAATCAGAAATATTTCTCGTTATCTAAAAGTGCATAAATCAGTATTAATTTGTTATCAAATTTAACTTTAAGACAGTTAAATTAAGTTTAATGAAACACAGTGGAGGAAGCTGGGTATAAATTCAGTGCAGGCCGGATCTATTTTGGTGCAACAGTTTAAAAAATATATATATTTTTTAACTTACGGTAGGGGGAATCAGTGAAAGCTTTTCGCATTTGTGATTAATTTTTAGCGAGGCAACAGAGACGGAGCTCACAGCAGCACTCACTGCTCACTGAAGACAGGAAACTCAGGGTGATTTTTATCTTCTCACCAAAGTCTTCAACAGCACAGAAGAAAGTCCCTAAAGTTGTTGCTAGTCGCTTTTTTGAAGAAAGAAAAGTCAGGTGGGGGTGTTAAAAGCAACACAGTCACAACGTTAGCAACAGTTCAGTCAGATCTAACCTTATCTTACTGTGCCAATGTCTGATAGTGTTACTGGTTTAATACTCTTACTTTGCAATATTGCTGCTCTAGTCCTTAGCTGCTGGAAGACATGCTGACCAATTTTTTTCCTCTCGCTCTCTTCAAGGTCACATCATCTGGCTTGGCATCTTAGCTCTTACATCTCTTTGTGGAGTTTGGCTAAACTAGTTCTGTCAATATATGTTTTTTTTGCTTGTTTGTTTTGTGAAAGTTTGACATTAGGTTAACTTGATGGAAGCAGCAAAATTTGAGTAATAATATATATAATATCTATGTGTGTATATATATATATATATATATATATATATATATATATATATATATATATATATATATATATATATATATATATATATATATATATATATATATATATATATATATATCTATATACACACATAGATATATATGGTGGAAACATATCTATTTAGCTTTAAACCACATAAAAAGCTAAATAATGGCCATCCTGCCATTAAGTCTTTATGTTTTACTACACTTTGAGAGAATGCTCTACATTCTGAAATCCCCAGTTATTCTAAGCCAGGTACTGCTAGAGGCTTCTTCTTGGTAAAAGGAAATTTTTCCTCTTCATCTTCGCTATTCTATTATTCAATGAATGGGAACAAACTGGAATGTATGTAATTGACTTTAAAGTTGTTTATGATTGGATTGAATTCATTTTTTTGTTTAAAACTGCCTGTTGCTGGCCAAGTCATCATAATAAATCCGAATATGTTCTCAACTGACCTCCCTGGTTAAATAACGGTTAAGTAAACAGAAATACAAAAATGGTTTGAATTCAAATGAGATGAATTGCTGGGAGGTTCATGATATAAATTATTGGGAAAAAAATATATTTTAAACTCCTTAGGTTTTACAGGCAAAACACTTTGAAGATGTGTTTTGACTGTATGTCTGTGAAGACAGAGGGCTGCAAAGAAGTCTGAGTAGCTTCAGGCAGACATTGAGCAATGTTGAGTGGTGCTTTCAGCTTCCAGCACTGTGCCTCTCTCAACGAGCCAGCTGTGGCTTTAAAATGAAAATAATAGAATACTACGGGAAAGAGCAAGAGTAAAAATGTCCAAATCTGTTTTTTTAAGTGCTCCTAAGTAAGAGAAATTTAAATATTTAGATTTGCTGTCTTTCAGTGCGTTTATTAATGATGTGAACTAATATTGTTTAGACAGGACGGAAGCATTCAGGCTCTTACCCAATGCCCTCATTTTTTCCACAACAAGAGAAGTAAGTGGGCCTCTTCCAAATGCTCTGTCAGCACCATCTTTATAGAATCACCTATAATTTTATTATACCATGAAAACAGTTTCTTAAACATATATCAAACAAGGTATAGGTGGATTGATACGTCTGAAACTTTTAGCCAACATTAGCATTTGAGCAAATGAACTAGAAAATAAAAAACTGGCTGCCTCTCATGTTTTTTAATCTTTGGTGATGTTGCTGGAAGCTTCTTTCTTTTGAGCTGGATGGAGCTGACCTCAGTGGAGATCCCAAATGTTTAGCAGATGATCTCTTTTTCACATGACCTTTCAGTTTCACCCACTGCAACTATCAAAGGAAGATTTCTATTAAGTTGGCCGAGGTATGAATACATATCCGACTACATTTTTCGCAGCAAATCCAAAAAGCCACGTAAACAACATTAGATAAGAAAATAAAACAGTGAGAACTCCAAAAAATACATGAACAATAAATTACTGCGAAGGAGAAAAACTCCAGTACAGGAAAATGGAGAGCATGAAAGTGAAAACAGTCTGCAAACACACAACACCAACAAATGAAAAATGCTGCAATTAGAAAAAACAACTGCAAGTTAAAGGTACATAGTTATGTGACAGTGTAGGTTCTTGTCATTATGCCTCAGACTGATAAAGAGTCCTGGCGACTATTCCGGAGTATGGAACCAAATCCTGCCCTCTGTTTCATACCTAACACAGTTAGGATGTATACATAAACTATAAGAAAAAAAAGCAACTCATAATGTAGCCTTCCTGTGTTTATCCAGCATTCATTGCATTGGTGAAAATGTCCTGACCATAGGTGGTAAGATATAACAAAGAATATATAATTTTTTAAGTAATTCTGAGCTTTTTTATTCCAATGGCTATTTGTATAGGGAAATTACATCATGTTAAATTACTGGTCAAAAATGCTACCTGGCAGATTAACTGTTTTAGGTGCTAAAATTAAAGACAAATATATCCTGCAATGTTTTTGTTGCTTTTTTGGCTGGAAGTTGGAAGGGATTTTGCTGCCATTCGGCTGGCTTTTACTGGGAAGGGCCATTTTGAATGGCTGCTGATGTAAGTCCATAAAACCTTAACTTAGATCTGGTCGGTAATCTTTAGGATTAGATTAAGCCAAAGACCAGGAGGCAGTTCTATCTGAAGAAGTTTAAAAGATTAACCACAGATGGTGGTGAAAATTCTTACATTTTGCATTGAAAAAGATTCCTGGATGGGAAGTGAAACGTCTTCAAACTTGGAAACAAAGTCCATTGGATTGTTTTTTTTTTTTTACTTTATTTTTGTATTGTCCACAGATAAACACTGTAGGATTGCTCAGCAGAAAACAGCAACAAATCAGACTTATCATATGTTATATAACATAAAAGTAGTTAGTCATGCAGTAATGCAGTTTTTTTTAAGTGCTGGTATTAAAACAACATCATTTCAGACTTTAAAAGTCTGTAAATTAAATAACTAAATATAACAATATAACATTCATAGAAGTCTGCTTAGACCAAGTTTTCCTGTTGTTTAAGTATACAAACTACCAAATCAAAGGAATTTTCCTCTGAACTGGAAGTAAACAAGGTAGTTTCACATATTTTCTTCTTTTCTCCATATTTTATATTTTCCATCAAACATTTTTGAAGCTTTTGCTGCCAACAATCTCAAACCTCCTCTGTTTCAAGCTGAACTCATTCCAGTTTTTTTTTTTTTTCACTCAGGACTGCAGTGATTGCTAACTCTGTTCTTTATATCATCGCTCCTGTCACCGATGGCTGCAGGCAACCAGAGATGTTTGCCAAATAAGATGTCTTTGGATTCAGCTCACGGGTGGTTATTATGAAAATACACTACCAAATATAATTTCTATCGAGCCAAGGGGTCCATTAATTTGAGCTTAAAAGTGAATCTGTTTGCAGCAGCCGCCCCTGCAGCTCTTCCCTGTTTCAAATCACTTGCAGTCTTTGGTAATTGCTTTGTGCCCTGAGTGGAATGGATGCAAGCTCATGATTGAACGCACAGTAGGTATTGATCAGAGAGGGAGGATATTTGGGGGATTTCTATGCAGAAATAATACTTCACCAAAGCCAGCTGGGATAATTCTCCAAACTACGCAAATAGTCAACAATTTAGATTACAGCTCTCAGGATTGACTTCCTGGTGTGAAACTGTCGGCAACAAGCTGCTTGATTTTCCTACGGGAGCCATTCAGCACTGGCATATGTTTGCTGTTTAACCTCATAAATACAGCCAATAATAAAGCTTGATTTCCTATTTTCTTCTTTCTACTTGCAAATTTTTGCTGTTTCATTACAGCAAAGCAACCCCACAGCAGGCCCTCGTTATACCAGCCGTGCCTGGGCAGTGGCTCTGGGGGCTGATCAGGGTAAATTCAAACAAGTAGAGGAGTCGGAAGGTGGCACAGTGGGTTACACCTCTCACCGCTGAGACACAGTGGATAATTGGTGTGCCTTGGAGACTAAACTATGTGATACTTTGTGGAGTTTCCATGTTTCCTGTATGTATTGAATCTAGTTTCTGTTAAGTCAAATTCTACCAAAAATAAAACGGTGCACCACAAAAAATACTGATACAGAAATTTTATTTTAAAACACTGACAAAATCTGCTCTCCACTGCATGTTGGATATGAGGTATGCAGATTCAGTACCATGATACCCCAAATATGTAACACGTATGAGTCCGTGCCCCTCTGCAACCGTGGATTACTTTCCATACGAACCCATTTGGAGGAATTAGAAATATAAAAAAATATGCTAAACAGGAATGAAACTTATTAAAACATTTTAATCCAAAGAAAGGCTTTGAGAGTAACTTTTTTTTTCTTTTTCTTTAATTCTTTCAAATATATTTAAAATTTTATATTTTCAAAATAATTTTTCAATAAAATGCTTCAAGGATTTTATAATTTCAAGCTTTACTTTTTCAAATGTTATTTTTTAAAGATTTCTAAAAGATTTTCTGCTTCTCTTCAATTTTATATTTTGAATAAATATTTTTTTCTATAGCTACGTTTACATGGACACAACTAATCGGATTGAAGGCCTGATCAGATCAAAAATGTTTCATGTAAACATGTCAGACTGAAGATTCTAATCCGATTCGGTCCGATCGGATCTAAATTTAATTCCGAAAGAGAGAGGTGGTTTTTGCCGATCGCCATTCTGATTGGCGTCCATGTAAACACCCATTCGGATCTTAAGAGTAAAATAATCTTCACTGCGCATGTGTGCGACGTCAGCGTGACGTTTTTCCGCCTTGTCAACAACAGGAAACCACCGGTCGCTCTCGCTCTTGTTGTGAACAACATGGCGGGAGGAGTCTAGGAACGCCGACTTATACACTCAAGTTCATTTAAAGCTGCAGGAAGCAGGAATTTATCCTCCTCCTCTTCCTCTTTTCTCTCTCCACAGCCCACTCGCTCTCCCACGCCGGTTCAATCGCTCATTCTCTACATTTTCTCTCGGACATTTCGCTGCCAAGCGCTTTTTTCCTCCTCTCTCCGTTTTTTTTTCCGCTCGCTCCGAGCGCATCGTTTGTCAGGCCTCCCAAAAACCAGACGCAGACAGAACTGCCAAGTTTGGCAGGAAGTTCTGCGCATGCTTAAAAGATTTAATCTGATCCAACGCTTGGTACATGTATACACACGTCATGATCGGATCATTTCATTTAGTGTCCATGTAAACGGAGATTTTGAATTTCCGATCAACCAAGGTTTGGATCAGATCGGGGAAATTTTGCGCATGTAAACGTAGCTTATGTGTCTCACAGATCATAATACCTGTTATTTTTCAAAGTAAGACTTGTTTCAAAGTGTAATTTCTGTTTTTTTGTTTTGTTTTTTTTTTTAACAGTATGCTCACAGGAAAGGGGGTATGAGAGGAGGGGGAGAGACATGCGGCAAAGGATCACAGGTAAGATTCGAACCCAAGTTGGCCATGTCAAGGACTAAGGCCTCTGTACGTAGGTCATGTGCTCAGCATCACCAAAGCATGCCCAAAAATGTATTTTTTTAAGTCCCATTTACAAAATATGTTGTTTTCTTGCACCACAAAAAGGAAAAGGTGGATTTATTTAAATGCAGTTACCTCCTTATTTATGCATAATATATAAGAAACCTGTCTGTCTGAAGACCTAAAGTCAGCGCTGTAGAAAACCACGTACTCTATCCTGATTGCTCACATGCCAGCAGACAGAGAGCAAAGGTTTGAAAGTATGGAAGGAGTGTTCATGGAAAGGTTAGAAAGGATTCTCAAATGGCTGCCCTGTAAGGCCAAACCAGCTGATGGACACCCATGCTTTGTACTAAAATGCCCCTTAAGTGCAGCATCATTGCTATGCCTGTGCCATTTGCACCTCATTTTCGAAGTTGCACAAACTCTTTCAATGTCTGTCTGTCTAAGATCATACTATATATATATGTGTGGATGTACTGTAAATGCTGTATATATCCCATGTACCTTTTTCTTCCTTTGGCACCTTCTTCTTCTTAAAAAAAAATGCGGGGAGTGGTGGCCCAGTGGTTAGGGCATAGATCTTGAAATGCTGAGGTTCTGAGTTTAAATATTGAGGTTCTGAGTTTAAATATTGAGGTTCTGAGTTTAAATATTTTTTTGAAATATTGATACAATATTTAAAGTCTTTGGAGCTCAGATCTCGGCAGGAAACATTAGCGCTGAATTCTGCTTTAATATGCATAAGCGAGACAAGAGCATAAGAACAGGGATGTTTCCCCCCAGGCATGAAACTGGTGGCTGAGTGCAGATAGATGCAGTTGGTCAGTCCATAGACTGTTGGTTGGTGAGACAGTCTGCTTGAGCTGTATTGGTGAGATCCAGTATGCTGCTTTAGCTGATAATAGTGCTTCAAATAGAGACCTGGAAAAATAGATGCCCAGCTTCGGTAAGCACAGGTTTGCATGAACCTGAGCAAGTTGAAACGACAGTGGACAGAAAAAACTCACCTTGAGAAGAATTACCGAGGGGAGTTTTACCAGTAGATTAGCATACAGGGTTGATGCCAGGGTGTTTTTTTTGTTTTGTTTTTTATTATCTAAATAGAATACATCATCCTCAGTGAATATCAGAGTCATGGCAACATTTAAAAATTGCTAGTCTGTAGCCTTAAGCATTAATGATTAAATGATATAAAAGATCTCATCAGCATTTTTCTAACAATATCTTTATGTTTGGGCACAAAGAATTAGTAATTGCTCAGAAAAGGTTCCAACGTTTTAGTTATTCCTGATTCGTCATTTTTTAAAATTTTAGATCCCTAGTTTCAATACCCAGTCAAACGACAAGCAATATAAGCTGGCTAATATCAGCGAAGAGGAATCCAGCAGTGTGTGCGCAACCTTCAGTTTGTGCAACAACATTTGAAATTGTGGCTTGAAGTTAATGAAAAAAAATAACCAGTTGGCTAAATGTGAAACTAGCTTAGGGATTTCATTCTGAAAAAGATGGGGTTCTTGCTCTTATTTCCCCACCCATGAAGGAAGCAGCCAAGCAGATAAGCTCCAAGCTAATTCTCTGGTAGACAGCACATACAGGTAGTCACAGTAAAATAAACCAGGCTACACAGAAAAACAGGCCAAGCTCCAACATTTATAAACAGAGCTGTTGATGATAGCAGCACAGTTGATATTTCAGTCCAGGATGGAGTCACAGCCAAACAGGAACACACCAGAGGAAGCTACTATGATGAGAGAAAGCAGAGAGATGATAATGTTATGAGAAAGAATGAGGAAAAGTGTTCTTTATGTCCTCTAGCACTGTAAGCCTATAGCAGGATACATATAGAAAATAGCTCGGTATATCTGACTATTTTGGACTGTCTGACCTTACTTTCAAGATCAAGTTGTAACTGCTGGCCGCTCCCAACTGGAATAATCTCTAGAGGATCTCCTGAACCCAGAGACGACAGTGGCTTTGCTTGTCTTTCAAATGTATATTAAGCACTGTGACTCACTCCATAAAATCCCTATCCACCATGTTGAGATGAAACCGACAACCAGAAGACTCAGTGACTTATTGAAGCTTTTCGCCTGTTGCCGAATAGCTTTCGCTTGGCTGGCGACTCTTCATCTCTAGCTAAATCTCTAGCTAAATGAGCTACATTAGACTTAAACAAGACTTTTACCCTGAGTCGTCATATATGAATCAATATATCTGCCAACACATTTATATCCTGATCAATATGGACGGAGCACATGTACATCTCAGCTGTCACTTTAACATGTACGCTAAATCTATGAAAGAGTGAATATCGGTTATTAAAGAAAACTGAACTGAATCTATATTATACTATCATTAATAGTTCATTTTAAAAATATGAGTCATCCAGACACATGGTTAATTCATCACATCCTCTTTCATAATAAATGCAGCAACATTTCTCGGACCTTTCTTCCCAGCAGGATACTTTTTTTTATTTTGCCATCGTAGCACATCAGTCTTACAATTGTTTTTGTGTATACTCATAAATATTCTCCTACTCCTGCTTTATTTCCTGTGTGCATCTGCTTTGACGGATCATCTTTGTCAGGTCTCTGCTCCCCACAATCATAAGGCTCTCCTGACAGACACTGAAACGTACTTGCAGGCGGATGCGGGAGGTAAAGCCCCTTCAGTCCAAATAGTTAAAAACTGGGTTTGCTACACTCTGCATCTACTTTAGGTGGCCTGAACACATGATCAGACTCATATAGGCTCTCAGAAACCTATAAAATGTAATTTCTCTTTACTTTCACTGACATGCACTGTGGCCATACCAGAAAAAAGCTTGGATTTTCTTTACCATTTCAAAATGTGTGACTCACTGATCAGCCGGTAATTTACCTTCTACACAACAGATGCTGTCGTTCTCTCGTCCTCTAACTCCTCACATATATCGTGCAGCAGACTCAGAAATGTTTTGACAGCTAAGAAAGCCTGTGAAATAATTATGTACTTCTGTGTAGAAGTGATAGAGAATGGATTTGAAGAAAAGCTTTGCCCTGAGTCACAGATAAACTTTGCTCTATGCCTTCATTTTATTTCCTTTCTACTGTGCTGAAATCAATGCAGAACTTTTCTGACTAATTACATGAACCCGGTCCCCTGTCCTTGGTAAGAAGAGATTTTCTATGACAGTGATTCAGTCATTACCACAGGTTTAAATCTTGTCAAAGGAAATGCAGCAGTTTGAAGAAGTTATTTTCTATATAAATCTATCCAAACCAAACATTGGTAAAGAGGAAAGTTCCTTACCTTTCCTTGACGGCCTTCATTTGATTGGGCAGTGAGGCCTTGGCTTCATCTAGGTCTTGCATGATATTCAAATCACTTTGAGATCTGGACTCTGACTATGCCAGAAAAGGACTTATCTATTTTATTTTTTTAACCATTCACATGAAACAATTTTTGTACCAAAACTCAACAATCACATTTTGAAGTTGAAAGTGGGATCTGACCCCATACAGTAAAAAGATCAGCATTATCCCATTTAAACTCTAAATTGAGTATTTGCAACTAAACTAAGTGTAAATCTTCTCATGTAATGGTGTTAATGATCAATGTTAAAGGAGAAGTCCGGTCAAACAAACAAAGCGCTATTATCCAATAAAAAAACATATTACGTGTTTTTTCTCTGGCCAGAAGTTCGACGGCAAATCCTCCCTCTTCAAGTTGGCGATCCAACGACGAACTGGTCCGTGGAGGATCAGGAATCGGAAAGGTGAAATAACTAATATTTTTTCACTTTTACCCGATGTATTCCAACATCCAGCTGTCATGCACGTGGGCATTGTCAGTTTAACTATAGCTCTGGTGAATTTCAATGGTGAAATCTTCAATAATTGTTGTTGATTGCTGATGTGTCTTGTAGTTCCCATTGATTTTACTTTTAAAGCATGGAGAATGGTGCTAGGCTTACAGCACCGTGACATCACTGCCAGAAGATGCCAAGGGTGAGGTGTTACTAATTTTGGGCAAAAATTGCAGCTTCCAAGATTGCAATGAAAATAATTGTTTTTATTTTTTTTACTGATTTATGCTAAATTCATTAAATCACTGGGGACATATTAATTTTAGGTATAGATAATGACCCATTGGTTATTCCTTGCTGACCGGACTTTTCCTTTAAAATAATACTGTTTTTTTTTGTTTTTTTTTCTGGGCACTTCTGCCAAATGTTGTAAAATTTGCATTACAATTTGTTTGCATTTACAATTCCAGTTTTTTTCTGTTGCTCTCTGTCAGACTGAAATCAGATCATTGCCTAGAAACATTTGTATTTGGTGTTCATCGCCGTAGAATGGAGGAAAAAAAATGGACGTTTAAAGTTTCCTGATTTATGAGGCGCAAATTTTGTTTTGCCTGAGGTCATTGCATGAATGTTTCCTAGTTTGCATTTTGTTAACAGACACAGTGGTTTCCTCTAAACTAGCGAAGTGAAAAGGTTTCTGCTCTTAATTTCAGGCTTAATATGGTGCAAAGATTTTTTTGAGCATACGTCAATCTGGAGGAAGTTTAACCTTAGCTGTGCCTGAAAGTGAGGCAACTTTCTCCATTATCTTTTAGGAGGCATTCCAAAAAAGTGAAAAAAATCCATCCACTGGACCTTGTTTCTAATTTTGAAGACATTTCGCTTCCCATCTAGGAATCTTTTTCAGTTCAAAATGTCAGAAATAGCGTTAATTTTGATGCTTTATAGAGTGGACCATAAAAAAAAACCTTGTTTTTAGGAATGACGGTCATTTGGGTTCTATTTGGGGTCGATGTCTCTAAAAGGGGGGTTGTTAGAGGGAATTGTTGGCCTGGCTGAACAGGTGAGGTCTTCTGGTCCCCTCTAAGGGGTTTGGGGTTGCGATGATAGCGGAAAGGAACCAACTCCTTGCTGCATTGTAGGTTTTTGAAAGCTGAAATCTGATCCCCCCCCCCCCCTCTGTTTAAGGTTGTTTTTTTCTTTCTCAACATACATGGCTTCCTTCATGCCCCTCTCAAACTACCTGTCTTCTTTGTCCAAAATGTCCTTCTGGTCCTCAAAAGAATGTCCTTTTTCCATAAGGCTCTTCTGTGCTGGGCCATGCGCCTGGGCATTCTTTAGGAGGCTTTCTTTAGCTAGATATGTGTTTATTTATTATAAAGATGGTATATCTTATTGTCTTTGCAGAACAAAGTGCAGACCACATTCTACCTTCAGCCCAAAACAAATCTCTTGATTATGATTAGACAAGCAGCAGTTAATGAGAAGACTGTCCTGTTTCCAGCCTAGCAGCTCAGCTGGTCATTAAAGTGCTTATGGGAGCGGCCCAGAGGAAGAGCTACAGCCAGACAGCCAGAGAACAAGCCTGTCACACACCATGACCTCGAAATGCTCCCTACCAGACATAAATAGGATGCATCTGTGTACATTTTCTGTGCATTATTGCTAATTCCCAACAAGGAAACAGGATTAGTCTGCTGTTTTATAATCCACTTTTACGATAATTAGACTATAACGATGGCTGCTGTAGGTATTCACTCAGTTACTCGCATGGCTGCAGCTATTTAACAGGAGGAACAGACCTGAGTGCTGTCCATCAAACAGATCGCATTTCTAGATTTTTTTTTTAGTAGAAGTCTTTAAAATTGAGCTCATAACAGGAAAGAATTGGCTGAATTATGTAAGTCGACTTTTAGGTCGAGTTTATTTATGAAGTCCATTCCATACTAAAAATTACTGAACCAATGGGGTAGGTAGGACAATAAAATGAAAGCAATCAATACATTTATAAACAATAAAAACCTAATTTAGAGAGAAAAAACACACAGATATGATATACAGTATAATCTGAAATCCTTTTATAAAAGTTGTGAAATTATTAGAAAAATGGTAGGGATTTCAGAGGCTAAAAACAAAAACAAAAAGTTTAATAAAATAATTTCTAAATTAAGATTTTAAATTAAATTAAAATTTTAATCCATTATTGCTGCAAAGAACACGTTTTGTAAATTGACATTTGAAATGAATGGTTTTTTAATGACCCTGGAAGACTTGAGTTACGTTTACATGTACATAAATAATCGTATTGAAGATGGTATCGGATCAAAAACGTTTCATATAAACATGTCAGACTGAAGATTCTAATTTGATTTGGTGCGAAAGAAAAGTAACTGTCATGGTCTTGGCCCAGATGGGTGGCAGTTTCATTTGCTCCTGCTCACTTGTCTATTGGCCCGGCGGCTGATAAATGCTGCTTGTTTCCACCTGTTCCCTCACTTATTTATGTTGTTTGCCTTGCCTAACCACTGGCGGCAGATTATTTGAGCTGTGGTGAGAGTAACTCTAACGTTCAAGTGAGTTTTTGCGTTTCTGGCCTGTTTTCTGCCTCTGGATATTAGAGCTTGTCTGCTTCTCAGTTTTGGTTTTGGACTGATTTTCTGGATTATGCTGGTTTATCGAACTTGAACTTTGTTACTGACCTCAGCTTGGATTGTCCTTTGGTACCTTTGTGGCTCTCTGATCTTCTGATGTGTCAACTTGGTTTGGATAGGACCTCGGCTCTGAGTATTCCCTCATGGACACTGTTGCTTCCTCTGGGTTTGGCTAGAGTCAGATCATCATCATCACCCTGAGCTCTAAAAGCAGAGAATCTCTCTACAATTCCTCCTCTTCCTGTGGAATCGGATTGGACTTTGAACCAGGTCAGTGACTTTTTGCTCATGGTCGCGAACAGCCTGACATTCCAGTCATGGACTTGTTTCCTATCTCTGCAGAGAATCCGGTTATTCACTCCGCTGACTTCAAGCCGCTCGCTGTGTTTGTTTATTGAAATAAATCCTGTTGAAAATCATCCTCATCTGTCTGTCTGAATATTGGGTCCAAGGTTCTGAGGTCATTACAGAGACCCCATTTCAAAAGAGAAATATACTTCTTTCTGATTGCCGTTGATTTACACAACCACACAGATCTTTGGAATAAAAGATCTCCATGTGTGCAACGTCAGCATGTTGTTCCACTATTTTCCATGCTTTAACAATTTCATCTGAACACTTGGTATATGTTTACATCGTGATCAGATCATTTTATTCAATAAACAGAGATATATAATTTCCAATCAACCAAGGTTCAGATTAAGGACATTTTGTAAATGTGAGCGTGTTAGGAATCCAGTCTGTGTGGGTTGTGTTTTTGTGTTTTCCCCCTCCACCACCAGGTGGCCCCCTGTTCTCGTTGGTCCTCCCACACACCTGCGGCTGGTTGGCTCATTACTGAGGACTTCTTAGGCGGTGGACTGTCACTACTTTGTCGCCAGTGTTTGCCAGTTTTGGGTACTCTAGCCAAGCTGAGTTTAGCTGAGTCTAACTGACTCTTTGTTTCTCTGAGTCAAACGTGATTTTTTTGTCTTTGCCTCTCGGCAGGAAGTCATCCTGCATACTGGATGTTTGGCCTTCTCCCCCTGGAAGGTTTGTTTGAGCTTCACGCTGAGCAGGGGATTAATGTCCACACATCCCATTCAAGTTCTCCAGGAAATCTAAGTGGCAGTCCTCTCCATTGCTCCTCAGGAGCCAACCAAGCCAAAACCTGTCCGCCCTCCAACGAGCCCCTCTATCTCTGGAAGAACCCACACCGACTCGATCCTGGGAAGAAACCTTTCTCCGCAATCGTGAGTCGTCGTTCAAAGTTCCCACGGACCCTGAATTAACCTCTGTGAAGTTTCCTTCTCACTTCCAGTTCTGGTTCACCAGCTCTCTGAGTTCCCCTGAATCCAACCCATTTGAACTCCTCAATAAACCTGTTAAACTTTTACTCTGGTTTCTCTGAGTGGTTTTCATGTGGGTCAGATCTCTTAAAAACGTCATGACAAAACGTAGCTTCAGGGTTGTCATCAGCTGAGGGATTTTCCCTCTCACTTTCTGTTCACCAACTTCGAGCCAAATAGTTTTCTTTCTTCGAGTTTTCTTTTGACTAATAAAAATGTTCCTGATGTCCATTAAGACAAAAAAAGTTTAGAAGAAAGCATGCCCTCAGAAAAGGAGAATGTGAGCTGCAAAATGCAATTTTAAAACATCAAAAGAATTTAAAAAAGAAAAATTATAAAACAAAATTGAAAACACAAAATATTAAATTCTTAAACTGCTGAAAAAGAGGATTATAAACTTTAATTTTTGAATCTTAAAAAAAACTAAAAACAAATTTATAAAATATTATTTATAAAAATAGAAAAAAGCAGGTTACTTTTAAAGCTTTTTTTTCCATTCTAATATTTTTCAAAGACTCATTTCTGGATTGCCTTTTTTCACATGAGTTCTTTTCTTTCAACAATAATGGAGCCATATTCACTCCATAAAAGACGAAAGTCTATGAATGTTTATATTTCCCCAGAAGACCTGCAGCTGATTCTTCTGGCAGAGTCAAACGGAGATGAAGTCAATCCTAATCTGAGGAAAACCTTCCAAAGTATCAGACAACCGGCATGAAATCATTTAAAACTGATCTGGTATTTAAACATTCACTCTGTTAACTACAAATTAAAGCATATCAAGAAATAAAAACCTTGCAGGACAATTTTAAAGTTCAAACCTTTTTGCTGATGTTATACAATATTCCTTCACAGCCTCACATTACGAAACATGTTTTCTCATTTCACAGGGGCCTCCTGCAGGCTTCTCATTATTTAAGTCACAGAGGCCTCTGCAGAGGTATAATCTGAAGGCCTGATTGAAGAACTCTTGGCTGTAATTAAATGATAAGGTGTTTATGCAAATATATCGGATTTTTGTTGGTGGCAAGACAGCAGCTAGTTGGAATGAGGAGGTTGAGTACAGATCATTGATTAAAAAGAGTCAGTCGGTGTCAGTGCACTTGGTTTGTGTGAGTAAGACACTCACAGCCTCGCCTTATCAGTTTGGCAGATTAGCTGTGAAAGTAATACCGATGCTGGGAATGCCATCAGATATGTTTTAATGGGAAGTGTGACGCTTGGGAACATTTACAGCCAAGCTCCACACTGATGCTGGTGAATGTGGGAAGAGCAGACATTGCTTTTCAGTTGCTTTCATCAGTCATCAAATAATCTGCAGCTTCAGTATGTTAGGGCCTTATGGGAGGGGGATGTCTCCTCTTTTTATCCTGAACAAAGGTCATTTAATCATTTTACAATGGAAAGCATCTCTAAAAAGATGCCAGTGGTCAAGATTTAAGCTTTAGTTCAGATCACCAAGGAGGGATATCGAGTGAATTTTGATGTGTTATTTTTGCAAGTTATGGATGCATCTTACAAACAATGCACAAAAACTCAACCTAAAGAGATTTCTTAATGCCAGCTGCTTTCTTAAGTGGATATTTGATTAAATAAAATCTATTCAGAAATATAACTATTAAAAATGTTTAATTAAAAAGGTTTTGAAAGTAACTTTTTTTTTATATATACGTATATATATTTTTTATTTTCATACATGCACTCTGCTATTTTGCAAGTTCTCCCACTTAGAAATCATGGAGTGGTCTGAAATTGTCATCGTAAGTGCATTTCCTCTGTGAGAGATCCAAATATCACAATGTTGGATTTTTTAAAACTATTTATTTCCATGATAAAGCTGCAAATAAGTATTTGAACTTATTGGGTTGGATTCTCCTTAGGGACACTGTTTCCCCTTATTGCCAGCTTATCTTCAATCGGAGCCCCGGAAGCGGCTACGGCTGCAAACAGCGGACAATCTTGTTCCCAGATTCCTTCCTTTCCTCTGGAATCGGACTGGACTTTAAACCAGGTCAGTGACTTTTGCTCCCAGTCGTAATCAGCCACTGTCCAGTCACTGACCTGTGTTTCTTATCTCTGCACAGAATCCGGTTGTCCATTCCACTGACAACCAGCTGCTCGCTGTGTTTTTGTTTTTGAATAAAGCCTGTTGAAAATCATCCTGGTCTCTGTATGAATATTGGGTCCAAGTTTCTGAGGTCATTATAATAACGTAAAAATGTTTTCCCACTTTGGTAAAAATAACAGAAACAGCATTCTTAAGAAACACTTTTATAAGGTAGAAGGATGTTAACATAATCCAAAAGGAACGGGTGAGGTCACAACATTAGGGTCTTTCAAAGACCGGTACCCCGCTTTATTAGCATCCAAGTCTTAATGGAACGGGGAGTTCTCAGACTTCAGTCTTAGACATGAACAAAGTGATGTCCATGACTTTAATTGGAATATTTAAATTTAGTAAACAAAATGTGGCTCATTTTACTAGCACTGTCTCCAACTGTTTTCCATCATAAAATCAGTTTCAAGACCCCTCTGGCAACTGTGTTTAAAGAAGCAACCAGTTATTTAGCTCTTACTCTTTTCTGCAAGCAGCATGTGTTGCCATGGACAGCACCAACCAACCCAAACCACGCCCACATCCTCACCCCATCCCACATCTGCACATACTACAGGCCGATGTGTCCTAGCACAGCAGTCCTTCCTGACTGCAGTCTGACCTCCTCCCTCTGTGTCTGGACTAATAATTAATCTGATTTCCTTATAGTAAAAAAAAACATTCTAAAATAAATAACAGAACCAACTAATGTGTCTGAAACATGCATCTAGCAGCAATCAGTTCATTTGTCCAGATTTTTCTTTCCTATCATAAAAAAGTACAAAAATATTGCAAAACAATATTCTAAAAGAGCTTTTATTGTGAGATTTTATCCATATTTCTCTACAACAGCAGTTCAGTGACGTCACTACTTTCAGAAATATTTAATCAATGTCAACTATCTAAATATATACAATAATAAACAATTAGAATGTCACAAGCATTTTAAGTTATCACTTCCTAAGTGGTTCCAAAGGGTTGAACACCCACCTTAAAAACTGAACATAAAGCAAATAGAAGTTAGTCAATTAAAAAGAAGCTAATCTGTATGTGGTTCTAAACATATTAAGCATGTTTTTTTACTCATTCATTATCACACTTATGCTGTCCTCACTCTCTCCTGCAGCGTCTATTTCAATTACATGCAGGCAGCCAGTTATGAAAATAGGTAATGACATGATTTAGAATGGCATGAAAAATATGCCTTATTGTCCCTCAGTAGGAAAATTGAGGTGTACCAGCAGCAAATTGACAAGCAAGTTGAAGCATGCAGTTTTACACCAAGAGGAATATATAATAGAAAGTAAAAAAAAATAATAGAATGTTCAGTAGGAGTATAGTTACAGTATAAAAAAAGATTCTGCTCTGTAATTAAAAATTAGTATACACAGATTTAAATAAACATACTATTTCTATAAGAAATTGACTAACATTGCAAAAACCTATTTACTTTGTTGGAATCATGGCTATAAACTAAAAGCTGCTGAGAGAAGGGATCTGTGATAACACTCTTTAGTGTCCCTAGGATGCAGTGGTCAGTCCCCGAAGAAGCTCTTCAGGTTGGCATTATCTATATGCATGGGTTTATCCTGGTGTTATCTCTCCTAGAGCCAGTATGGAGTGAATTTTATTCCATTATTGTTGCAATAATTGAATAAAGTTCCATTATTTTTCAACTTTGTTTTCTCAGTTTCATTGTGCAGTTTTTATGTTTTCAATTTTTATTTTTGCAATTTCTCTCTTTTTAGATTAGGCCTTATGAAAGTATTCTTTTCAGATTGTATTTTACAGAATATACTTTCTTTACTTGTAATTAACCACACGCTGATGACCATAAAAAATATTGTTGCTAATGTCCAGCAGAAAAGAGATAGAAATGCGTATTCATCCTGACTCTTGAGAAAATCCACAATCAGAAGTCAAGAGATTGTGATGTGCAAAAAAAGGAGATATTTGGAAAAAACTTTAAAAAATGTGGAAAAAATAATATATAGCACAAATTTGAAAGTATACAATATTTAATTCTAAAATAAAAAAGGTTATAAAAACAAAATCTAGGAAAACAGCAAAGTTACTCTCAAACCATTTTTGAATTAAGAATTTCTTTTCCTCAGTTTTCTTAAAAGCATATATTTTCTTGCAATATTAATGGAACAAAATCCCCTCCGCAGTTAGGGGTCATCCGAGACCAGAGATGGCTTCCTGGTGAGATTTTTTGTCTTTCCTTAGCTATGGACAACTAGGACTCTCTAGAGGGGCATTGTGTATAGTAGCCAATATCTATAACAAAAGAAACAAAAAAAGACATTAAATGAAAGAAAACTAATTAAAAGTAAGATGGGTAAATGGCAAATATTTATGTACGTGTCTAAGTTTTTGTCATGTTGGGTTAATGGAGCTAAACCCAAACGCAGAACACCACGGAGACTGAAATAAAAGTTCAACAGTTTTATTTTAAAGCAAACACAATCCAGGTGATAGTACTGATGCTGGTACAGGTCTGGGGCTGGATTCACAGGGATCTCTGATGTGGTTCAGGCTGAGAGAGGAAGCCAGAGGAGTCCTGAGGCAGAGGGATTAGCAGAGGGCTAGGCAGCAGCAGGGCTAGGCTTCTGACTAGCTGAGACTCAGTCCTTGAGATGCTCTAAGTTCTCACCTAGAGAACAGGCAGGCAGATTCAGAATGTAGATCTGGTTGGTTACCAAGAGCAGGAAGGCAAGTTTCTGATGAGCTCCTCCAGAGCTCCTGAGATGCGGCAGGCAGATTTCAGCAATGAAGACTCCTCCAGAGTCCCAGGGTTCAGTCAGGTTTCTTCCGTGATTAACAAACACTCTGGCCTCGGAGTGTTGTCCACAGTCCACTTAAATACTGGTCCCCTGATGAGCAGATGAGAATCAGCTGGTGAAGACAGCTCCAGGTTCAGGAGATCCAGTACGCCCTCTGGTGGAGGAAGGTAGACAGCACTCCAGAACCAAACAGAAAAACAAAACAATCAGGAAGGCATCCTCAGCGCCCTCTGGTGGGCAAGCCTCTGGATCCCAACAGTTTTCTGTCTTCTGTGTTTTCTGGGTCTTTGGTTTCATTTCTATTTTCTGTCATTCTGGTTGTTTTCTGGTTATATTTCAACATTTAAAGTATGTATTTCTTGGTTGCTTCTGTTGCCCCTTGTGCCAGTCTCCTTTCCCCTAGCTCCCTTCTAGATCCTTCTGTCCGAACCTGCTCCCAATCAGTTGATTACTCCGTTCATTGTTCTCTTGGACATATACTACTCCTCTGCTGTTACTGTTTGCTGTGTATTCCTCCCTAGTGTCTCCTAGTTTTTGGTTCCTGAGTTTCTTGTTGATCAGTCCAGGATTATGGCTTCTGTATTTTTACCTCTTCAATAAATGTTGCAGTAAATCAGCTCTGCAATTGGTTTTTCAACTAGTATCCACTAACCTTGACAGTACATATGTGATCCATCCCCACCCACCGTGGAGAGTTTAAGGTGTCTGCATCTAATATTTTGATGATACTTTAATTTAATAAAATCCTTTTAATAGGAGGTTAAACTTTTTCTGACAACAAGAGAGGCACTCATTATCAGGACGGTGGTCATAAAGACAATGCCTGGTTGTGTTCATGTTGCGCTTCTAGCAAATTCCTGGCTTGTCTCAGGGTTTTTAACAAAGCAGCAGCCAAAAAAAGTATTAGTTTTTAATATAATCATAGTAATACTATCCTATGGATCCAGTTGGACCATATTAATTTAGGTTCCAAAGCTGAGTCTAACACCTTACCATGACAAGTGTATTTTCAAACATCCCATCAATAAATGTCATTACTCGGGGAGTGAGCACCTCCAGTATTTATCTCCAGATAACCTTAAGCTGTCCTGAAGAGACACATCACAATAAGAGTGAAAAGTGAAAGAGATACAAAAGTCAATTTGAAGCAAAATGAATAGTGAAACCTAGACAATAAAACAATGGATTACCAGAAGGCAGGAGAAAACAAACATGAAAGGCTAGACAAAATGACTGAGTCAAACAAGTGGAGTGTTCAATGGTTTGAGAAGCTACAGCTTCCCTGTCTGCACTATCAAGCGTTTTCCGCAAAACAGATTGCATTTTGCTGCATTTGCACTTCTCTTTCAAACCATATTTCTAATCAGATCTGTTTTTGGATATTCATTTCTTTTTAGCAGCCTACTTTTTATTTTATTTTTTTTGACTAACTTCCAGCACCATAAACTGAAACCATAGATGACCCATAACTAATGTTGAATGCCATTGGAAAACATCAAATGCAAGACTAAAAGTAAATATTCTGTAAGCGTATAGCAACACAGTCCTGGAGCAAAACCATAACAATCAAAACCTACATAAAAAAAAAAGATGTGTTTTTAGTTGTCCTTTTAAAAGAAGCCAATAAGTCAGCTGATCTGAGAGCAAGAGGAACAAAGTTCCAAAGTCTTGGGGCCACAGAGGAAAACATTCACAAGATTAAAAGCAAAATTATATGATAGAACTTTGAAGATCACGGCAGCAGGCTACTAGCAGCATGCTGCACAGACTGAAACCGTTCAAATGAGGTTGTACTTAAACAAAAATCAAGACTATAAAAAATAAAAGCATGGATTAGGCTTGCCATCTCTGGATGAGACACAACAAGGCAAAGTATGGTAATATTTTGTAGATGATAGGAACAAGAAAAAAAACAGAGTTGAATGATTTTAAGAATAAAACCTGAGACAGAGGTTATCCCAAGGTTTCTAACTGAGGATTTGGGAAATGTTGTGGGGAAAAAGTATTCAACTATTTGCTCCAATTAAATAAACAGAGATTGAAGGATTTCACTCAGTCGGCACTTTATTTTATTTTTGCAAAGAAAGATCAGGTGTTCATATTGCATGGTAATCAGACCTGTTCTGATCTGGGAGCGTTTGTTCCCCCGTACTTACAATAATGGAAAGTAATCCAAATAAAAACAAATTACAGACACTTTGGTTAAACAGTAACATGTTATAAGCAAACCTTGAGAAAGAATCTGGTTTGTTATGGGAATAAGTATGTCTTGTCTACAAACACCCCTCACACAGGCATTGTGTGGCCTTGGAGGGGAAACAGGCTCAGTGAAAACTTTTATAGTGAGTAAACAGCATAAATTAATATATGAAATAAAAGAAACTAGATTTTCCGACCACAGGAAACAACAGTTTCAAGGTTCTGCTTTATCTAACATTTATTTTTTATGGTGTAAAGATGAGTACCTCAGTTTTATCCTAATTTATCTGGAAAACACTTTTAGACATCTAGATTTAAATTAATTAATTAATTCGTTTTTAATTGAGCTTTGACTTCATTTGGACAGAAAAGAGATGCACAACTGGATACCATCAGCATAAGAATAATAGAAAGTATCCTTAAAGTATTACTGCAATGGTCCAGCAGGAGCAGGTAGAGAAGTAACAACAATGGCCCAAGAACAGAGCCCTGTGGAACGTCTAGCTGAGCAGAACATGAGAAACCAGCCCAACTCCTCGACTTTTCAAGGAGAGTGGGATGGTAAGAAAACATGTGGTAGCAAATGGACAAAAAAAAAAAATATAAAAAAAATACAATCCCGAAATTCAACTTTGAAAAACATAGTAATCAAAATAACTTAGACAATCTTTATTTTCATTTTTTATACAGAGTATGGAAATTAAGACCATACACAGAGTGTATACAAAGCAGAATTTCATTTTATACAGCTTTCAGAAGATTTCCCTTTCATGAAGTGCAGCAGTGAGAAATAAAAAAAAAAACACGGTGCAATCAAAAATGCATTGATATGGAAGTTCAGAACATTAATTATATAAGGCCAGTTCTTCCTCAAGTTGACGATGATCTTCTTCATCTTCTCCACATTCAGGATCAGGCTTTTATCTGTTTACCAGCCCACCAGGTGCTCCACCTCCTCTCTGCAGTCCTGATCGTTGTCGTCTCTGATGATGTCACCAATTTGGTTTTAAGAGTAATGTGCCACTTTCTCAGATTATTTAATGCATTTTTTCTATACATTTATTTATTCATTTTACTGATTTTATTTTTTCCCATTTTAGTTTTCAACTTTAGATATTTAAAATTGCATGCATCACTAAAGTAAAACAAAAGTTTCATTTTACTGGTCTCTATGGACGTTAGCAACAAGATTACATTGGGGTTAAAGTGTGAACAAAATTAGAAAGAATGAAATTTGTAAAGATTTTAGAAAAGTAATATTTGCAAATATAAATACAAAGAATAAATCCATCCATCCTTCATCAATCCATCCAATTAAATTTATATACATTTAAAATTGTATGCATATCTAGATTAAGGCAAATTTTCATTTTATTGTTCTCTATGGACGTTAGCCATCATCCATCCATTGCAGGATGCTTTGCTTTAAAGCGAACTACACAACTCCATGGTGAATTTTAATTCACATTTTTGTTCTTATTTAAAAAAGGGTGACAATTCAAATACACTTTGACGCAAGAAAGGTTCTGACAATGTGTAGTGAACTCCTTATACCTGGATTTGAATCTGACCTTTTAATCTTATAATGTTCCTCAGGATGAGATGACATTAGCTATGAAAGGGAAGCTATATAAGTTAACTGAATTGAAGGGAACTAAATTGGATTATTTCCTCACAGCCTTTAAGATGGAAGCCTCTCCAACCAACACTCCAGTCAGGAGATTCATTTTGCTTCTATTCTTTATGCTGCCACAGCCCACAGGGTGCCTCTTTAAAACATGCAATGAGTTTTTAGGAAAGACAAGGAGTTGAAATATTATGCAGAAAGCCACCAACAGGGATGACAGGTAACCTTTTCCAAAATATGATTGTCAAACTAAAAGCCTTACCACTTTTGCAAAAAACAAAAATCCAGCTACAATTTAAATTCTGTACCTAGAAAAATAAATAAAAAAACTCTGCAGAAAGAAATCAGAAAAGACACACACATATTATGTATATATACACCTATATAGTTAACTTTCCTTACCAACCAGCTGAGCACTGCAGGGAGCTTGACAATATTCATCTCCAGCCTCAATAGTGGTGCCGTGAGTATAGCAGGTGGATATTGTCACCTTGTTCAAAACAGCAGTGAGCTCAACAGTAAACACAAACTGCAGAATGACAAAGGTTGCACAGCTATACTTTTTTTTTGCTTTGGCATAGTTTAAAACTGCCTAATACAGTTGTAGCCTTTCAACATTTCCCCAATTTCTTTGATGGGTCCTTGGCTGGTCCCCCAAAATTCCTTTTTAAACATCAATCTTTGTTCTATAATACAGACACACCAAGTTCCAAAAACTCTCCCCCAAAACATACACACACACCGTGCCCCATACATGCACACTTAAGGCCAGCAACTTTTCAACAACTGTTTATTGTCATGATGGGTCTAATGTGTTTGACCCACATGCAGAAGCACTCAAAGATTGAGAAAGGTTTAACAGTTTATTTGTAAAAACAGTTACAAAGACACTGAAAACAGTTTTCTAGCTTGGCGAGGTTCCAGCATTCTGGTGAAGAAGCGGAAGCTCTAGAAAGAGATCAACTATAGTGAGTTCAAGGTCGGTGGAAAAACAGCTTGATGACTGAAAAAAAAAAAGATTTACTAGGACTCACTGTTGTGGTTTGAGGTTGCTCCAGGGTTCCTGTTTGTGGAGCCTCAAACTGTTATGGAGATGACTTAGCTGGAGGGCAGACAGGCAGACTTATGGTGGTCCTGAGGAGCAGCAGAGCAGACTGTCGCTAGATTTCCTGAAGTGGGTGGCATTCTGATAAGGTGAGACATTTCTTTTCTAGGCGTGATGAGAGGATTCCTTCCAGGGCTTGAAGGACCGGATTTATCCAGTGGATCTGTAGTTATCCTGCCAAAAATTCACAAGAGAAAAAACTTGGTAAGAGCTAGTGGTCTCAGATAAACAAAAAACTCAAAGAATTGACTCAGCAAAACTCAGAGGGGCTAGAGCATCCAATACTGGCAAACACTCTGGCGAGGAGATGGTGACAGTCTGCTGCTCATATACTCCTCAGATGGTGATGACCAACGAGCTGCAGGTGTGAGTAGTTTAGAGCAGGAAGAGGCCAAGCCAAAAGAGGAACAGTGGCACCATCTGGTGGATGCACGGAGACACTGAAAAAGAACAAAGAACAACTTCCACAAACTGGAACCCTAACAGTTATTCATTTTATTTATTAAATTTATTAATTTCTTTAACACAAAACAGAACAGTATTGGTCTTTTATTTTTAATAATTTCAACTTTGTAGCCTTGAACATCGTGCCAGTGCCCCTGTCGATCATGTCCTGGCCCCTGTTATGGCCCCTGTACTGAAGACATAATACTTATAAGAAATTCTAATGATAATATGCGCAGGAACAGACATGGTTACTGATAGGTCCTTTGGATCTATTTCATTCTTTTTCTTTTTTTCTTTTCTCTTTTTCATTCTGCTTCTGCAAATAGTAGAGTAATGCACCTGATTAGAAGAGCCTTTGCAAAATGACTTAAAACTTCTATATTATTATTATTATCTTTTCTTTTTTTTAAATAAAGAGCCTTTTTGGAAAAATGTGGCCTTTCATCCTAAAAAGCTGTTTAGGAAGTTAAATACATTTTGTTCAACAGTTATAAGACGATGTGTATAACCTAAAGCACATTTTGTTGTTTAACTTTCTCCATTCTTTACATTTCTTGTTTCTTAGCAAACACAGGTGAGTCGACTTTTGAGGTCTGGGAAAACTGTTGCAGTTTCTAAGGGGGACATTTCTTTTTTAGATAAAAATACAAAAACAGACAAAACTCCAATCTAATCCAGTAAAGCTAAAAATAAGTGAAGGAAATAAAGTTCTAGTCTAAGTCTCATCTCTGATGTGTGTTGTTCTCATGGCTACAGTGAAAGTAGGCGATAAACGCCTCCACTAACTCTCTTTTTCATTTTTCTCTGGATTTCATTCCAGTCAGTGAAGTTGCTTCATTGGCACCTTATATATTTTAGGATTCAGTGTCATCGGGGAGCTTTCACGAATGTTCAAGAGAAACAGTGTGATCCCTGACATGTTTTGAGCCTTTTACCTTGGCCAGAGTCCACTGAATGACTCTCTCCTTTTTACCTAAGGGAATATGGGGTTTGTTCCACCTTTGCTTTATGCGTCTTCGAACCTACGGGTTAATACAAAATGATTCCTCTTGTAAAAAGGAGACAGAAATGGGTAAAAGTGCTGATGAAATAAAAAGCTGAACACTGTAACCAGTATAACTGGTGCCCTTGGCACGGAGTGATACATCTGTGTATCTGCTAGGTTTTGTCTGAAGTCTCATTCCGGCCACTCCAGCATCTCCTAGTTGTTTCATTAAAGAATGGATGGATGTATGCACATAAATCACTGCTTACTCGCTGTACAAAAAGGATGGGACCAATTTCATGCCTTTTCTTAAAAAAAATTGGGAGTTTTAAACTTTGATATAGCAAAATGTTTGCAAAAACTTCCATATACTTTTTACGTTTATTTATAATGTCAGTGTACAACTATTAACTTTGATGTATTTTAGTGGGATTTCATGTAATATATCACAACATGGTGATTTTTTATTAAAGTTCGGTCAGTAAGAATTGATCAATGGATCATTATTTATATGTAAAACTAATACGCTTGTGGTGATTTAATGAATTTGTATCAGTATAAAAATGAATACAATAGTTTTCATCGCAATCACTGAGTCGCCAAAATATAGTAACACCTCACTCCTGACATCTTCCGGCAGTGACGTTGTTACGTTCAAAAATGTATGTTGAAATTGCAGTATTTCATTATGAAAATGACTAAATCATGCTTATCAGCTAAAGCGCACAGTTGTGTATGTTATTAAGACTGAGACCTAAGTTAGATCTTTAATTTAATAGCAAGATTTTACGAACAGCAATTATGATTTTATAATTAATTGTAATGCTTTTTAAAAGACTTGTATTGTTTTGTTTAAATTATGGTTTTTGGCTGAGGTTGTTGTTTTGTGTGCATTGTAGTTATTAGGTGGGATGCTTTCCCACAACCATAGTTGCTATAGTAATGTAATGCAACTTCCTAAACTATATGTTGCGAACAGTTTAGCAACTACAGTTTTAATAGTTTAAAGCACGTTTACACCTTACCAACGGATATTTAATCCTGTATTCCTGTCTGTCTTTTGTTTGTTAGCTGACTTAAAAGATTATGTTATAATGAACCTACGTGTCAAAAAACTAATCATTATTCAGGTGAGTGGAAATGTGATATTTAACAATTGAATTCAATCTTTTTCTTCAGCAAGTGCACACACATAGAAATATACACCCACATGTGTGTTTGTGCATATACACTATATTGCCAAAAGTATTTGCTCACCCATCCAAATTATTGGAATCAGGTGTTCCAATCACTTCCATGGCCACAGGTGTATAAATTCAAGCACCTAGGCATGCAGACTGTTTTTACAAACATTTGTGAAAGAATGGGTCGCTCTCAGGAGCTCAGTGAATTCCAGCGTGGAACTGTGATAGGATGCCACCTGTGCAACAAATCCAGTCGTGAAATTTCCTCGCTCCTAAATATTCCACAGTCAACTGTCAGCTGTATTATAAGAAAATGGAAGTGTTTGGGAACGACAGCAACTCAGCCACGAAGTGGTAGGCCACGTAAACTGACGGAGCGGGGTCAGCGGATGCTGACGCGCATAGTGCGAAGAGGTCGCCAACTTTCTGCAGAGTCAATCACTACAGACCTCCAAACTTCATGTGGCCTTCAGATTAGCTCAAGAACAGTGCGCAGAGAGCTTCATGGAATGGGTTTCCATGGTCGAGCAGCTGCATCCAAGCCATACATCACCAAGTGCAATGCAAAGCGTCGGATGCGGTGGTGTAAAGCACGCCGCCACTGGACTCTAGAGCAGTGGAGACGCGTTCTCTGGAGTGACGAATCGCGCTTCTCCATCTGGCAATCTGATGGACGGGTCTGGGTTTGGCGGTTGCCAGGAGAACGGTACTTGTCTGACTGCATTGTGCCAAGTGTAAAGTTTGTTGGAGGGGGGATTATGGTGTGGGGTTGTTTTTCAGGAGCTGGGCTTGGCCCCTTAGTTCCAGTGAAAGGAACTCTGAATGCTTCAGCATCCCAAGACATTTTGGACAATTCCATGCTCCCAACTTTGTGGGAACAGTTTGGAGCTGGCCCCTTCCTCTTCCAACATGACTGTGCACCAGTGCACAAAGCAAGGTCCATAAAGACATGGATGACAGAGTCTGGTGTGGATGAACTTGACTGGCCTGCACAGAGTCCTGACCTCAACCCGATAGAACACCTTTGGGATGAATTAGAGCGGAGACTGAGAGCCAGGCCTTCTCGTCCAACATCAGTGTGCAACCTCACAAATGCGCTTCTGGAAGAATGGTCAAAAATTCCCATAAACACACTCCTAAACCTTGTGGACAGCCTTCCCAGAAGAGTTGAAGCTGTTCTAGCTGCAAAGGGTGGACCGACGTCATATTGAACCCTATGGATTAGGAACGGGATGTCACTTAAGCTCATATGTGAGTCAAGGCAGGTGAGCAAATACTTTTGGCAATATAGTGTATATATATATATATATATATTTATTTATCATTAGTTGTAGGTTGTTACATGACTATATTGCTAACATTCATAGCAGACCAACTGCATTAAAAATGGGTAAGAAACTGAGCAGGTTATGAGTAGTGGAAAAGAACATCAACATTAAACCCAATGCTGTAAGCAAGCGAGCTGACTGTGATAGATGGCCGCCATGTGTGGTCTTCAATGGGATTAGCCAGGTATGCCGGTGACTCATCTAGCAATTATCTAGCAATTATATATATTACATCTATGGGGCAAATGAGCTGGTATGCTAACAAGGGCGAGGCCAGGGGAGGGTTTGTTGGACTTGTCTAAGAAAATTTGGCTGCATTACTTAAAAAATGTAATTTGTTACTAGTTACCTCTCAAAAAAAGTAACAGAGTTACTAACTCACTAGCTGCTTAGCGAATGTAACTCGTTACAAGCCAAAGTAGCTACAGGTGCTGGTCATAAAATTAGAATATCATGAAAAAGTAGATTGATTTCAGTAATTCCATTTAAAAAGTGAAACTTGTATATTATATTCATACATTACATACAAACTCATATATTTCAGATGTTTATTTTGTTTAATTTTGATGATTACAAATGACAACAAATGAAAATCTCAAATTCATCATATCAGAAAATTAGAATATTGTGAAAAGGTTCAAAATTGATGGCCCCTGGTACCACACTCTAATCAGCTAATTAACTCAAACCACCTGCAAAAGCCTTTAAATGGTCTTTCAGTCTAGTTCTATAGGCTACACAATCATGGGGAAGACTGCTGACTTGACAGTTGTCCAAAAGACGACCATCGACACCTTGCACAAGGAGGGCAAGACACAAAAGGTCATCGCTAAAGAGGCTGGCTGTTCACAGAGCTCAGTGTCCAAGCACATTAATAGAGAGGCGAAGGGAAGGAAAAGATGTGGTCGAAAAAAGTGTACAAGCAAGAGAGATAACCGCACCCTGGAGAGGATTGTGAAACAAAACCCATTCAAAAATGTGGGGGAGATTCACAAAGAGTGGACTGCAGCTGGAGTGAGTGCTTCAAGAACCACCACACACAGACGTATGAAAGACATGGGTTTCTGCTGTCGCATTCCTTGTGTCAAGCCACTCTTGAACCACAGACAGCGTCAGAAGCGTCTTGCCTGGGCTAAAGAGAAACAGGACTGGACTGCTGGTGAGTGGTCCAAAGTCATGTTCTCTGATGAAAGTAAATTTTGCATTTCCTTTGGAAATCAAGGTCCCAGAGTCTGGAGGAAAAGAAGAGAGGCACTTCATCCACGTTGCTTGAAGTCCAGTGTAAAGTTTCCACAGTCAGTGATGGTTTGGGGTGCCATGTCATCTGCTGGTGTTGGTCCATTGTGTTTTCTGAGGTCCAGGGTCAACGCAGCCACATACCAGGAAGTTTTAGAGCACTTCATGCTTCCTGCAGCTGACCAACTTTTTGGAGATGCAGATTTCATTTTCCAACAGGACTTGGCACCTGCACACAGTGCCAAAGCTACCAGTACCTGGTTGAAGGACCATGGTATCCCTGTTCTTAATTGGCCAGCAAACTCTCCTGACCTTAACCCCATAGAAAATATATGGGGTATTGTGAAGAAGAAGATGCAATACACCAGACCCAACAATTCAGAAGAGCTAAAAGCCACTATTAGAGCAACCTGGGCTATCATAACACCTGAGCAGTGCCACAGACTGATCGACTCCATGCCACGCCGCATTGCTGCAGTAATACAGGCCAAAGGAGGCCCAACTAAATACTGAGTGCTGTACATGCTCATACTTTTCATGTTCATACTTTTCAGTTGGCCAACATTTCTATAAATCCTTTGTTTTTATTGGTCTTCAGTAATATTCTAATTTTCTGATATGATGAATTTGAGATTTTCATTTGTTGTCATTTGTAATCATCAAAATTAAACAAAATAAACATCTGAAATATATGAGTTTGTATGTAATGTATGAATATAATATACAAGTTTCACTTTTTAAATGGAATTACTGAAATCAATCTACTTTTTCATGATATTCTAATTTTATGACCAGCACCTGTATGTAGTTACTTTTTATGCTTGCTTTCCTGTTATTGGAATTTTAATCACAATTACAGGTTCATTGATGGAATATCAGATTGCAATATAATTATGTAGATATGAACATATTTCCTGTTTATAATAAAGGAAATATAAGATGTTTTAGAAAAGAGCCATATTTGTATGATATAAAACATGACAGGAGTTTATACTAGAGATGTCCCGATCCAGGTTTTTGCACTTCCGATCCGATACCGATATTGTTTTTGGACTTCCGATCCGATACCAATACTGGCCGATACCAGCCTATCCGAGCATGTATTTAAGTTTAAGTTAAAGTATTTAGCCTTAGTTGTAAGACTCATGTTGAAAAGGGTTTTAGTACTCTTGATAACATCTAGCCAGCTGAATTAGGTGAGATTGAATAAAACACAATGCTTGGTAACAACAAACGTACCTGTTTATTAAGAGATAAACACAAACTGGACAAAATTATGAATAGCAATCTGAAATTGCACAGTGAACAGTAAAACCGTAAACAGTTAAAGGTGCAAGTATTACTGTAAGTTTTAATAAAAATGCAAAACAGGGAAACACTGGCGCAAAAAAGTGGAATGGATCGTTTCAATCGGCGAAACTGGAAAATACGGACCCGATTTTTTTTTTTAAAACTGGATCGGCAGTCTGGATCGGCATTTTACATGCTTTGCCGATACGCATTTTTTTGCCAATATCGGCGTCCCGATCCGATCCACGTATCGGATCGGGACAAGCCTAGTTTATACTATTATTGTTAAATAAACTATCTGTCGAAACTCTTCCGATTTATTGCTAGCAAGAGATCGTTTAGCCTCTATCTCACTCCAGGTGTTTCTTGAAGTTCTTGTGCTATTTGGAGCCGTAGCTAGTTCCCTCGTCCGCCTGCCCGTGCAATAAGAGCATCTTACTGTGATGTTCTTATTCTTTTTGGTGACATGTTCAGAATACTTCTACTGTTATTAAAATAAATGTGTTCTTTTATTATTTTAAAATGATCTTCTACTGGTATAAAACAAAAACAAAGAAAAAATGTTTTAACTCTCTTTTATATAGGCTGTTTACCAGTAGGCTGTTCACCACAGATTGTAAAGTCATACCCACCTTAGTACCGTATTTTCACGACTATAAGGCGCACATAAACGTCTTTTTTTCCCCTCAAAATGTGCGGTGCGCCCTATGGTGCGGTGCGCCCTATGTGTGTTGCAACTGCGACTTTTGAGACCACCTCATTGAGGAGATGATGAAAGAGTGGCTGAATGTAAGGAGACCAGGTGTTTTTTTTTTCCACTCATCACCACACCATCGCTGTTAATCTGACTCCATGCGTGCCCATCTCACAGCTGATGTGAAAAACATGGTGAAACAAATAATGCTGTGCTCGCTGTGAACCGGACGCAGCAGGTGCAGCAGAAGCAGCGAGTTTACATGCAAAGTCAACGGTTGACGAGCGTATAGACGCAGCAAAAGGTCCCGCAGCGCGTTTTGAGCGAGTCGGGAGCGCACCGCCAACGCGCTGCTGCTGCTCGAGATGGAAAATATTGAAGATTTGCTGCTGGAAGCGCCGCATCAACGAATCAGAGAAGCTGATCTGGGAGCTGACAGCGAGACAGACACATCGCTCTGATGACATATGATTTTAAAGCAAATGAAAGGGCTGGATGGATGAGGAGATGATGAAAGCGTGGCTGAGGGAGGTGTAGGCTATGTGAGGAGAACAGGTGTTTTTTCCACGCATCACCATCGCTTTTAATATGTGACTCCATGCGTGCCCATCTCACAGCTGATGTGAAAAACATGGTGAAAAAAAATAAACGCTGTGCTCGCCGTTATCTCGGGGGTCTGACAAAGGAACTTCCACCGCTCGACATCGGTGTGAAGCGGCCGTTCAAAGTAAGGCTGCGAGCGGCGTGGGAGCGATGGATGACAGACGGAGACCACAGTTTCAGGATAAGTTGAAGGCAGCGCCGGGCAAGTTACGCCACCGTTTGCGGATGGATTGTAGATGGACTAACGTGTCTGCTGGCTCTGTTGTTCAAGCTTTCGCAAAAGCCGGCATTATTTCTGAGGAACCGCCCGGCACGGAAAGTGACTCTGACAGCGCAGAAGGGGAAATTGGCATGTCTGATTTAGCACAGCTGTTTAATTCAGAAACAGAGGATGATGACTTTGATGGGTTTGATTAATACTTTGTAATAAATACATTAATAAAGCACAAACATACTCAGTTTTGCTCCCGCTCTATTTTTCTACCTGAAAGCTTAATTCAACAGCAGCCTCTGGGCGCGTCTCCTCCTCTTCAGCGCGGTGGCTGGCAGGTGTTTTTTCATCTAAATAATCTAAATCTTGCAGCTATATTTGCTGTGATCAGTTGGAATAAAGTAGTTTTAATATGTTTTTAAGTGAGAAAATACACCTGAAAACTTAATAATTGCAGTCAGTTCATCCAGATTATCTATTTCTGTCAGAGGCGCTCAGACCCCCACATACCAGCGGTGCACCGACAGTAGAAATCCTTTCATCAGCAGCCTCTAGGCCGGGTAGCCTCCAGGTTCACCGGCGGCTGCTGGCAGGTGTTTTTCATCTAAATAATTTTAGCTGCAGGCACCAGGATACCGGTAATAAAAGCGAACATATTCCGTCGGCAGGTTTCAGGATTTTAAGTTAATTTAGGAGTGACCACAGCGCACTGTCATCTGCGATGTGTCTGACTCACGGCCAGCTGCCAGGTTTGATTAATACTTTGTAATAAATACATGAATAAAGCCCAGTCATACTCAGTTTTGCCCCCGCTGTATTTTTAAATACGCAGTAGAGGTATTTAAAGGTAGTAGAGGACATGTACAGGTATATAAAAAACGCGCCCTATAGTCCGGTGCGCCTTATGTGTGTGTTAAATACAGAAATGGCACACATAACTGAGAGTGGGCTTTTTAGTACGGTGCGCCTTATGGTCGTGAAAATACGGGTAACTAAAATTATTGTCAAAACTTTGTTTGTAGTGCATTATATCACTCCGTTTACTGCCCAACATCATATATTATGGTAACGCATTGCTTTTGTAACGCGTTACTGACAACACTGGTCATGGTACGTTGTTAATAACTTTTCTACATTCGTCACAGCAACAATCTAAACTTAAACATAAAAAGCACACACAAAACGTTGTTATATAAGTATATGAATACAGGTGTTAAGGGGCTAATTTATGAAGGTAAAAAATCGGCTACTTTTCAATTATTCACCTTTTTTTGTTGGTCTGTACAGTCCCAATGAAATAAATGAGCTTTGTTGTTGTAAGGTAAGATAAGATATAAACCTATGTATAAATAAAATATGAAAAGTATGTAAAAGGATGAATATTGTATCAAGGGACATGAATTGCATAATGATAAATACAGATAAATGTGAAAAATGATTTGGTTCTTGCAACTCGAATATTTCTGCTCCCGCTTTGTCTCATCACTATTGTTGGTTAGAGGGTGTTAGTGTAAGTTGACAATCAAAAATATTCATCATAAAACTGTAAAAATCCAATTTTCCAACTTCACATCCTGCTAAGAGTAATACATGCTCACTTATCAAAACAATATGTTTCAATCTCAGGGAGAATACTACAAACTTAATGCCATATAACAGTTTAATCTTGGAAAAAACTTGCATAAATATCCCAAATGGTTCTGCGTAATCCTGCGAAAGGATGATAAAGAGAGGGAGATAGAGAAATTGGGTGCCATTTCTCACTCAGCATGAGGTGCAGCATATTAAATAAGCATAAGGTGCTGAGCCTGGTGTATGATCCATCCTTCTCCGTCCTTGGTCTCGTTGACCTCTTTCTAATGGATAATTCATGCTAATAGCTGTCATTTTGGAAAATCTACTTTAAACACTGTTGGGGTGGGGGGGGGGGGTAATATGGCTCTGGAATGTGTGGTTAGATTGGACTTGCGCTGAGAACTTACATTCAGTATGTATAAATAGCATGATAGATGGCTTTTTATGAATATGATGAGTCATATAATGGTAGAGTAAATCTTCTGGTCTGAAGATTGTTGTTTATCATTACTCCAGATTGGCCTTTTTAGGTCAGCTAGAGGCCGTTCTTGCTGTATCTCTCTGGATTAGTTTCCTCAGTCATATAAAATAGTGGTTTAGTTGGTGTTCTCCCCGGAGGGTGACAAATATAGGATTATTACAAGAGGCTTTGTGCATGTAACTGCCAGATTCCTCCTTTTTTTTTTTTTTTTTTTTTTTTTTTTAGTGTTAACAATAAATTACTATATGATGCACTTGTAAGTACACCGATGTGACTAAATTCTACTTTTCACAGTTTTTTTTACAAAGTTGTTTTCTATTCAGGGTTGCGGTAGTAGTTCATCAGAGAGCAAAAACAAAGGCATTCTGTAAAATAGCCACTGCTACTTAAATCAACAACCAGAATGAGATGTTTTATCTCAAGTGCACACACATCTAAACTAGTCTTCATGCACATTTTGATCAATTTTGCGTGCAACTTCAGTACCACAAGACCCCAATGTGTCAGATACAGGAGTGCATGCTCCGTTTTTGCACTCTTAGCGTACTTCTTAAGCTCCTGTAGCCTTTTTCCTACTTGCTTGTGGATCAGTTTCTGCGTTCGTGTATCTATTTTTGTCACATTGAGGTCTGTCACCACTGGAGAAAGTAAACTGCCTGTATTTAGCTACTTTTTTAGGAAATCCCCCTTCCTGAGACTTTACTTTATAGGCTATTTCTATCAGTGAATATCTATCAGTGACCCCTCACACCCCCACTATGGTCTGTTCTCCCTGCATCCCTCTGGGGAAGAGACTTTGCAGCATCCGCTAGGGGACCGGCCGGTTCCGCAACAGCTTTTTGCCCGCTGCCAAAAGACCATTGAACTGTTGAAACTCTAATCTGGACTCTGCATCACATTTGAAAACATCATATTTGCATTTTTATAATCCCTTTAAACAGAACACAACTAAGTGTTCTACTGCATTTTGCACCATATTTATTTATCTTGCACTGCACTGAACCTTTCCATTTCAATGACTTTTGCACCATGATTTTTTTTACTGATTTCCTCTTCTCCTATACTGTTCATAGTCTGGACCACTGCTTCACTTTATAAATGGTAATGTTCATTTCACTGTTGTAAGCTGTATGCATCTAAATTTGTTTTGTATACACTCTGCACCAGTCATCTGTGAATTACTTTCTGAGGTTGGTTCCACCCTTGATGTGATAAAAGATGTTATGATCGCATAGAAAAAGCTCCAAATGTGAAGGAGAGAGGCTAGGTCTGCATAAAAGGCACGCCACAAGCACAGAGAAGGAGCAGGTGCTCATGCTGGTGATATGTTAGGGCAAATCACAACATGTCATCTCAAGTCACTTTACAGAAACAATACTGTCAGACAAGTTAGAAAAACCAGTTGATTGCATCCAGACATTGAATTGCAAGAAATTCTCCTCCTTGGTGAGCCTGCAGCAACAAACTCCACATGCATTTTGTAAAAACTCTTCAGCAATCCCTCATAATGAGCATGCTTGTAGCGAAGGTGGGGCGAAAACTCCCTTTTTGCAGGAAGAAATTCAGCATATCCAGGCTCAGGGTGAGCGGCCATCTGCCGAGGCCAACTGGGGTTCAAGGACATAGAAGCAGAGGCAACTGTCAACCAGCACCACAGGTGGCCCCATCCAGTAAACACACAACCAGGCAGATGAGCTCCAAGTCAATTGTGCTAGTCACAGTAAAGGAAACATTACTACCCTGGAAACAGGCCAAGCTCCAATATCTGTAAACAGAGATGTTGATGGCAGCAGCACAGCTGATCTTTCAATCCAGGATGGAGTCACAGCCCAACAGGAACATAGCACATGAACCTACCAAAAAGAGAAAAAGCAGTGAGAACAAAGTTATAAGTGCAACTTGTCAAATACTGCAGAATGGGAGAACAGAGCTGAAGAAGAATGACGAAAAGTTGTCCCTATGTGATCCAGCAGCCTAAACATATAGCAGCACAAATGCAGAAAATGACTCAGGATAACTATTGGACTATTTTGGATGAGGTATGAGAAATGTAGGGCCATGGTAGAGCGGAGGAGAAGCCTCTGTCTGGACTGAAATTCTCCCCTGCCGGATTGGGATGTTAGCGCTCTACCTCCACCTACCACTGTACATACCCAGCAACTAATCACGTCACTCATTTTTTAACTATAAGCGTTATCGAAAAGGAATGTTTTAAGCCTACCCTTAAAAGTCGACAGGGTGTCTGGAAATTCTAGAAACCTCTTTGGTGTGAAGTTAAAAATTTATGTAAAAGTTTTTTTTTTTTAAGATCTTTGTTAGAATTATATCTTTATAACTCTTGGCTTCTGAAACATTTCATTTTGATCCACCCCACCACCACCGAGTCTAGGTCTCTTTCATTCACATGCAACATGTATGTAATAAGTTCCTTACATTTTTTTTTATAGTTTTTGTGTTGGAGTTACAAATCCTGCCCTCCTTTTAAGTAATCATCTGTTAGCGATTTAGATTTAAATGTTACCGTCTTAAACAATGAATGGAATTTAATGCTAGATTTAATGCTAACCTTCTCCTTCAGATGAATGGGGGAGCGAGTCAAGGCTTTTGATCAGTGTTTACATATGTTAGACATTTTATGTGATACGAAAAGTATTGATTTTAAGATTAGTTTGCTTTTGTCTGCTGCTATATGCTTGAATGTTTATTATTTGCTGACCCTCATTCACCTGGTGAAAGAACAAAAGTTTAAATTTTGTTTCGTAGCTAGCACTGAGACATTTAGAGAAATGTTAATTCATGTGTTTCTGTTAAATAATTTAAGTCCCCATGTTTAAAGTGTAATTATTCTGTTTTTAAATGCTTATTTTACTTTATTATATGATTAACCATTGCTATCAATACCCTCCATAATTGTAACCAACATAGAATCATCCAAGTCCACAACTTACATGCATAAAATGTATTCAACTGAAAACCTACAATCAAGCTGTTAACCACTATTTCACTTTACTTTTTTTTATTTCATCATACAGAGACATTTTAATAAGAAACACGCAGAAATAAAAAAAACGAGTTTGTACCTTTACATTATATTCCACTCGGGAGAGAAATTGTGCACTGGGCACTGCATTAAAAAACAAAAGCAACCTGAATTTGATCCCAGAAACATGTTTCTTCAAGTTGACGGAGAAAACACCTTATTCAACTTAACTGTACAGTCTGTGCTTGTGAACAAAAGGAGGTGTGAAATTGATTCGATATAAGTGAATTATCTCCATCTGTACCTGATAATAACCTCAGCCAAACAGAATCTGACTGTTCACTTTAGTTTATTCCCATTGTGCCAAAGGCCCACAGCTCCAATCCAATTAGCAACAACAGTAACTCTCCCTTCTTTCCACTTATATTGCTTTCCTAAGCTTATGTGGGATTAGATGGAAGCATGGAGTTTGTACAAACACAGGGACGAAGCTGCAACATCTTAGGGTGAACCAGTGAAGCTGTGGTGCATGCAACACCTTTCCTGTTCAGAAACCAGCTCCAATGCTCTATAGAGAGGAGGACATCTTAAGCTGAAAAAACTGTCAATCAATTAAATCTAGTCATTGCATAAATTAATTATTAGTGAATTATGAAAATAGCAGATGTTGCTAAGGCTTTGCTCCCCTAGTGTTTCCAATTTTTTTTGTAATGAACTTTGGTTTTAACTTTAGAAAGGATGCATAGTTTTTCAAAAATAATAGCCTGTGCGGTATTTGTATTAGTAGAACCTTTTATTTAATGGCATATTTATTAGTATTCTGGGATATATAACTACCAGCTTCACACATTTAGATACTAAGGTTTGTGCCCATTTGTAATCAAGCGGATTAACCTATTGAATTTACTGATTTCAGTTATCAGTTAGCCCTTCCCTCTTTCAAAACACTGACAGAGTCAGATGCAGCAGCTGCTGTTTGTTTCTGCAATCAAAGAGCAGAGACTCTCTTGTTTCCCCATTCAAAACTAGTCATACGTGTGCAAAGTTTCTACCAACCCCCCTAAAAGATGTAAATATAATATTTTGCATGTCTTTCTTGAGGGAGGGAGGATTTGCCATAGAACTTCTGGCCAGAGAAAAAACACGTAATATGTAGCCAACATTTGGAAGAAGAATGTTTTCAAGATGACTTGGATAATAGCGCGTTGTGACAAACACCAGATACAGCACTGGGACTTGATCAACAGCCGATACCGCACCGTGACGTCACAAACCAGTAGGTGGCAGTAGTGTTCTTTGACAAACATGGATGCCTCCAGTAAAGCACATTCAAATGAAAATTACTCTGAAAATAAAAACACTTACAGGTGCTGGTCATAAAATTAGAATATCATGAAAAAGTAGATTGATTTCAGTAATTCCATTTAAAAAGTGAAACTTGTATATTATATTCATACATTACATACAAACTCATATATTTCAGATGTTTATTTTGTTTAATTTTGATGATTACAAATGACAACAAATGAAAATCTCAAATTCATCATATCAGAAAATTAGAATATTGTGAAAAGGTTCAAAATTGATGGCCCCTGGTGCCACACTCTAATCAGCTAATTAACTCAAACCACCTGCAAAAGCCTTTAAATGGTCTTTCAGTCTAGTTCTATAGGCTACACAATCATGGGGAAGACTGCTGACTTGACAGTTGTCCAAAAGACGACCATCGACACCTTGCACAAGGAGGGCAAGACACAAAAGGTCATCGCTAAAGAGGCTGGCTGTTCACAGAGCTCAGTGTCCAAGCACATTAATAGAGAGGCGAAGGGAAGGAAAAGATGTGGTCGAAAAAAGTGTACAAGCAAGAGAGATAACCGCACCCTGGAGAGGATTGTGAAACAAAACCCATTCAAAAATGTGGGGGAGATTCACAAAGAGTGGACTGCAGCTGGAGTGAGTGCTTCAAGAACCACCACACACAGACGTATGAAAGACATGGGTTTCTGCTGTCGCATTCCTTGTGTCAAGCCACTCTTGAACCACAGACAGCGTCAGAAGCGTCTTGCCTGGGCTAAAGAGAAACAGGACTGGACTGCTGGTGAGTGGTCCAAAGTCATGTTCTCTGATGAAAGTAAATTTTGCATTTCCTTTGGAAATCAAGGTCCCAGAGTCTGGAGGAAAAGAAGAGAGGCACTTCATCCACGTTGCTTGAAGTCCAGTGTAAAGTTTCCACAGTCAGTGATGGTTTGGGGTGCCATGTCATCTGCTGGTGTTGGTCCATTGTGTTTTCTGAGGTCCAGGGTCAACGCAGCCACATACCAGGAAGTTTTAGAGCACTTCATGCTTCCTGCAGCTGACCAACTTTTTGGAGATGCAGATTTCATTTTCCAACAGGACTTGGCACCTGCACACAGTGCCAAAGCTACCAGTACCTGGTTGAAGGACCATGGTATCCCTGTTCTTAATTGGCCAGCAAACTCTCCTGACCTTAACCCCATAGAAAATATATGGGGTATTGTGAAGAAGAAGATGCAATACACCAGACCCAACAATTCAGAAGAGCTAAAAGCCACTATTAGAGCAACCTGGGCTATCATAACACCTGAGCAGTGCCACAGACTGATCGACTCCATGCCACGCCGCATTGCTGCAGTAATACAGGCCAAAGGAGGCCCAACTAAATACTGAGTGCTGTACATGCTCATACTTTTCATGTTCATACTTTTCAGTTGGCCAACATTTCTATAAATCCTTTGTTTTTATTGGTCTTCAGTAATATTCTAATTTTCTGATATGATGAATTTGAGATTTTCATTTGTTGTCATTTGTAATCATCAAAATTAAACAAAACAAACATCTGAAATATATGAGTTTGTATGTAATGTATGAATATAATATACAAGTTTCACTTTTTAAATGGAATTACTGAAATCAATCTACTTTTTCATGATATTCTAATTTTATGACCAGCACCTGTATAATTTTTTGAACAGTATGTAATAATTTCACATTTAAAGTACTTTCAGAAGTTTGAATTCTGAATATGACAGGCTTTTGCTTTAATCCGATTTTGCTAACATAATATCGATTTATGTAATTTTGGTTCAAGTTAAAATAACCCTTTTGAATACAAGAACTTGTTTGAAAAAAATCTAATGTTGAGTGTTTGATTTATTTTGAGTTTTTATAACCACCCGCTTTCAGTAAGTGTTTATTTATCCCTCCTTTACAGCTGAAACAAAGCATTACCATATATGCAATGTGATGGAGTCATTTAACAAATTCCAGTGACTTTAAGGTCAGCCTTTAGCATCTTTTCTTTTTAAGGAGTTTGCAAAAATGATTCAGCTAATGTAAAGAAATTCATGATGGTTTAAAAAAATAAGTTAAACATACGTTGCTTTTCAAGAATTGTGATATTCTGCTGTTATTGACAGTGATATAGCTGATTATTATAGTATGGTTTTCAATACGTGTGACTCTCGTCCCCTTGTTAGCCCAACAAAGTTAAAAAAGATAAATCCTAGAGGAAAGACTGCAGACTATAGCTATTTTTAAGGTTAATGGTCACCCCATTAAAAAATCTATTGTAGTATGGTTTCTTTGGAAGAGCTGCAGAATAAAACCCTTCTTAGACTTGTATTTAACTTGTATCCTAACTCTAAAATTCAGCTTCTCACTAAATTCGTAGTAATCTTTTTTCTGAAATGCCAGATCATTAAATAGTGGAATCGGTTTTACTTTGTTGTAACTCCAGGCTTTTTGTTTGTCCTTGTTGAAGTTAAGCAGATCATGGTCATGACCCTTGTTCCTTTCAGAGAGTGGACGGTTGTTATATTACATGTTTATTTTATCTTGCACAAGTTTAAGCCTTTCAAAGAGAACTAAGTGAAGAGGAATTGCAGAAACTTTTGAATAAAAGCAAACCCACGCTTGCTTCCCTAACTGACCTGGGTGACCTTGGCTGATGCTGCCAATTCTCAGAGCTTCACTCTTCATTTTTTTTTTAATCATTATCATTCTGCTGTTTTCTAAACCAACAACTTTTGTGAATTTAGCATAAGAACATTACAGTTTTTGTGCATGTTTATTTTTTCTGTCCATGGCTTTGGTTTTTTCTCATTATCCTAATGCTGCTGAGAGATGTTAGAATTAAACTGCAACTATACTTTTATATTTACTATTACAATTTCAGTGATCAGAATGTATAAAATTAATATTATGCTGATTTTCTCAGAGTAAAAATATATCCAGAGTGTTTGCACAACTGCTATATACATTTAATCCTATTCAACACTGTTTAATAACTGACAAAGATAAACACATTTTTCAAATTATTTCTTCCACTGGGCAAACCAAATGAGGCCATAAGTAAAAATGTTTAACCTTTAAATGAAATGATATTCAGGAGGAGCTTTTCCCCTACATTTACACTTATATTGCATTATTTATTGTACTATGATCTCACACACAGCATCCATAGCAACACATACTCCCAGTCTCAGCTTAATTGATGCACACAGCCAGCATAGGCCTCACACGCACCATAGCAAACCGTCCTAAACACCCTGTTTTACACTGTTACCATCTGGCAGCAAAAAAAAATTTGGTGGCCTCGAAAAAAAGCCCATTTTTGTCCTATTAGCAAACATTGTAAAAAAAAAACTGCTGTCATAATTGTCCACTACCCTGTTTTTCTTCTGATGTCTGTTTTAGAGTATTGATCCATATTTGAACATAGTGGGGGGGGAACAGAAGGACAGATGTGTGCCATGTATGTTTTATCAATGGTTATGTTAACGCAACAGCCTGAAGTGACCAAAACACGATTTTTTTTGCCCATATGTATCTGTTCATGAACAACACAGATCCAATATTTTTCAAAGGAACCCCGGCCACTTGGCTCTGTGTTCCTGAATCCGATACAAATCTGATCTCAAATGCGACCTGTGTCTGAACAACCAGGTCACATTCATCTGACTGGTACAACATTAATACCCGACAAAGGTCACTATTCTGCGTCTTGCTCCGCAGAAGTGGGAAGAAAAAAAAAACAACCATCATGGTGGAAGATAATGTATAGAGCAGTATTTATGTTTAACATTATTAAGAAAGATTGAGTTTTTAAGGTCTGGAAAGATCGCTAGATGTGCTCCAGCACTACCATCCATGTTTACTTATGAGATAAGATCTCATAATTGCAAGATCACTATCTCGTAATTATGAGAAAAGCTGTGAGATTTTTTTTTCTTTGGTGAATGCAATATGCTTCCATAGATTTGAATCTGAAAATAAAATGAGTTATGAGTTTTTTCAAGCTAAGGGGTAGAATTTAGATTCAAATCTTATTATTTTATGTTTCCTTATTTAGTTTCTCACATTATAAGGTAAACATTTGACAATCAATATCAACTGCTATTTTTCCGGTCTTAACTTTTATTTTTTCAGTTCAACTAAGATTAATAAATTTACAAACATTTTGACTCCTTTCTGACTCGATCTTATTGGCCGACGAATCAGGCCTTCAGAAGACGCAAACCCTGAATTCCAACTATGCTGCTATTTAAGGGCTGAACAGTCCACTCGCCCTACCCACTCTAATGTGGGTATGGCGAGTTCTCACCCTCTGTGAGAACGCACATACAGAGGGTTCGTGTTTAGGGGCCGGTTTGGGATTCAGTTAGGTTTTGACAGAATAAAAGGTTTTGAGATAGAAATCTATTTTTTAGAGAAAATTATTTTATTCTGTCTGTAAAAACACCATAATTGTGAGTGAAAATATATTTTTGAGAGAGCTTTTTTCCCCTGGAAATTTATTATTGATAAATATTATCACTTAAAACTTTTTCTTCAGTCTCAAATAACTGTCAGTAGAAACATTTGTTATCTCCATTACATTTATTTTACTTTTACTATTTTACCTTATTTTCCCCTTTCAGATATCTTTTTTTCTCATATTAAATAAACACAAAACCAACTCCATAGACCATATAATCTTGGGTGTATGCAAGAACACTACATGTAAGTTCAGTAGTAGCTCTACATGGAACAAGTGAGTTCAATGTTACCTATATTGTCTCTCAGTGTACACCTGGGTCGACTGGGTATGTAAATGACTTTCTCCCTGTTTTGCTTTGAAACTTTCTCTTTATTGCTTTAGAGAGTGCCTTTCAAATGTCCATGAATGTGTAGCTGAGAGATAACGTACCTGTTAGCTTTTGCTTCCTACTTATGATAAACTCTCCATGTTGGCCTTGTTGATAACTTGTGTGCATGCCCGTTATAGACAGACTCTGAAAGGGATGAAAGTCTGAATTTAAATTGATGGTGTAAACATGTGATATCTTGAAGAGTTTAAAAGCCACCATGTCTGCTTGATCCCTCTGTTATCTGTCAAACCAAATAAACACTCTTCAAAGGCACAGAGCCACCGTTACACCTGATCTCTGAGGGTTTTCCTCCACTATGATATATCTGCTTTGACATAAATGCAAAAAAATAATCTGTATTCATGAGCTGGTGCAAAGGAAGTAGATATTTCATAAGAAATCTTCCTTTTATAGTTTTTATAAGCATATATAGCAACTCCATATTGCTCCGTTCATTCCTTCCAAGCTGTTATATCATCAGTTGTTGATGGTCGGATGGGCTGAAGAAACCTTCATTTAATGTTTTGCATTTTGGCTTAAACATTTGAAGAAGTTTGTTAACTTTTTCTACATGTAAAAGAATCAAATGTGTGCTTGCTATATATGCAGGGTTCAAGGTTCCTCCTCACTCTGTCGAGGTAGGGTAGAGGTTGGTTAAGGACCCACATGCAGAGATGAGACAGATATGAGTTTTGCTGATTTAATGAAGGTTCAAAAAGGCAACATAAGCAACATCCAAGCAAGAAATACAGAGAACCAAAACACAAGAGATACCAGGGGAAAAAAACATCCATTATGGGTAAAGTAACAACGAGAAACCAGCACCGAGGAACTGCTCAGGAGGAGTATATATGGGAGACAGAACAACGACTGGGCTAACCAGCTAACAAGGAACAGGGGTGGCTACAAGCAACTGGCACAAGGGGGCAACAGAGAGCAACATAACAAACATAACACTCCTTAAACATAACCAGAAAACAAACAAAATAAATAAAAAGAAACTCAAACAGAGGTCAAAAGGGGAGAACCATAAGACACTCACATTTATCCTGATGGACAACCAACTTCTTGGACAGTTTCTGACTGATGGTGGTTTATTCTTCTTGCTGAAATTGATCCCAAATAGAGGAAGATCTGGTGATTTTTTTAAACCATTGGTTAAAATGATCAAAATCCTGATTTTTGAGTCACTAATTTAAGCCTTTGGAACAGATAGTGAGAATAATAGGCAAGTTTATTTCTACAGCAAATATCAGAGGCAAGAAGCATCAAAATGCTGCACCTGAGAGAGTTAAAAAGAGAGGTGTATTGCAGTGGCATAGATGCAAGACAACTAAAGTCAACAAAAACGAAATGCTAAAATGGAACAATACAGAGAAAAGATAAAATGATTAATAACGTGGAAACTTTAACAATAATGTTTAGACAGCACAGTCAAAAGCCACTCTAAGCAAATTTGATTTTAATCTTGTCTTGAAGCAACTGAGTTTCAGCACTTTTACAATTTTCTGGCAGTTTATTCTAGATAAGTGGAATACATACCAAAAAAGAGTACAGATAATTATCTTATTTTAGTACCCAATGTACTGACTCCATTGGCATAGGATTTTACTCTGCTGCAAATGGAGTGCATATGAACTTATTTCAAGAATTTTTCACTCATTCTTGGATTTATTTTATAATACAATTGCAGTGGGATCTGAATTCAAAACAACATCACAATGTTTAGACTCTCTTCATTGTGAACTGTGGCTGTCGTGGGAAAAAAAATTACCTTATACTCATGATTGATGTGTTCCTCAAGTTCTTATCATATAGTCTGATTAAAGCCATAAAGCATGATGGGTGAGTTTGTTAATATTTTACGTCCTAATAATGTACGTAACCCATCTCCTGCTGACTTGTTCTTTCCTGGTTTACTTCTCCTATGTAAGGAAACACATGTTGAGTTCTGAATTAATGGTCAATAAATGCAATTTCATAGCAGAAGAAAAAGATCAGTGTCTATTTTTCTGTTTTAAATCACACAGCAAAGTCATTTCTTTGGCCAACTGCTCCACTACAAAAAGTCATGCTATTTTTACATTGGAAGTAAAAAAAAAAATCAATGGCAGGTCACGCTTGCTGGCTCCCTCTAAAGCTTAAACGTCTCCACATCCAGCTGAGCCCCAGGAGAATGACCGTGTAGTCTTTTGAGAGCATTTACGTCATTAAATATTGATGAAATAATAAAACTGGAGCTCAGAGTGAAAAATGTGCATGACAGCACTTTAGCCAGCCTCTACGCTTTGAGTCCAGCCAAGCTAATTCACGGGGGGGATAGAGCTGAGTCAGGCCACTCCAGTAATCCCCTTCTGCATTGTTCAAATCAAAGCTGAACTTGGTGCTCATCCTCATGCTAAAGAGAGTGGAAGGTGCCTGACAGATGGATGGAGAGGTGGGCCCTATTCCCTCGGACAGTCATCTCCTGCCAAAAGCACTGAAACAGCTCATAGATCAACGCCTGGAGAGTTTTCTTTCTGTAACTGGCAACCAGTCTGGCTGAACGTGCAGCTCGGCAGGCCCTGCTGTGCAGCTTGATGCAGGCAAATCTCCAGATTGGTCTCTGTTGACTAAACTCTGCTCTTTGGCTAAAGAGATTCCCTCAGGGCGAGGAATCGGAACAAGAGTCCACACTGAGTTCGTTTTCATAAGATTGAGAAAAGTCAGTATAACATTTAGGTTTTGGGTTGTTTGCTTTAATCATGAATTTGGCTGCTTCTTTTCATTCATCATTTCCAACTGTTTGGATGCTCATATTCTACTCAAGCCCCCAGCTTTGGTAATATACCACATGAAATCAGTTTAGGGGACACAGGCCTATGAAGCCAGAATCCTGATCCTGAATAATGAGTACAAGTAAAAAATACAAATAAAACCATTTTTATTTAAAACACATCATATAAACTTCTCTTCACACACATTTAGAATGTTTTAGGCCCCATTATTTGAAACATTTGTCGCTTTGAGGATGAAAGCAACCAGAGAAAGTAAACTGCCTGTGATTGGTTACTTTTCAGGACATACTGTTTTCTTCCTAGTAGCATTAGCAAAGCATTTTCAGGCTAATAGCAGGTATCTTCATGATAGCTAATAGCTGTACTCTTCACAGTCATGAATAAAGTATTTGACATCATTTATTAATGTTACATTTTGAACTTAATGTCAGACAAGCTGGTGTTAGATTCACTGTTTTAATAGAGGAGTGTGAGGCTTGAATGAACTCTCTTCCATCATTCAACGTTTACATTTACTATCAATTTGTAGCCATGTTTAGGCATTTTTTCTGCTTTTCTCCTGCATATTTTATAAAATCACCAGATAATGACAGAGATGCTGCTTCAAATGAAGTAAAACTCTTAAAGATATCACCACTTAACCTGAAGATGCCTTGCTAAAATTACTAGCCACAATCAGGAAACAAACAATAGTGGCGATATTTGCTGAAAAGTAAGCAATTATAGCCGGTATGCTGTTTTTGTTTGGTTCCAACCTAAAAAGTGAAAAAGGTTTACATCAGTGTGGAGAAAGCAGATCCAGAAGTAGAGATTCTACAGGAGCATAAAAAGCAAGAGGGAGAGTGCAGAGAACAAGCATAAACTCACACTTGTGACATATTCAGGGCCTCATGATATTTAATCTAGATGCATATAACAAAAACAAAATGCAGTATAGCATCACGCCACTTCTGGCAATTGTGCTCTTTTTTAATAAAGGCTAAACAAAGTCTTAGAGCTCTCCTAGCCAAAAACGCATTTCATGACTTAGACATTAGCTAAAAAGAGAACAGTTGCTGTAACTGTGCAGATTAAAGGCTAGATAAGCCACTTTATCTCAATTTCGAGTTCAAATGATGCCTGTTGTTTGGGAAAAAGTGGCCATGTTATTTATGGGTGGGTGCGGCGTTGCAAAACCTGGTGCTTCCTGGAGGATGAGTTTGTTTAGGATGGTCGGACATTTTCCAGAACAGAGAACAGCTGTTCAGGGAGCAGAATTCATGAGGATTATTAGGACATGCATGAATCAAGCTAAATACCAATTTGGACATGATGTTCCAAAAGGAATTGCACAATACCATAGTTAGAAATGAAAAGAAGAAGGGATTATGTATTATATAAAACCTTTAAAGTCATTGTGGGATATGTGATAGAACAGTCAGCAAAATAGTCTTATATCTTAAGTTGACATGAAAACAATCAGTCCAAGCTCAGAGTTCTTCCAAGTTCCTCTTGCTTTTGGCACATCAGTAACTGTTAGAAAAGAGACAAAGATAGCAGAAATCCTGCCACTCTGCTTGTCCTTTGATGATTAAACAATTGTAATGGTCTACGACAAGACTGTTTTCAGGCCTATAATACTACAAAACGTCTGAGCCAGATTATGAGGTAGGATGGGTGAAGTACACAGTTTTTGACATTTTTTTTTTTTGCTGTGTTGAAAACCTGCTTTCTACCAGTGATCCACTTAAGTTTTTTTTTTCCTTAGTTTTAGTCAAATCTCTGGGGAAATAAAGGAAAACATTTTCTCCTTAAATTCATGTCACCAAAGTTGCCAATAGCATTTGGTAGACGCAGGTTAGGCAGATTATAATTTTACATGCCAGCATTTACAATTATCTTTAAACCTTTTAATGTCATTTGATATGCAAAACTCACTTAGATTTGCTTTGTGTCAATTAGATAATTATTGTTAATATCTATTCCATTCTAAATATAAATCTGCATCTCTATTCAAAGGAAAATTATTGAAACAAGTTTAAATCTGTCTGTATATCTTTAAATAATGAAGTGTCAAAACTGAAAAGATGATTAAAAGTGATTAAACCATTATTATTTTATTTATTTCAAATGACTTGGAGTATTTCCAAAAAAGTAAAAAAACAATCCACTGGACTTTGTTTCAAAGTTGGAAGATGTTTTGCTTCCCATGTAGGGAGATTTTTCAATTCAAAATGTTAGAAATAGTGTTGAGTTCGAGGCTTTATACAGTAGCCCTACAAAGCCTTGTTTTTGTTTAGAAAACATGCTAAATGAAATGGACAAACAGGTCCATCCCTTTGGAATGGGGGTCGTTTGGCTTCTTTTGTTAGCCTGCTATGCTCATTACCTGTCTATGTCTCTGAGATCTGAGTCCCCCCCCCCCCTGTTTAATTTTGGTTTTTCTTTCTTAACATAGATGGCTTCCTTCAATCCCCTCTAAAACCACCTATTTTGTTTGTCCAAAATGTGAACAATCTGGTCCTTAAAAGAATGTCCTTTGTCCATTAGGTGTAGATGTACTGCAGAGTCTTGTCCCAAGGAGGGCGCTCTTCTGTGTTGGGCCATGCGTCTGTGGAGAGGTTGTTTGTTTTCTCCAATATAAAGATCAGAGTATTCCTCACTTCATTGAATTCTATAGACTTGGAGAATTCATGTGGTCCAGTCCTTTAGGGAAACACGTGGCATATAGAGGCACTTCCTCTCAATCTTTTAAACTTTTAATTTAAAAAAACATACATTTCAAACCTTCATTGCCTAGACAGTGAATATCTGGCAAGGTATGCAATAAATTACATTATAATCGACAAAGTGAGTAAAGTAGCATTACACTGAATCTCTGAAGGTACAGAAAATAGAGTTCCCTTTTGCATTAGAGGTAAATGTCCTTGTATGTGCCAAACAGTGAGAATACATTCAGTTTTATTTTGTTTGTTTTTTGTTATAAAGTGACCCTGGAGCCACTGCTGTTGGTGGTGTCACCATTATGAAGCTCCGGCAAACATGAATAGGTTATTATGAACATTCATAGCCTCTAGTCCTCAAAGGTCACTGGCTAATAAATCAGTCCTTTCACAGAAAAACATGTATGTGGCTCCTGTCAGAGGTCCTTTCATAACAGCTTGTTATTCCTCTTGATTTTACAGAAGCTACAGACTGTATATAGGTCTGTAGTTAAAGATTAAGTAATCTATAGACTGTAGTTTTCATGTTTGTGATTTTAGTAGAGGTGGAGTCTGAGTCCCAAACTCTGGACACTGTCTCTGGGTCCTCTCGATACTGTGTATGACTCAATTCAAGTGAGATTCCAAAACAATCTCAATATTTGTGTTGGCGATCATTTTATAATTAGTCCAAGTTGTGATCCAAGAACTTAAAGCCCCGGTCACACCTTAACAATTTAGACAGCATAGGCCTATGCCTGACGTACGAAAAACCTGGCAAAAATGCTGGCATATTTTGGATAAGTTATGGGTACATTTTGTACAAGTTATGAGCATGCTGAAGTACGCTGAAACACGCTGGCATACAATGACATACCGCAAGTAGGTCCTGACATATGCCAGAGTAAGCCATGTGATGGGCATAAGTATGTCAACATATATTACATATATGACGTGCAGTGTTGGGCCAGCTACTTCTCCAGTGTAGTGAGCTAAGCTATCAGTTACTCAACAATAAATTAAGCTTCACTACACAGAAGCTACCACCTAAAGAATTATAGCAAGCTAAGTTACACTAATGTGTTAACAGTAGCTTAACTACATCAGAAGCTACTTACCAGAAGCTTGTACGATGCTAATGTTAATTCAAAATGAGTCTGACACACTGGTTAAAACATTTATTAAAGATCAGCCAATTACATATCACAGTGTCAACATTGCTTGTGTAACGATCTCAGAATGTAGGACCCAGAATTCAAGGCGAGACAGGCAGTGGGAAAGTTCAAAGCGTTTATTACACAAAACAGGTGCGCGGGACTGCTCGTCTGCTGCGGGGCGGATCTCTGCAGAAATGGGAGAATACAGGTCAGTGACTGGATATGGAGCTTAACACGACTTGGAGCAAAGTCACTGACCTGATTCAAAGTTCAGTCCGTTCGCGGAGCTTTGACCGCTGTTGCGGCGGGAGACGCCCCCAGAGTTCCTAGAGAGCGAGCAGCAGACGCCGAGCAGCAACAGAGTCCAGAAGGGAAATCCAAGGCCGAAGTCAGAAGACAGTTCCAGGTTCAGAAGCCGGTAGAATCCAGGATCAGACAGGACAAACAGAGCAGACAGGGGCAAGGCAAAAACTCGAAATCCTCAGGGCAGAAAACTGGTCAATATCAGGAAAACAGGCAGACTACAGAATGCTAGGGAACGTATCACAAAAACACACAAATAACCTGGCGCTGATGGGAGGCAAACACACAACTTAAATAGTAGATGAACCAGGGGAAAATGATCGGCGATAATCAGCCGCAGAACGAATTAGACAGGGGAACAAGGAGCAAAGGAAAAAACCAAACCATCAGCGCCGAGATCATGACATCTTTATAATCAGCATAATAAAATAAAAACTGAAGTAATTACTAGTAGACAAACCAGTAAACAATCTGCTGTTATTAGAACCAAATGAAAGGTACTGTGTAGTGTTCTACACATCGAGACATGGCTATGAGTTTACATTCAATGGACATCTCTAGGGAAAACAAAACCCTACAAAAGGCATCTTATTTCTTTAGGGTCTCCCTTAGAGAAAACTTCTTCAGACCTCAATTAAACAGTCGATTCAAGTAACAAATGAAACTGTTTACAAAAGAAGGTGAAAAAATAAAGAAGCTAATTAAGTGATACATATATTTATGTCTCACCGTATAATTTAATTTCTACCTACATATTTATTGATTGTATTTTTGGGGGCAATTAATTGAATGCTTATTTACTTATTTATTGAGCATTTATTTATTTATGTATTTATTTTATATATGGTAGAGCTGTTCCTCCATACCTAAAAAATCTTATCTATGCAAAGCCTAAAAACAGATGTAAACATCCTGTCAGGTAAACTAGGACATGAAAATACAAAATCGAAGTTTCACTACTGCTCTCTAATGAGAATATCTTAGTGGCACTCATCAGATTGAACTATCTGGAAATTAAAGGCGCCAATAAAGTTAAAGCTGATATATTTTTCACATTTTTATGTAAGAAAAAATACTGTAGTTGACTGTTTTGATTAGTGTTTGGCTATGTAAAACAAATGGCTAATCTAGGCCACATGAGCTCTCTATGGCCAGGAACCTTGAAAATCACTCATGTTACAATTATAAGAATTGCATAAGCTTTTTTTTTTTTTTTTTTTTAAACTTCTGCTTAGCCAGTTGGCTAATCCCTTAACATCACACACTGCTTGTTGGTAGGTGGGTAGCTTTTGTTTTACTAATTTACATACAGCATTTGGCTAAAGTGAGTTGGGATTTACGATGACGCTAGATATTTTTACTTGCATACTGCAGGAGGGAAATCAGTGATTCACCTGAATGTGAGTTCTCAGGTTGGTGTTCAATGTCCTGGACGTTGACAACAGTTTGTTTTTGTTTGTTTTTTATTGCAAAGCAGAGATCTGTACACTTATTTTTTATCTGAGGATTCAACAAGTTTCATAATCTCAGAAGATAAGGCAACGGTGTGGTATGGACAGTTGGCTGCTCTTCTCATTCTGATCTTGTCTCCTCCTCCATCCTGTGTGCCTGGCTCTGTGTGTCTGCGTGTGTCTGTGTGTGTCATTCTTTGAGTTCCACTGCAGTACGCATGCGCATGTTTCGATAGATATACACAGAAGAGGCAGAATAGAGGCTCATGCGTGAATGTCCAACGAATAACTCTGTTGTTTCAAAATAGAAAACCTGGTTTCATTTCTTAGTTATGCCCTGGATTTTGTAGCGTTTGTGGATGCTACGTCGCTACTTGATAAAAAATAATAACGTCACTACTGGAAAGTTACTTGATAAATAAAGCAGCAACGCTACGGTCAAGCTACTGGAAAATGTAATTAAACTAATAGCTTCGCTACATGTAGCGGCGCTACTGCCCATCACTGATGACGTGTTCCAGACGACTACTGAACGTGTTTCTAACGTCCAGCTACTGTATAATGGTGTATTTGCATCTTTTTATGAGGACCGGGCACCTGATGGGGGCAGCATTAACTGATGCTTCGTAATGCCATAATTTCATGGACATTACACTGCAGTGGGTTATGCATTAGTTAGGCTTTCGTTGGACATAAGTTCTGGACTCGTGAATACTCTATGTATACGCCCAAAATAGAAAAAAAGGCATTGAAAGTTCAGTCTATGCCAGCATTTAAGATGATTCTGGGATGGTAGGCATACACTGTCTAAATGGACAAAGTGTGACAGGGCCCTAAAATTGTGATCCACCATTCCATCTAAATTTCAGACCTTTACTCGGCACTCTGCACATAGGCTCTAATCAGTCACTGAGGCCTGAGATGAAAAATCCCCTTTGTATACTTTGTGGCTGCTGTCATCCAATCACGTTACACTCATGACTCTGCCTCCTTGGGTGTTAAAACAAACCATGCATATTGAGAAAATGAATAGCAGCGATTGCGATTTCTCTCCATATTACCTTGAGAACTCCAACAAAAACCTTGTACTCTCGTGCTCAGTATTTGGGTATACCAACCAACAAGGAAGAAAGGACAATGTTAATTTTATTGCTTGCTTAAAGACCCAGAAAGAAGAGCAAGATGGAAGGTTGCGGTAATGAGACAGATGTATGGAGAGATATTTGTGCCATCGGTTTGAGCGCGCAGGAACCAATCCGAGCGCACAGTGAGACAACACGCGCGCGCGCAAAACCGGTCTGACGCGCGCTCAACTCTGAAAAACCCTCTCAACACACTGTTCTCGCGCTCAGTTTCATCTCTGCGCGTGCTCGAATCCGTCTCTGCTCGCGCTCGACCTGATTGTGTTTTTATTTATTTATTTATTTTTTTCACTTAACCGGATGTAGTATTTGGAACGAATGCTTACGTATTGATGAACTGTAAAACATATGAACCTGAAAGGGAAAAATTTAAAAAGAGTAGTTAAAATGACAGGCCAAGAATGGAGTCTTAAAGGATTATTGGGAAATAAAGGAAATATAAAGGATATTTATAGATTAAGGAAAGCATTATTTAGTTATCTGCAGAATACAAACTTGAAAAATTGAATTTAATAGATGTAAAACAATGTTGCTACACACTCATGAACAGTAGGTGGCGGTATGCACCTTAAAGTTGCTTGCGATCCGCCATGATAGAAAAGAAGAAGAAGAAGGAACGAATGCTTTCATTGGATAAAAAGAAGCTGAGCGTGATTGGCTGATGGTATGGTTCATTTACATACATTGCTGAAGTTGCGAGCGCAGAGAGTCGAGCGAGTGGAGAAACAGCTGAGCGCACAGCTGGTGTTGAGCGCGGAGAGAGCAGGTCGAGCGCGAGCAGAGACGGATTCGAGCACGCGCAGAGATTAAACTGAGCGCGAGAACAGTGTGTTGAGAGGGTTTTTCAGAGTTGAGCGCGCGTCAGACCGGTTTTGCGCGCGCGCGTGTTGTCTCACTGCGCGCTCGGATTGGTTCCTGCGCGCTCAAACCGATGGCACAAATATCTCTCCATACAGATGTGGCAGCCAACTACAACTAGCAGAATTTGCAGCACTTACTAAGTACCCCTGTTTTATCTCCCCATCTAATGGTTCAATGTATTTAAACAATGTTGGGCTGGCAGATTCTCCTCTCATTTTAGTATTCTATCTCAGCAACTAATATCTCTCTGTATTAATATTGTGCACAGAGATGCCTTTATGCTATCCATCCAGCATGGTTGCGTAAACAGATAGAGGTCACATATATCCTCTATATCCATTATTTAGGGGGGTTGGGAGTAGAGCATCTGCTTCTTGATGCTGAAGGAACGATCTGAATCAGTTGTCAGATTTGGCCAGGGAGCATCTACCATGAAAGAATCAAAAGTTGGAGAAGGGAGAAGTACAAGATCATTCAGAGATTGTTGATGAATTTTGGGTTTGTTGGTGTCAATGACTTTTTTAAACTGATAAGTTCAGGATGGATGGATGGATGGATGGATGGATGGATGGATGGATGGATGGATGGATGGATGGATGGATGGATGGATGGATGGATGGATATAAAATGGTGACCTAAATGAATCCTGTACATTTACTTTTTACTTTTCTTAATTTCTGTACCTTATCATATGTAAACATTGGAATCACACTAAAGGTTCATCACTGATGAAAAGGCCTAAAAAATAATAAAGAAAGAATAAACAGTTCTTTACATATATTTAATTAATCTTTAGATATAGAGCACCAGCAAACAGCCTAAACAAATGGTACTAAACCAATCTGCAGTATTTGCTTATAAAATCTCTGGCAGCAGCATTTCATTTGGCCTTGTGGTGTCCTTTGCTCTTTCACTGGTCAGGTTTAATGGGTCCTTTCATAAGAGTACGTTTTGGTGTCCTGAAGGAAACACAAACACATTCCTCTTTAAAAAACAGCGCTCTTTAAAGCACATGCTACATTAAAATCCTTTCAAAGGTTTGCTGTCACAAATCATAAATACTTCGAGTGCCTCCTGTTGCAGACTGCTCTGGTTCTACATTTTAGAGGAGTTGAGGTGTCCTTCTTTCCATGACCTTTATTCCGAAGCATAAAGACAAACTGACTCTGCATTTCTAACGAGGCTCATTTTGGTTTGCTCTTCAGACTCCATTTTCACAATGAAATTGAAGCTCGACTATTAATTTTTTTGCAAACACTTGGTCTGCTTTTCTGTGATTTCTGGTCAATATTATGTCCTTGGCTTTTGCCAGAGGAGAGGTGTGTATTCCACCGTGCAGTATCCAATGCAGCCGAAGCTTTAACCACAACTTTGGATAAATACTAGGTTAGTCTGGTGCACCTAGTTGGCATTTGATTGTTTGTCTATTTTATCTGCATTACTTCTGTCTTTAGTACATTCTTCCAAAAAATATCTGAGTAGTTTTTGTGAGTGCTAATAATGTGTTATAGGCGCCATAGAGAAGGTCTCCAAATAAATTCCCAAAAACAACCCAGAGGGTTTTATTCAGAATTCAAACTTCTTAAAGGACTTTAAATATAAAATTATTATATACTGTTTAATAAATGAGAAGTGTTTTTAATTAAGAGTAATTTTTCATGTGAATGCGCTGTACTAGAGGTCAGACATGGGCAATGTGGAGTCAACAAGTCATCTCCATGTCATGTATTTAATCTACCCAGCCAATTAACCAGGTGAGTCTAATCTGCACAGGTTAATTCACGGTGAAGATTGGACTCACCTGGTTCAGTGGCTGGGTAGAACAAATACATTAAATGGAGATGACTTGTTGACTCCACATTGCCCATGTCTGCTAGAGGTATCCATGTTTGTCAAAGAACACTACTGCCACCTACTGGTTTGTGACGTCACGGTGCGGTATCAGCTTTTGATCAAGTCCCAGTGCTGTATCTGGTTTTTGTCACAACGCGCTATTATCCAAGTAATCTTGAAACCATTCTCCTTCAAAACATTGGCTAGATATTTTGTGTTTTTTCTCTGGCCAGAAGTTCGATGGCAAATCCTCCCCCATCAAGTTGGCAATCAAATGATGAATCCGTCCATGGAGGATCAGGAATCAGAAAGGTGAAATAACTAATTTTTTTCACTTTTACCCGATGTATTCCAACATTCAGCTGCCATGCACGTGGGCATTGTCAGTTTCACTATA